>NC_041230.1:20169851-20206131 GCF_002837175.3 Physeter macrocephalus
TAGGCCTGTGAGCCACAACTACTGAGCCTGTGTGTCTGGAGCCTGTGCTCCGCAATGGGAGAGGCCGCGATAGTGAGAGGCCTGCGCACTGCGATGAAGAGTGGCCCCCGCTCACCGCAACTGGAGAAAGCCCTCGCACAGAAACAGACCCAACACAGCCAAAAATAAATATAAAATAAATAAATAAATTAAAACAAAACAAACAAAATAACCAAGGACACCTTGAGCCATATTTGGAACATCCACCAGTGACAACTTTATAGTCTCAAGGTCCCCCCTTGTAACTATGCAATGGGTTCAGACCCCATAAATCCTTGCTTAACAAGCACCCTTACTTCTTGCCACCTCACTGTGGCCTTACAATTTCTTCCATTTTGTAGTCTGACAGAATGGAGTTCAAGTGCTTCTTGAATCTGTGTCTCCCAGGTTGCAGTCCTAACAAACCCCCCAAAAATGTCCCATTATTTCAATCAGGTCTCTGTTTCTGAAATTTTGGTTGACACATCATCCTGACAGGACAGATCATCATGACAGAAAATCAACAAGGAAACATTGGCCTTAATCAACACATTGGACCATATGGACCTAACAGACGTTTACAGAACTTTACAACCCAAAACAGCAGAATAAACATTCTTTTTAAGTGCATATGGAACATTCTCCAGGGCAGAGCACACACTAGGCCACAAAAAAAAAAAATCACAATAAATTTAAGAAGACTGAAATCATATCAAGCATCTTTTGGGGCCACAGTCTTATGAGACTAGAAAACAACTTCAAGGAAAAAAAAACTGCAAAAAACAAAAACCCATGGAAAATAAACAAAATGCTACTGAACAACCCATGGGTAACTGAAGAAATCAAAGAAGAAACAAAAAATACCTGGAGACAGATTAAAATGAAAATACAATGATCCAGGGTTTCCCTGGTGGAGCAGTGGTTGAAAGCCCGCCTGCCGATGCAGAGAACGCAGGTTCGTGCCCCGGTCCGGGAAGATCCCACATGCTGCGGAGTGGCTGGGCCCATAAGCCATGGCTGCTGAGCCTGCGCGTCCAGAGCCCGTGCTCCGCAACGGGAGAGGCCACAACAGTGAGAGGCCCGCGTACCGCAAAATAAATAAATAAATAAATAAAATGATCCAAAATCTATGGGATGCAGCAAAAGCAGTTCTAAGAGGGAAGTTTATAGCGATACAAACCTATCTCAGGAAATAAGAGAATTTTCAAATAATAAACTTAACCTTATACCTAAAGGAACTAGAAAAGGAAGAACAAACAAAATCCAAAGTTAGTAGAGAAAGAAATAATAAAGATCAGAGCAGAAATAAATGAAGTATAGATAGCCAGACAAACTTGAGCCAGACTCAATGTGAAAAAAAGAGAGGGAACACCCACAAAAAATCAGAAATGAAAAGGGAGAAGTTACAACTGACACCACAGAAATACAAAGGATCATAAGAGATTGCTATGAACATCATACAAAAAATGGACAATATGGAAGAAATGTATAAATTCCTAGAAACATACAATCACAAGACTGAATTGGAAGAAATCAAAAATATGAACAGACCAATTACTAGTAATTAAATCAAACCAGTAATTTAAAAAACTCCCAACAAACAAAAGCCCAGGATCAGAAGGCTTCATAGGTGAATTTTACCAAACAATTAAGAAGAGTTAACACCTACTCTTCTCATATTATTCCAAAAAATTGAAGGGGAAGGAACACTTCTGAACTCATCCTATGAGGCCAGCATTACACTGATACCAAAACCAGACAACTAAAATTACAGGCCAGTATCACTGATGAACATAGATGCAAAAAACCTGAACAAAATATTAGCAAACCAAATTTAACAATAACTAAAAGGATCATACACCATGATTAAGTGGGATTTATCCCAGGGATGTAAGGATGGTTCAACATCCACAAATCAATCAATGTGATATTCCACATCAACAAACTGAAGAATAAAAATCAAATGATCATCTCAATAGATGCAGAAAAAGCTTTTGACAAATTTCAGAATCCATTTATGATAAAAAATCTCAACAAAGTGGGTATAGAAGGAACATACCTCAAAACAATAAAGGCTACAAATGAAAAGTCCACAGCGAAGAGCATACTCAGTTGTGAAAAGCTAAACGCACCTCCTCTAAGATCAGGACCAAGGATGCCAACTCTTGCCCCTTTTATTCAACACAGGATTGGAAGTCCTAGCCACAGCAATCAGAAAAGGAAAAGAAACAGAAGGCACCTAAATTGGAAAGGATGAGGTAAAACTGTCACTATTTGTAGATGAAATGATACTACATATAGAAAATCCTAAAGATGGCACAAAACTATTAGAATTAATGAATTCAGTAGAGGTGCAGGACATACAATATACAAAAATACATTGTTTCTATACTTTAACAACAGACTATCAGAAAGACAAATTAAGATAACAATCCCATTTATAATCACATCAAAAAAGAATAAAATACCTAGGTATAAATCTAACCAAGGTGGTAAAAGACCTGTATTAAGAAAACTATTAGACTCTGTTGAAAGAAACTGAAGATGGCACAAATAAATAGAAAGATATACAGTGCTCATGGACTGGAAGAATTAATATTATTAAAAGGACCATACTCCCAAAGGCAACCTACAGATTGAATGCAATCCTTATCAAAATACCAATGGCATTTTTCACAAAACTAAAACAAAGAATTCTAAAATCTGTCTGGAAACACAAATAACCCTGAATAGCCCAAGCAATCTTGAGAAGGAAGGACAATGATAAAAATATCATACTCTGACTTCAACCTATACTACAAAGCTACGGTAATCAAAACAGTATTGTACTAGTACAAAAACAGATACACAGATCAATGGAACAGAATAGAAAGCCCAGAAATGAACCCATATATGTGGTCAATAATATAAGCAAGAACATACAATAATGAAAAGATAGCCTCTTTAGTAAGTGGTGCTGGGAAAACTGGACATCTACATGGAAAAGAATCAAACTGGACTACTTTCTAAAAACATATACAAAAATAAACTCAAAATGGATTAAAAACTTTAAATATAAGACCTGAAACCATAAAACTCCTAGAAGAAAATATAGGCAGTATGTTCTTTGACACTGGTCTTAGCAGTAATTTTTTGGATCTGTCTACTCAGGCAAGGAAACAAACGTCAAAGTAAACAAATGGGACTGCATCAATCTAAAATGCTTTTGCATAGCAAAGGAAGCTATCAACAAATGCAAAGGCAGCATACTGGATGAGAGAAGATACCTGCAAATGATATATCCGATAAGGGGTTAATATCCAAAATAAACAAAAAAGTCAACATCAAAAGAACCTGATTAAAAAATGGGCAAAGGATCTCAATAGACATTTACCCAAAGAAGACATACAGATGGTAGCAGAAACATGAAAAGATGCGCAAATCATCAGGAAAATGCAAATCTAACCTAAAATGAGACATCACTTCACACATGTGACAATGGCTTTTATTATCAAAAAGACAATAAATAACAAGTGTTGGCAATGATGTGAAGAAAAGGGAACCCACATGCACTGATGGTGGGAATGTAAACTGGTATAGCCACTATGGAAAACAATACGGAGGTTCCTCAAAAAATTAAAAATAGAACTATCATACGGTCCAGTAATTTCATTTTTGGGTATTTTTTGGAAGAAAACAAAAACACTGATTTGAAAAGATAAATGCAACCCTATGCTCATTTCAGCATTATTTACAATAGCCAAGATATGGCAGCAACCTATGTAGCCACAAATAAAGGAATAAAGAAGATACATTTATACAATACAATATTAATCATAGAGGAATGAAATCTTGCTATTTGTCACAACATGAATGGACCTAGAGGGCTTTATGCTAAGTGAAATAAATCAGAGAAAGACAAATATTGTATATCCAGTTACATTTGGAATCTCAAAAACAAAACAAATGAACAAACATAACAAAACAGAAAAGACTCTCAGATGCACAGGACAAACAGGTGGTTGCCATAGGGGAAGAGTGTGGGGGTATGAATGAAATAGGTAAGGGTAATTAAGAGGGACAAACTTCCTGTGAGAAAATAAAAGTGTTACGGGGATGAAATGCACACAATAGGTAATATAGTCAATAATATTGTAATAACTCTGTATGGTGACAGATGGTACCTTGACTTTTCATGGTAATCATTTTGTAATGTATAGAAATACTGAACCACTAGGTCGGGTACTCAGAACACAGTGTTGTAGGTCAATTAAACTTATAATGAAAAAGTGTATTTTTCTGTTGTCCAGTGAGTGCTCTGTAAATGTGAATTAGATCTTCTGGTTAATAGTGTTGCTTACTTTTTCTCTATCTGGCTGTTTTTATTTATAGTAGTTCTACTGATTACTGAGAGAGGGGTATGATGTCCCCAGCTATGTTTGTGGATTTACCTATTTCTATTCTTAGTTCTATCAGTTTTTTCCTTCACATATTTGCTGCTCTGTTGTTTGATGCATACACATTTAGGATTACTATTTTTCTTGGTGAATTAACCCTTGTATAATCAGGTAACATCATGCTTTATCCTGGTAATTTTCTTTGCTCTGAAGTCTACTTTACTGTGTTAAAATAGCTACTCCACTTTTCATTTGATTATTGTTGGCATGGTAAGTTTTCCCACACTTTTAACTTACTTATATCATTATATTTGGAGTGATTTTCTGGTAGACAATATAACACAGGGTCATAATTTTTAAATCTATTTTGACATTCTCTGTTTAGTGTGTTTCATACGTTTACATTTAATATAAGTATTTTATTAATCAATCAATTAATTTATTTTTGGCTGCATTGGGTCTTTGTTGCTGTGTGAGGGCTTTCTCTAGTTGCGGAGAGAGGGGGCTACTCTTTGTTGTGGTGCATGGGCTTCTCATTTAATAATCTTTGAATTGTTCCAAAGGAAGGCATCAATTCTCCTAGTAAGAAATTGAAACCATGTGCTGCCATCTCCAGCTCTAAGAATGCTTTTGGATTTTTGGACAAATCCTGACCTTGTATTAGTTTTCTGTTGTTGCCATAACAAATTACCACAAATTTGATGGCTTAAAAAAGAAGATAAATTGATTATCTTACAGTTCTGTAGGTTAGAAATCTCACATGGGTCTCACTAGGCTAAAATCAAAGTGTCGATGGATTCTCTCTGGGGAGAACCTGTTGCCTTTTCCAGCTTCTGGCAGCCACCTACAGTCCTTGGCTCCTGGCCCACTCCCTCCATCTGCAGAGCCAGCAATGTTGCATCTCTCGACCCTTCTTCATAGTTACATCCCCTTCTACCTCTCCCTTCCACTTTTAAAGGTTTTTTTTTTTTTTTAAATTATTTTATTTATTTATTTTTGGCTGCATTGGGTCTTTGTTGCTGTGTGAGGGCTTTCTCTAGTTGCGGAGAGAGGGGGCTACTCTTTGTTGTGGTGCATGGGCTTCTCATTAGGGTGGCTTCTCTTGTTGCGGAGCACAGGCTCTAGGCGTGCGGACTTCAGTAGCTGTGGCACATACGCTCAGTAGTTATGGATTGTGGGCTTTAGAGCGCAAGGTCAGTAGTTGTGGCACATAGGCTCAGTAGTTATGGATCACGGGCTTTAGAGTGCAGGGTCGGTAGTTGTGGCACACGGGCTTAGTTGCTCTGCGGCATGTGGGATCTTCCCGGACCAGTGCTCGATCCTATGTCCCCTGCATTGGCAGGCGGATTCTTATCCACCATGCCACCAGGTAAGTCCCTACATTTAATATAAGTATTGATAAGGTTTATGTTGGCTATGGTATAAATTCCTCTGTTGTCTTCACTGTTTTCATTCTCATCCCCTTTTCCGATGCACTGTATGGTTTTTTATAAAAAAATTTTTTAAGGTGGGTTGCTCTAGGGAATACATTTATGCATAACATACATCACTGTTTTACCACTTCAACTGGAATGTAGAAAACTTACCAATTAGCTGTTTACCCATTACGACGTAATTATCTAGAACATTACCTCTTCATATGTTGAGAGCCATATCAGAAAATGTTAAATTATTTGCTTTCAACCATCAAACATAGTTTAAATAATTCCAGAGGAAAAGAATAATCTATTGTATTTACCCAAATATTGTTCTTTCTTCATTACTGATATTCCAAATTTTCTTCTGGTGTCATTTGCTGTCTGAAGAATTTCTTTTAACGATGATTTTACAGCAGGTGTGCTAACTTTGAATTTTCAGACTTTCTTCCTTTGAGAATGTATCTATGTCACCTTGATCTCTAATGGATATTTTTTGCTAGGCACAGAATTCTGGGTTTACTATTCTTTTCTTCAGCCCTTCAAAAATGTTGTGCCAATTACTCCTAGTCTCTATGGTTCCTGATAAGAAACATGTAGTCAATTGAATTACTATTCCTTTAAAGGCAATGCTTCCTTTTTCTTTGATCATTTTTTCTTCATCTTTAGTTTTCATAAATTTGATTATGATGGGTGGATTTCTTTGGGTGTAATCTGTTTGAAGTTTGCTCACTTTCTTCAATCTGTAGGTTTATATCTTTCACTAAATTTGGGTTGTTTTCAGCCATTATTTCTTCAAGTATTTTTCAGTCCTGCATTCTTTTCTGTTGCTTTCTGGATCTTCAGTAACATGAATGCTAGATATTTTATTATTGTCCCACAGAATTCTAAGGCTCTGTTCATCTTGTCTTCAATCCATATTTTCTGTTATCAGGCTAGATGTCTATTAATAATTATTAACATCTATTAATATTTATGTTGTAATCTCCATTCTGCTATTGAGGCATTCAGTGAGTTTTAAACTTCAGTTATTGTAATTTTTAATTCTAAAATTTCCATTTTGGTCTACTTTATCACTTCTCTTTCTTTGTTTTCCTATTTATTTCAGTAGGGTTTGTAATTGCTTGCTGAAGCATTTTTATGGTAATTGGTTAAACTTTTAAAATAATTCCAGTATCTGTGTTATCTTGGTGTTGGCATCTGTCAATTGTTTTATTCTTATTTGAGATTTTCCTTATTCAATGGTATAATAATGAGCAACTGTGGATTGTACCTTTGACATTTTATGTTACTAGACTCTAGTTTCTTTTTAAATCTTTTTTTACAGGAGTCAATCAGAATCCATGTCTCAATTCACTTTTTGGGAATTCAATTTGAATGTCAATTTAGATTTTGAAGCTACTGCGTTGTTCTACTGGTCTGTTGCTTGTTTGCTACCAGAGGCCATTTTGAACCTAGGCAGTATTCCACACTGTAGTTCAATTATCAGAAGATTCTCTGTGTTGACCCTTGTCATTTTCATGCATGGCTACCTACAGGCATACCCAGGACTTCAAACACAGATTTAAAGAATCTCTCCAGCTCTCTCCTCTCCTTAATCCTTTCTGCACTCTATTGTTAGTAGGTAATAAGGCACTGGCTCTTTGATGACATTTGCTTACAGTAGGGTGGGAATGGTCAACAACCCTCCATTCATAGTCTCAAAAGCACTTAAGAGGGAAAGGTTGGTACACCACTTTATTAATGGAGGGTGGGAATGGTCAACAGGGCTTTGCCTCAGTCTGTTTACCAGATGAGGAGAAGCAGAGGATTGCCTCTGTTAATGCACAGTCGATATATGTGTTCCACTCCCCAGTCTCCATGGCACCCAGTAAGGAGGGTGGTGGCTTCTGTCGTGGTGTTCATTTGGAGTACAGCAGGTGCTTGGGACTGAATCATGTCCCCCCCTCCCGCTAAATCCATATGTTGAAGCCCTAATCCCCAATATAACTGAATTTGGAGATTGAGCCTTTAGGGCAATTAAGGTAAAATGAGGTCTTGTGATGGTGCCCTAATCCTACAGGAGATTGGTATCCTTATAAGAGGAGAAAGAAACACTAGAAACAGAGGAAAGTTCATGTGAGAGCACAACAGGAAGGTGGTTGTCTATAAGTAATGAAGACAGGTCTCACCAGAAACCAACCCAGATGGCACCTTGAATGTTGTGCTTCTAGACTCCTAACACATTTGGTTAAGAGGATTTCTACTGTACAAGTCCTCCATCTTCCCAGTCCTCTGGCTTGAGAGTCTTAGGGCTTTTTGTTCTGCCTTTGCTCAATGGCATTTCTGAGCTGTAGGATACTCTAGTGTCAGGCCAGGATATTTAAGAAACAAAAAAGTGAACAAAAAACCAAAATCTCCAACTAACTATAAAAATATTACAAAAACAAAAACTAGAGAACTCATCACTGGATTATCCCTCCAGTCCTGAGGTCCCTAGCCAGTTTATGTCCTTTTGTCCACCTTTTAGAATCTTATAATAATTGTTTTATGTATTTTATGTATTTTTAGGTATAATTAGTAGGAGGTATAAGGTGCATTTTGAATATTCTAACTTGTCTGAAATTGGAAACCCCCATTTACTTTTGAATCCACTCCCACTGGACTTTAATCCTTTAAAAACAATCTTGTCCAAATTACTAAGAGCTTTGCATTGCTAAATCTAACAGTGAATTCTCAAGCTTTATTTTATCCAGACTCTAACCAACATTTAATATGGATGATCACTTCCTACTTCTTGACACTCTTTCTTTTGGCAACCACACTGTGATGGTTTTCCTCACTGGCCACACCTCCTCAGTCTCCTTTGCTGGCTACTTTTTGTTCCTGATTTATAAATGTGGGAGGGCCCTTATGCTCAGTCATCAGTCTGCTTCTCTATCTATACAAATTCCCTAAATTATCTCATTCAGCATTAAGGTTTTAAACACTATATATAAGCTGACTCTTCCTCAATTTTTTTTCACTTCAACTTTATTTTATCTCTCCTGAACTACATATTTACATATTCAACTACCTATGCAAGAACTCCTCTGGGATGAGTAATGAGCATCCCCACCCAAACACAGTCTAAACAGATTCTACATATTCTTTTCTCCAGTGCCCAAACTGCTTTTTCCTCTGCTGCTCCCCATCTCAGGAAACGGTACTCCCACTCACTCAGCCAGTCAGGGAAAGAACCATGGAGTCATCCTTGACTACTCTCATTCTCTTAGACTCTGCATCCAATTCATAAGGAAAGCCTGTTGGTTCTACCTTTAAATATATAGCAAAACTTACCACTTTCCCACAACTTCAGTGTTACCCCCTTAATCCACCCATTATCTCTTGCCTAGAATTCTGCAGCAGCTTCCTAATTGGTTTCCCTTATTCAAATCTTCCCCAACTTCACCTCAAACGCATTCTCCAAAGAGTAGCAAGAATAATTAGGAATGATTCTTTTAAAATTCAAATTCTGCCTCTGTTCAAACCCTCTAGTGTTTTCCCATGATACTTCAAGTAAAACCCAAAGCCTTTACTATGGCCCATAAAGCTGTAAATGATCTGGCCCCTGGATACTTCTCTGGACTCATTTCCTACTAGCATTTTTTGGATTACTCACTCCAGCCACAGTCACTTCCTTGGAACACTTGAACATGATCTTTCAGGACCTTTTCCCTCTACTCAGAATGTTCTTTAACAGATATTCCCATGGCTTCCTGATCAATGAATTCAGTGAGCAGCTAAATATCATGGCCATAGAAAAGTCTCACCTGATTTCTATATCCAAAATTGTCTACCACCTCTCAGCTGTCCTCTACTCCCATCCTGTTACACAACTGCTTACTTAATTTTGTTTTCCTGGCACTTATTTCTTATATTTTATAATATATTTACATGTAATTGTCTGTGGTCTATTTTTTTCCCACTACAACATCAGCTCTAGACTGATGTTATTTCCAAATAACATGTTGAGCCAGGAACATGTTATACCCTCAATAAAATTTGTTCAATGAGTAAATTAATGACCAAGTTTTAAGAGGCAGTCACTAGTTCTCATGTGCCTACCTCCTTCTCATCATTTTAGCTTAATCTCAAATGTTATTACTTTGGCAATGCTTTATTTGACAAACACGTTAAAGTAGACATCTTGGTCTCAGCCCTAAACACTGAATATAAAGGTCAATGAGAAGCAAGGGCTTTATCTCTTCTTGCTCCTGTTGTATCTCTAGCATCTGAAAAAAATGCCCAGCACTATTTAGTTTCTGAGTGAATGAATACATGAACAAGTATAATTTGCTTAAGAGAAAAAAAAATACCTTGACAAACTGAAATAACACAAAGATTAGGATAGAAGAAAAAGAAAACATAATCAGTTTAGTTGATTAAAGGAATATTTTAGGTATTTTCAAGGTTATTATGGTAAGAAAAGATTTTTTTTTCTCTTAGATAACATTATATTGCCTCCATTTTCACACATGAAGAAAACACTTTTAACATTCCATATTTTTTTAATTGTGGAAAATATACCTAATTTATCATTTTAACAATTTAAAAGTATACAGCTCAGTGGCATTATGTATATTCACATTGTTGTACAATCACCACCACTATCTAGCTCCAGAACACTTTTCATCTTCAGAAACTAAAACTCTGTACTCATTAAACACTATCTCCTCATTCCCCTCTTCCCCCAGCTCCTGGTAATCACCATTCTAATTTTTGTCCTTATGAATTTGACTACTCTAGGTACTTCATATAAGTGGAATCATATAATATTTCTCCTTTTGTGACTGGCTTATTTCACTTAGCATAGTGTCCTCAAGGTTCATTCATATGGTAATGTGTCAAAATTTCCTTCCTTTTTAAGGCTGAAAAATATTCCATTGTATGTATAAATCACATTTTAAACTCCTTTCGTCTGTTGATGAGCACATGGGTTGCTTCTTTTTTGGCTACTGTGCATAAAGCTGCTATGAACATGGTGAACAAATATCTGTAGGAGTCCCTGCTTTCAATTATTTTGGTTATATATCCAGAAGTGGAATTACTGGATCATATGGTAACTCTATTTCTTTTTTTTTTTGTGGTACGTGGGCCTCTCACTGTTGTGGCCTCTCCCGTTGCGGAGCACAGGCTCCGGATGCACAGGCTCAGTGGCCATGGCTCATAGGCCCAGCCGCTCCGCAGCATGTGGGATCTTCCCGGACCGGGGCACGAACCCGTGTCCCCTGCATCGGCAAGCGGACTCTCAACCACTGCGCCACCAGGGAAGCCCTGGTAACTCTATTTTTAATTTTCTGAGGAACCACCATACTGTTTTCTTCAGCAGTTGCACCATTTTACATTCCCACCAGAAACACACAAGAGTTTCAATTTCTCTGCATCCTCACCAAAATTTGTTAATTTCTTGTATTAAAAAAAAATAGGTATTCTAACTGGTGAGAAGAGGCATCTTATTATGGTTTTTGATTTGCATTCCCTTAATGCACCTTTTCAGGTGCATATTGGCCATTTGTATATCTTCTTTGGAGGAATGTATATTCAAGTCCTATTTTTTGTTCGTTGCTCTTGGAAGGGTGAGGGTGGTGGCTGTTGCTGACTTGTAGGAATTCTTTTTTTAACATCTTTATTGGAGTATAATTGCTTTACAATCGTGTGTTAGTTTCTGTTTTACAACAAAGTGAATCAGTTATACATATACATATGTTCCCATATCTCTTCCTTTTTTTTTGCAGTACACGGGCCTCTCACTGTTGTGGCCTCTCCTGTCACGGAGCACAGGCTCCGGACGCGCAGGCTCAGTGGCCATGGTTCACAGGCCCAGCCGCTCTGCGGCGTGCGGGATCCTCCCGGACCAGGGCACGAACCCGTGTCCCCTGCATCGGCAGGCGGACTCTCAACCACTGCGCCACCAGGGAAGCCCTGTAGGAATTCTTTATATATTTTGGATATTAACCCCTTAACAGATACATGACTTGCAAATAAATATTTACTCCTGTTCTGTGGGCTGCCTTCTCATTCTGTTGACAGCATCCTTTAAAGCATAAAAATTTTTCATTTTGATGTAGTTTCATTTGTCTATTTTTGCTTTTGTTGCCTGTGCTTTTGGTGTCATAACCAAGAAATCATTGCCAAATCCCATGTTGTGAAAATTTCCCATGTTTTCTTCTAAGTGTTTTATAGTTTTAGATCTTATGTTTTGGTCTTTGATACATTTTGAGTTAATTTTTGTGTATAGTGTGAGGCAAAGGGCCAATTTCATTTTTTTGTATGCAGATATTCAGTTTTCTCAACACCATTTATTGAAAAAAGGGTCCTTTCCCTATTGAATAGTCTTGGCACCTCTGCCAAAAATCATTTGACCATATATGCCAGGGTTTATTTTTAAGCTTTCTATTCTATTGTCTGTCTTTATACCAGTACCACACTGTTTTGATTACTACAGTTTTTAGTAAATTTTGAAATCAGGAAGTCTGAGACCTCCAACATTGTTTTTTCAAGATTGTTTTAGCTATTCCACTAGGTTATAAAAACATAGCATTTAAAGCTCATCTACCATCTCTGATATGTTTTTTGTGTTCAGTTCATTCTGTGGTAACCTCAGTTGCTCATCTGTAAAATTGTCTAACAGCTTACTGAGATAGTAGTGAGGATTAAATATGAAACATCATATTTAAAACTCTGAGCAAAACACCAGGATACATCAGCAGTGCTCAGTAAATATCAGCAATTATAATGTACCAATACACAACCTGTGACAGACAGAATAATGCCCACATCCTAATCCATAGGACTTATGAATATCTTAGCTTATAAGCAAAGGGAACTTTTCAAAGTGATCAACTTAAGGATCTTGAGGTATGGAGATTATCCTGTATGTTATGTGATTATCTGGATGGGCCCAATGTAATTCACAAGGGTCCTTATGAGAGGGAGGAAGGAGGTCAAAGTTAGTGTCAGAAGGTGATGTGAGGACAGAAGCAGAGGGGAAAAAAGGTGATGGGTGCAGAGCCAGCAGATCTGCTGATGTGGGCCTCAGCAGAACAAGGATATCTTCTAGAAGCTGAAAGAGTTAAAGAATAAATTCTCTACTGGAGCCTCCAGAAGGAACCAACCCTGCCAACAGCTTGGTTTTAGCTTCATAAGACTCATACAGAAATTCTGATCTCTAGAACTGTTGCAAAATAAATGTACATTGTTCAGCCATTAAATTTGTGATAATCTGTTACAGCAGCAATAGGAAACTAATACATATTTTGGTGCAGGAAGTGGTGTAGTGCTGTAACAAATATCTAAGTATATGGAAGTGACTTTGAAATTAGGTAACCAGTGGAGGCTGGAACAAATTTGAGGAGCATGATAGAAAAAGCGTAAACTGCTTTGAACAGACTGCTTTGAACAGACTGTAGAAATATGGATGTTAAAGACTGAAGGCTCAGAAGAATGATCAAAAAAATCTATACTTTCACAGAGTATACCTAAATCATCATAAACAGATTGTTGGTGGAAAACTGGATGCTAAAAGCTCTGGTGGTAAGGGCTCAAAAAAGGAGGAACTTATTATTGGAAATTGGTGGAAAGAGGATCCTTGTTATAAAGTGGCAGAAAGCTTATCTGACTTCTGTCCAACAATTATATTGAAAACAGAATTGTAAGTGATGAATGTAGACCTTCAACTGAAGAGATTCTGAAGAAAACTTCTGAAGGTAAAACTTGGTTTCACTGTTTATAAAAAGTGTGACAGGTAGGAAATACACTGAGGGAAGAACTGGTGATCAAAAAGAAACCAGAACTTGATGATTTGGGAAATTATCAGCCTATGCAGGCTGAAAGAAGATATAAAAATTAAGAGATTCAGTCAGGAAAACATGTTCAGGAGAAAATGTCAAGGACATGCATGGACAGTATTTTGTTAATGTCTTGAAAGGATCAAAAAATCAAAGTACTCCATCACAAATCTCCCTGAAGAGATTAGGTCTGTGAACCTTTAGCCATCTCAGAAGCCAAAAATGGAGATGGGTTTAATCCAAGAAAGATTTGTAGAGAAGCCTCTTGTCTGATGGAGACAATTCCTCAGACACATGCAGGAGACTCACCAAGATTTTGAGAATGCGATATTAGCATAAATACTGCCAACTTGGATGGAAAGGAACAGAGAGAGGATGAAATGAAAGAAGACTGTTAGACTCTCAAAATTCTAGAGGCAGGAAAGAGGCTGATGAATTACTCAGTTGCAAACATGTACTATCCTTTAGGAAAAAAGGATGAGCCACAGGCTGCTGGATAGAGCTGAGGGCCACAGAGGATTAGACTCAGGCCTTGAAACCAAAAGTGGTATGTCGGGTTGGATTCTGTAATTGCTTGAGACCAATAACTCCTTTTTTCCTTTTGTTTTCTCCCCTTTTGAATGGCAATACCTATAATTATTATCCCATGCTTGTCCCACCATTGTATTCTGGAAGCAAATAACTTTTTTTCTAGTTTCACAGATCCATAAACGGAGAGTAATTTTGCCCTAATATCAATTATTCTGATAGCCTTACATGTGCCTAATTTAAATAATTTACACGATGAGATTATGGGGCTTTTGAGCTGATGAGACTTAAATGACATTCTGGACTTGAGCTGATGCACTAAGGGATTGAGACTTTCAGGGATGTTGAGATGGACTGAGTGTATTTTGCATGCAGTATGAGGCTGAATCTTTAGGAACTCAGAGGGTCTCAGATCATGGTAAGCTTAGTAATCGCCCCACAAAGACCACAATATTCCTTATAAAAGGGAAGTAGAAGAATGGTAGCAAGGGAGAAGATGGAACAATGGAAGCAGAGATCAGAAAAAAGATTGTGATGGTTAATTTTACCTGTCAACTTCACTGGGCCATGGGGTGCCCAAACATTTGGTTAAACATTATTCTGGGCGTGTCTTTGAGGGTGTTTCTGGGTGAGACTAACATTCAAATTGGTAGAATTCCTAAAGCAGATTACCTTCCCTAATGTGGATGGGTCTCATCCCATCAATTAAAGACATGAATAGAATGAAAAGGCTGAGTAAGAGGGAACTCTGTCATTGAGTTGGGACATGTTCTTTTTTGGCTTTGGGACTCGGACTGAAACACTGACTTTTCTTGGGTTTTGAGCCTGCTAGAATTTGGACTGAAACTTATACTATCAACTTTCCTGGTTCAGACGTGGACTGGAACTACACACTGGCTCGCCTGGGTCTTCAGCCTGCTAACTGCAGATTACAGGACTTCTTAGCCTCCATAATCATGTGAGCAAATTCCTTAAAAAAATCCCAATCCCTCCTCCTCCCCTCTCTGAATTTCTATCTGTCTATCTCCTATTGGTTCTGTTTCTCTGGAGAACCCTGAATAATACAATGATGCTACATTGTTGGCTTTGACAATGGAGGAAGGGGCCATGAGCCAAGGAAAGTTGGCAGCCTTGAGAAGTTGGAAAAGGCAAGGGAAGAGATTTTTAGCTACAGCCTCCATAAAGAACCAGCACTGCTAGTACTTTGATTTTAGCCCAGTGAAACGGATTTCAGACTTCTGACCTCCAGAATTGTGCCAGAATAAATGTGTTTTTATGAGATACTATGTCTGTGGTAATACACTAATACACAGTCCACTGTCATTCTTGATACTCTTTTACAATATTGTGCTAGTCACCACTTGAAGCTTGAATAAATAAAATGTGGTATATCCATACTTGGAAGATTATTTAGTAAAACGAGGTATTTATACATGCTACCTCACAGGTAAGCCTTGAAAACACTAAGTGAAAGAAATCAGTCATTAAGGACCAAAGATTATATAATTCCATTTATCTATAAAAAGATAGATTTTGCTACCACAGACCTATTATATTTTTTGTTTTGTTTTGTTTCTTTTAATTCATGTGTAACAACATTGAAAATGGTGACCCACTGTAGCATTTAATCTCTCAGCTTTAGGGAGAAAAGGCTGCAAACTGAGTATCAGGAAAGACTTGGGATATTTTAAGTTACTTCCTGAAATCAACAGAAGAAAACTTTTTGCTGATACCTTTTAATTTTCCTTTTTCATTTTCCTTTGGAAGCTGTTGTGGTACAATATTAACAGGAATAAAATAGCCATCAGTCCTTTCTCTGACAATCTGTGTGGTCTATTAGTGGTAGGAGATCACTTAGCTGTCATAGGTCTTTTGGAACTAAAGTTGACATTCATGTTGTTGACAGTGCAGTTTAAATGTTTCTTAATAAGGTAAGCTTTGGAGGGAAGGAGAAGGAATAGCATTTCATTTAATCACACAAGAAACTTGCAGGGTAGGTATATTTATCCTTATTTTACAGATTTATAGATATACAGACAGGCTAAATACCTTGCTGAAGGAAACAGAGCTACTAAGTGGCAGCACTGGCATTTGAACTGAAGACTAAAGTCCATGCTCTCTCTCTCTTTTTTTTTCCTATCCTAAGCTGCACTTAGAAATAAACTTTTCTTTTAACGTCATGTGATATACAATGTAGTGGAAGAAACATGTGTTTCGCAATGCACCCTAACTCAAATACCTTTTGGGATAAATGCTGTCAAAAATTGGAAAAAAAAAAAAAAAAAAAAGGCCGTCAGCATTGTGGTGGATTGAGATGCTCCCTTTGTTCTACCCTTCAACTTAAAACCAGTAAAACATCCACAATTCAACAAAGGTGCCTCTGCCCAACACACCAGGACTCCAGAGAATTCCGCACATCTGTACATCTAAAGGTGGGTGGACTAGGACACAGAGGAGGCGAGAAAGGGGGACAGTGAAGGGAGGAGCTACAACCCTAGTGCCCTGGACCCCTGGCCACAGCAGCTGAGCCCACAGCCCCAGAAAACTCAGTAGCAGCAGGGGAGGTAGCACATATGACTCTGGCCTGGCCTCCTGGCTACTGTGGTGCCAGCACCCAGAGGTAACTGGGCAGCAGTGGCAAAAGGTCTAGGATCCCGTCCTTCCAGCTGCAGAAGTGCCCATGACTCTGGTCCCCCACCCCCTGCCTGCAGGGCTGGCGCCCATGAACCAGAAAACAATGGACACAGAAGGGATGCCCATGACCCTGGCTCCCTCCTACCCTTTCCCTCTCCCTGTGGTGATGGAGCTCGTGACTCAGGAGATCCCCGACAAGACAGAGGCACAAAAGCACCCACCACATATGGAATATATAAAAAACAAACAAAAGACCCAAATAATGATCAAACCAAACCAAACAAAAATGTAGCTACAAAGAATAGAGTAGTGGTTACCAAAGGGGAAGGAGTGAGGAGGGAGGAAGGTGACATGGGTAAAGGGGATCAAGTGTATGGTGACAAATGGAAACTAAATTTTTGGTAGTGAGTACACTGTAGTATACACAGAAACAGAAATTTAATGTTGTACACAAGAACCTTGTACAATGTTACAAACCAATGGTACCTCAATAAGAAAAATTGAAAAAGAAAACTCACTTGTGTTTTATTTCTCTTTTCATTAACATACCTGATTGCAAGTACATACATAACATAGAGGTCTGAATCTAAGTTTTACCCTATTCATGGAGAGGCATTTTTAATTCTGTCAGCCTGGGAAATTGATTCCATATTCCCAGTTTCTACCACCAGTAGTTTAATTTATACAGCTGGTAAGAATTACAAAAACTGAAGTTTAAAATCTTCCATGTTACTGCTCTTCTGAAGGAACTCTGTTACTGCTACTGAGAGGTGATAAAACTTTGTGGCTATTATTCTAGGAAGGAAGGATTAAAATGAAATAAAATGGATTAAGTATATATTCCAGAATGCTTTTTCCTGTTCCAGCACCTCCTCACCAATTATAAAAGTTAACTGTATATGCTGATGATTCAAAAGTTAAAAAGCTAACTTTGCTTTATATTAGTATAATTTTATATAAAGTCAAAGTTAGCAAGGTACTCATCAGTTATATAGACAATGCTTATTGGAATTTATCTTGGTAGCCATAGTGTATAAAGTAATGAAATTTATCAACATAGTTTGTCTGGAAAGACTAGCATACACTCATAGAAACTTAGAATCCTATTCTCTGCAAATTAGCAGGTAGGCTGGAGGAAAATAAAGAAATTTTCAATAAAGAAATTTTCAGACCTGCAAGGTCTTAGAAAGAGGCTGCAGATTCTCCCTGATAGAATTACTTGACTCTATCCAGAAAAATAACACATGAATCAAAGAACGAATGGAAGACAGGAGTGTTCAATGGTGATCAAAGCAACTAGTAAACTTTGTAGCCAAGTGTAAATAACTGCCACAACAAAATGTGAAAATAAATACATAAATAGATAAATCCTCGATGGTTTCAACATGGTGATGATATCACTGAATGAGGAGGGGCTGGGTAGGGGAAAGAGAATTTTAAGTATGCTAAAAATCTTGTCTTAAGGACTGTTTTGTCTCTAGTAGTTCACTAAAAAAATTAAGTTTAAATATATGTACTAAACAGTAAACTGTAACAACTACAACAGAAATGAAATTTATGATATACAAATCATCTTAGGAACTACAAAAGGAAGAAAAATTTGAATGATCAAACAGAAGGCAGAAAAATGAGAAAAAAATGATGAATACAAACATAAAATGGCAAGAATAAATCAAAGCATGTGTGACCACATAATAATATTACTAATAATTAAAATAACAGTAGACACTACATATAACTTATGCTGTGCCATGCAGTGTTGTGAGTCCTTGTTGCATTGCTGTCTTAGGGTTTGAGTCTATAATTTTATTGTTCATTCTTACGGTTATTGCATTGCAAATACCTATCAAAATACGTACCTATCAAAATGTCTGGTTTGAAGTCAAGTACATACAAAAGAGTCTTAAAAACACTTATTAGAAACTAAGAAAATGGGAAAATTCTATTAAGTATTCAATGAAATAAAAACAAAACCAAAAATAAATCTAAACAAAGCAAAAAAGGGAAGGAGTTAAATACAGAATCAGAAATAAAATATTTGTGAAAAAATCCATCTTATTGAAAATAAAAGTAATTTTTTAAACAAATATAACAACAAAAACACAGACATTAATGAAATAGTAAAACAGACCAGCCCTAAGCCTGATGAATTAAATACAAAAGGCAAATAACATTACAAACACCTATGGATTCAAAGGAAATGTAAAAATTACAGAAGAATGCAACATCATGCCAATAAACTCAGAGTGCAGGAGTAATTATTAATAGACTGATTAAAATTTATGGCTAATAGAGTAAATAATATTTAATATATATCCTTTTGGAATTAACAGAGACTGCCAGTGTTTTAACTTACCATCTACATAATTTTTTCCCTCACAACTAATTAGTGGATCCTTTTTCATTTTAGTATAGGACAAAAAATTTTAATATGGGATTCGTTAGGGCAGAAGAATAGGCAACCATATTGTAGAGAAAACATGAGCTTTACAAATTCCAACTACTGAAGCTGAAGTTGGTTTGTGAGTGAAGGTTAGTCAACATAGCAGTATGAGTTCTTCCATGATGAAACAGTATGAGTTCTTCAATGATGAGTCATCCAGGATAAGATTTCAAACACATTTTATCATTTTTTACTCTGCCACATCATACTGGACTAATTTAGTATTCTCCCTCATTTGGGGTATAGAAGCTACTGAATAAGACAGTACAATCAGAAATAGTTTAAAATGAAAGCAAAGCCTGATTAAGATATTCTATATTATAAAAAGTGATTTTAAAAATCACATATTGAAAGCTTCTGGAGGCTTTATAATAATTTGCTTAGGAGGAAGTAATACATTTTATTAAACCCAGAAGTGATGTGAATATGATTCTTGAATTCAGTACCCTTAATAACTTTGAAAAACAAACATCTTACAAAAACCTTACTCTACCCCATGTATAATTCTATAAAATACCCTAAACAAAAATATTAAAATATTCTTCAGTCTTCAATAAGCTGTGAATGCAGATAACTTCCCTACCCAGAGTTATTACTCATTAACTAAGGCTTAGTTAATGATTTAGAGCATAAGACTTAGCGATATAGGTTGTAATGTCAGAAACAGGCTATTCTCCCTAGTAACATTTGAACAGATGGAAATTATGTGACATAGCCTACCAAGATTTATTTTGCAAACTACCACTAAACATTCCCTGGCAGAACAGGCATGAATGTTTTTTCTCTTATTGTAAATTAGGAAGTCTGTTATATTTTCACATTCATGGAAAAGATGGTGATTAACTTCATTTAAAAAAGATTATGGTGAACCATTTGAAGTATAAAACATAAAATTAGTAAGATATTTGATCTAATTTAAAATGATATGAAACCTTTTGTAACAGTTCATTATAAAAATGAAAAACAACAGTGGCTTGAAATGTACAAGTGGATACAGGCATCTGTACTATCAATCTCCTTGCCCACTAAAGCAGAACATCTGAAACATAATGTAACCTTTCCTTGGTGACTCAGGCTATCAGTGTGAACCCAAATTATTTTATAAAGCTGAGGGTGAAGATGAAAATGCAGATTATACTGAATGGGTAATTAGCTAATAGCTGCCAAAGTCCCCAGTAATTCTTTTTTGACAAAGTTCCAGATCCCAACTTGCTTCTGGTCATCTTCCATCATTTCATATTGGTAGCCTGAATGTATACCACCAACACATCCAAATTATACCTCTGGTTTCCAAATTACTAACATAAGAGGCCACATGCTTGCATATAATCAAATTTCCTCTGACAGCAAGACTCAGAAAACTTATGGATTTTATTCATTTGTCCTTAGCTTGCTCCTTCTTTCTCTTGTCAGAGAGACTTTTACTATCTGCCCAAATCATCATTTCTAACCTCTGCTAAAAATGTGTTATTTTTGGTTATATACTACTTCCTTCTAAATTTTTTTCTTACAGGGAAAGAAAAAGGATTCAGATTCTGTGAACTTAGAGTGCTGACTGAAACTGTGTGATCCTGGACGAGTAGTCTGACTTATCTGAGACTGTTTCCATACTTACAAAGGAAAGATAATACCACCCCATAGAAATTACTGTGAAGCAATATGCATGATAATCACTTTATAAACTAAAGCCCTTTGCTTCCTGGCATTAACTGACAATGAATATATTGCATTTGGCCATTTATTGATTTACTTGCCATTTAACAGATTTTGGGAGCTCTCACAGCTGATACTCAGAATCTGCTCCTTTGCTGCTAAAGCCCTTTGTTTAAAAAAAATTTTTTTCTTTTAGTACTTTTAGATTTGGATTCTCTATAAATCCCTGCTGGAAGCTGAGGTTTTGCTTAAAACTTGATCCACTTTCAATTCATTAATAACAGTACAACTTTTCTTAAATATATTAACATTCTGATTAATATGCAATAGTCAGAACAAAGACTAAAAGTCACTCTCATATCTTCAGTTAAATGCTTAAAATAAGGAATAAATATGCACTGTATGTGCTTGGCAAAATGATAAGTAAATCATTAACACAACTTCTAGACTACAGTACCAGTGTTAAACAAACATACATTTATTCTGAGCAAATTACAATCTATGTTAGTTTTGAATTTAAAAAAATCATACAGTATGGTTTAGAATATTAATTTAAATATGGTTTATCAAATTTTCCTATAGAAACCTAATAGTCACTTTAAATTAGTATTTAATTTTACCTATGACATTAATATTTCTAGGGGTATATTTAGAGGAATGTTTTTTCTAACATATGCATAAAATAAAATTTCTAATATACCACATATTGGGCAAAAATAAAATTAAACTTTTCATTTTTGTGTACTAGCTTTTCTAGTAACTCTGGATAATTAAGAAACAATAGTGATTAGAAATCCATAAGGACAAGAGTTTAATTAAATGGTTCTCAAATATTCTTTGTTATAATTTATCCTCCAGTTCCTTTTAAAAAAGTTTTTCAGTTCTATATTAAAGACTTAGGACATAAAATATCTTTTCAGTGTTATTTTACACATGAAATTTAAAAAGTCTAAAAACATAATTATTATTAGCTTAAGAGCACACTATTGGAATAATGTCATTCTAAGTTTGCCTTTCTTCTTTCAAAAAAATGAAAATTCAGACATTTAAGACAACATGACTACACACAGAAGATGACAGTAAACACAGGGCAACTGAGTAGTAATGGGACAGCCAAGGGAAAAAAACATGGCTTTCAGTCAGTGGTGGCACAGATGTAAAATGGCTGACCGCAGACCATGTTATTTTGTTTATAGAGTCACTCGCTGCCTCTATAAATGTCATTAATAGAGATCTTTTTCATGTAACATGATTTTAAAGGTTAACTTTCAACAATTAGACCTTTAGCATAAAATAAAAAAAAGAAAGCCAAACAGCAACTCTCCTCTGAAAACAAAAAAACACAAGTTAACAAGCCACGGTTTCAGAACTTCTTTCCATGAAACACATATTGTGGATTTTATTCTTAACTGCGTAGTTAACCTCTACCGTATTTTCAAAACCTGAAGAAAAAAAGGAGACAGAATTCTCCAGGTAGCAACCCTTGAAATTATAAACTGCAACCCTGTACTACTTCTTAGCAATACAGCAGTCTTGAAATCAGTTAAAAATTATAAAATGCTTTTCAACAAAAGTGAACAGTAGAAAAGGATTATAATGTACACTATGCCTTATTTCCCTTCTTCTATGTTTCAAAGAAAATACTATGCTGAATTCTCCTACACAGACATCTCTCAAGAATAGGGCTATTTCTCATCTAGTGATTTAATGAACATTGAAATGCACTGAAATCTATCCTTCAATTCTCATCTATCCCAAAAGAACAAAAAAGAAACCTTGTGTTTTAAACAGATGCTTTTATAAAAGCATCAAGAGTCTATGACTGTCTTTTACCTTATGTTTCCTATAGAGCCATAGTGTTTGTTCACTGCTGAATTAGCTGTTGATATCATCGTTATTACTGAATGGTAAAGGTAAGTTAAATAGTCGATGGTTTGAAGAAGAATATGTTGATAAAGAACTTTTATGACAAAACTGTAAGTTGTTTGTATGTTTTTCTAAGAATAAGTAATCACACTTAAATGAATTTAAGATGTAACTTCTTATTCTTTTGAATAGGGTAAATGTTCAAATTAAAGCAATTTTTACATTTCTTTGTTTTTACGTGCCACTTTAAAAGGAATAAAAATCACATTCAACTCAGAGGTTTCTTTTGGTTACATAAGATCTGCTTCATACACATAAGTTATGAGTGTATATACTACTCTGTATTACGGATCATGATGCTCATATCCCTAGAAAATTTTGTAAACACAACTCAAGAGTGATTATAATTTCAAGTCAAGGTCCTTAGAAAAGTTTAAGTACAGACATTTTATAATTTCTATAAATATTTAGGGACAGTCACTAATAATGTATGGTTTTCTAAAATTAACATTTCTAGATAACATTGTTTGATGTTAAAATCAACAATAGTCTAATTTTTTTTCCAGGAAAGTTATATTACATCATGAGCCTGGTAGTAAATGTGGAGCTGAATCATCACTAATTCCAGAGCCAACAAATGAATTAATGCTCAGAAGAAAAATTATGGATAGATACAATGTAGGAGGCAAGAAAGAATAAGGGACAAGAAATACAACTAATTGTAATATGAAGAATATAATAAAGCATTAAAATTTGGGAAGAGTCATATTTATGGAATCTGTCAAGATCAGGATAATTGTGAATTTAACTATATTGGTTTAGCTACTGGTACCTCTACCTAAGGAAAAAAAAGTAGCAACAACATTCAAAATCATTGATAATGCAATAAATATACTCAAAAATTTTGTATTTACAAATATTATCAATAGTCATGTTGAAATTCTCAACACTATTACAAAACAAACAACAGTAAGGCAACATTCACTGATTACCAGTAAAGTCAGCATGTGCTAAATATGTTGCTAATTGCCTCATTTTTTATTTTTACCTCATATAATTTCCATTACAACTCCATGACAGAGGTGCAGTTACTACTCTCAGTTTACAGATGAGGAGTTTAGGTAATCTGCTCAAGGTCACACAGGTGCTAAGCTGGACTGAGAGCGAAGCCTAGGCTCAACTCTTAACCTCCATGGTCTTCAGACTCAAAATGCAACTGAGTCATTTACTTATAAAAATTTTGACCTTTTAAAGATCAAGTTTTGTTGAATGAAAAATAAGCCTTTTACTGTTCTATACAACAGAAAAAGAACAGGTATTCTAAGCAGTTGGGAGAAGTTCAGAGCTCATAGTGTTCCTTATTTAAGGAACTGTACCATATTTAGGTGTTATCAGCTACAAAGTATCACAGTGAAAATATTTCACAAATATTTCTCATTTGACTTAATTTCCATACCTTCCAGATGTATTCTTCAGTATGGCAAGAGCATCTGGGTAACCATCCATGTTGTAGTCTCCAATATGAAGGGTAATTGGAATTGGTATTTCAGTTGGTCGTTGTTCATGCACAAATGGCACAAAGCCCCAGAGTGTGCCCTTACTGCTAAAATCCTGTAGGACAGGAACCCACTGTGGATTAAGAGAAAAAAAATCAGATTTTATAGTTATTTTAGAAAAAAATTCACCATTTGTAAAACAAATTATCCACGAAAAGTCCTCAAGGTAAGCATCACCTTATTTAAGTTCTTTATCACTACAAAATGGTAGGGTACTATAATTTACTTTGATAAACAGGTAACTTACACTCTGGAAAAAAATCGTCTCCTTTAAAATTTATCACTAGTCATCTTTCCTTGAACTAGCTCATAGAGCCTTAGAAGGTTTTTCACAGAACCACAAAATCTTAGGATTGAACTGATGTTGATGATCATATACTTGAATTGCCATTTTAAAATGTGCTGAGTGGAAATACAACCTCAAATGAATATTTAAAAAATTATAATATCATGTAATACTGATGTTCTTTCGGAGGACCAGCTCAGGAAGAATTAGAACATGACAGTCTCCCTTGTTCTCTTGCTTTGCCTCCTATACATGATGATGACTTTAGTCATCATTCTCAGAGTCAAGCAGCTCTGAGGCTTACCAAACAATACTAGCTCTGACAAGCTCCGCCTGCCCCAGGGAATGAGCTCTGTCACCAAAACAGCTGGAAGCGACATTTTAAATAAATTCTTTATCTCTATATTGATTATAATGAGGAGAACACAGAGAATAGGATCATTTCAAAATGAGCTTTTGGAAATCCCTTTTTCTTGTGAATGCCCCAATCTTTACTTTCAATAACCTAATGCAAACTAAAATCTGAAGAGTGGAAATCATCACATTAAAATTATAGATGTGCCCATAATTAGCTAAGAGCATGGATACTGGCACATAACCTGGAGATGTCCAAACAGAAGCAGGTGCAGCTGGCTTGAAATGACAGGAGGCCAAACATGCCTACAGATGTTTTTTTCCTTATAAGCAGGTGACTCATATATATATAGCTCCAAGCCAGACTACATAAAAAGTGGCCTCTTGAAAAGGGTTTAGGACATAGGATATCCCAAACATTTTCTATGTTATCCAAAGAAAGCATAGTTTGCCAAGGAAAAAAAAAAAGTGGCTTAACTACAAAGACAAATTTACAGAAAACGAGCTGTTTTAAAAAAGTGGTCTGCATCTTTAATAAATTTTCCAATCTTTCTTGAAGCAAAAGAGTATTATATAGCATCAAAATGTTTTAATGTTTCATGTGACTGAAAAAAACTGGTCTTGTTTTGGAAGAGGATGAGAAATTTCACAAAATGCCAAGTTTTCACAAGTTTCTGAAGAGGTTGATAGTTTATTAGTTTATTAATGAGGATAAAGTATTTCTGTTAAGGTAAATGTATTAAGGTCTAAGAAGTAAAAGATTTTTCATTAATGTGATGTTCTTAACAGTCAAAAAAGAACTGTGACATTTATCTGCCCAGAGAGAGCTGTGTAATTTGAAAATATTCTTACAGTAGTCTGTCACTTGAAGACAGGCTAATAATTACTAGGTGTACTTACAGCTATGAACCAACAATGAAGTGTTACTTGACTTAATATTTTCAGTGATTCAAAACTTTAAAAAAGTTCAAGGTAATAAAGGTTATGGGTGTAAGAGTTAAATGCTTTTAGAATGCTGACTGGAGGAAGATTTGTTTTCTTTAGTGTCTTAGTATAGAAAGTGATACTTCCTACCCATAAGGGCTAAAAGAATCAAAATGTAGTTCTATCATTTATTACCCCCAAACAGAAAATATAACTCATTAATTATACTACTATATTACTGGTTTCCATTCAGGTGCTGTCAATATGGAAAAAATCTCAATGTCACAACCTATCATTCCCACATTAATCCTCTGCTGTGATTAACAGATTCTAAATTATTTACCTACAAGCTACAGGTATAAAGTCAGAACGAGAGAGTGAAACAGGTTTAGATATCACAAATAAAAACAAGATTAGCCTTGATGGCTAATGGGTATGATGTTCTTCTTCATAACCCTTTATTATAGCTATACTGTGTCTTACCATATTCCCAGCATATAAAAGGCTAACAGATCATTTAATTACAGAATCAAGAGTGGGTTTTCTTAACCAGAAATGATTATGCCACTACTTTTTTCTCTCAATAAACCAATAAAAATAGATTTAAATGCATTGCATTAAGTTAAAATAAGGAAGTAAATTTATTTTTGGTTTTTCTCTTTTCTGATTCTTCAGATACTTTTTCTAACCTCTGAAATTTTCTTCCAAGAACATAACTCTATTTACATTAAGAAACAAGTAGATATACCTGCTTTGTTCTGGATCTTGCTAAGTAAATGGTACTTTTCTGGCAGTTTTTATCTTCACAGCCTGGCAATAAGTGATCCATGTTTCCATCTCCATCTGCCAAAAGAAAGAGCCACAAAATAGTGTTCTTGTATGGCAGATTAAATTTCCTATTTGTTTAAATTCTACATCAATCTAGATAAACTGAGGAATCTGATGCATGGCTGTGGAGTGAATGTGATTCAATTAAAAAAATTATTCTGGCCCTTACTGTCTATTACCTGGACCATGTCTTGTTTTAAATTGCTCATTCTTCTGTGGTTAAATATTTATCCAATGATGGAAAAACTCGTTTCAGGCTTTGATGTTAAAATCATCAATTAAAAAAATGTAGCTTCTGACCTATTTACATAATTATCATCACTGCCACAGGAGAAAAATAAGCATGCAATAGTAACCCATTATTATGTGGCTTATTTTAAATGTCTTTACAGATAATTTATCTTTACACATACTTTTAAGTCTCTTTTATACAGCATAAACGTCAATTCAAGAGTTATAAAGCTTTCAGCAACTTAGATTCTAAAAAGCACCAATACATTTTTATCAATAAAGAGGCAAATGAAGGGAATACAGATGTCATTTCCAACTGACTGGTTTTTAAACAGCTGCACAATGTTCTGCAAAGACCTCTAGAGATGAGGTTACTGATGAACTTGGAGTCATTTCCTCTAGTGCGCCTTCCTATCTACTGTCCCCTACCTGATGAAGTTTACAGATTTTGATGTCCTAGAGCTAAATCTCTATGGGGACATTCACACAATGGAGTAGTCATGAAGCTTTTAAATTTAGGGCCTAATTTTGTGTTGCTTTAATCACTGATTTATCTGCAATGGCTTAATGTATCATTTAATGTGTGCCTGAGGTAGTACCTTCACTTGGAAGGATATATAAGGTTTAACAATAAAAAAAAGTCCTTTCTTGTATAGGTTTAAATATTAAGAGAGATATATAACTATAACAAGCCGATCAAGTCTCCAATAATGTTTGCACAAGGAAAAAAAAAAATTTCAGGCTGTGTGGGATGAAAATCTAGCCAATGGAAGGTGACCTCGGCATGGAAAAGTAAAAGGCACAGCATAGTGAAAAATGAATTTCTTTCATTTAATTTCATAGTTTAATTACTTATGATCCTCACAGTTAATATTCTTTGTGATGATGAACGCTTAGTTAGAGGAGTATAACATTAAATAAAATAGTTGAATTAATAATGGAGAGTACAGAGAATACATGTAATATGACAGTATATACATTGGGACTACTATAAAAAGTTGAGAGAGAGAGAAACAGGCAACTCTAGGCAGGAATACTTGGAAAGGAGAAGGCTTTCCAAGGGCATAAACATATATCATAGTTAAAAAAAAAAAAAAGGAGCTAGCCAAGTAAGAATTAAATGCAAAATGTGATTTATAAACAGACTCTAGTAATATCATAGACTTCATTAGAAGCCAAACCATTTTACTGCAATTAATGTGGGACTAATCAGAAAAGCAATTACTAAGTCTCTGCCCTTCATTTTTACCCTAATGGCAAAATATTCAGATTAGATTTTGATTTACACTTTTCTTTTCTCCTAGTTTATCTTTCTTCCGAGTAGTTAGTTTCCTATTTCCCACAATTATTTTGACCATGACTTGGCTGATATTTAATGCTGGCAAATAACCTTCTGTTAAACATATAACTAACTCACGTCACAACATCATAATCATGCCTTTTAGTAGGAATTATCAGTAATATTTTATAGATATGATCACAGAAATCTAGAACTCTATCAGAGAATGTGCTCCTTGTGCTGACTCTAAGTGCTATTTTTTTGATGTTTAGGGTAAGTGACAGAAAAGCTTTCTGAGAGCCCAACTTCACACGCAAAGGAAATTTTCTCTCTTAAAGGCAACAAACTTTTAAATCTTACATGTTTCACTTTTCTGCATGTTCTTTAAAAAAAACTTTTTATTTGTAAATAAACTTAAAATTGCAATAAATATAGTAAAAGAATTCCTGTAAACACTTTAACCAGATTGACCTATTAACATTTTACCCCATTTATTTGATCTGTGAAATCAGTTTTTTTCTGAACCATAATTATATACATTATAGCCCTTCACCCCTAAATACTTGAGTGTGTATTTCCTAGGAATAGAGATATTCTCTTAACCACAGTACAACTATCAATTCACACAGATACTTTTATCTATTGTACTATATCTATATTCTAATTTTGTCCATTGATGTAATAATGTCATTTGTAGCATTTTTGCCCCTCTAACACAGGATCCAGTCTAGGAGTAGGAATTACATTTAGTCGTTATTTTTAGCCTTCTTTAATCTAGAATATTTTCTTTATAAAAAAATTTTTTTACAGGTTTTTTCTTTTAAATAAATAAATTTATTTATTTATTTATTTTTATTTATTTTTGGCTGCATTGGGTCTTCATTGATGTGCGTGGGCTTTCTCTAGTTGCAGCGATTGGAGCTACGCTTAGTAGCAGTGCGCAGGCTTCTCATTGTGGTGGCTTCTCTTGTTGTGGAGCACAGGTTCTAGGCACACGGGCTTCAGTAGTTGTGCCATGCAGGCTCAGTAGCTGTGGCTCGCAGGCTCAGTAGTTGTGGCTGTGGGCTCAAGAGAGCAGGATCAGCAGTTGTGGTGCACGGGTTTAGTTGCTCTGTGGCATGTGGGATCTTCCCGGACCAGGGCTTGAACCGGTGGTCCCCTGCATTGGCAGGTGGAATCTTAACCACTGTGCCACCAGGGAAGTCCCTAGAATATTTTCATAGCCTTTGTCTTTTACAATCTGCGTATCTTTTTTTTTTTAACCTCAGACTACAGGAATCTTTTACTTTTTCAATAAGTTATCATGCCTAGGGAAGGAAGTAGTTTCAGAAAAATCAGTTTCACGTGAGTCAGAGGCACAAAGCTAGGAACTAGTAATAAGCAAATTCTCTGAAAAACAATATGACTAAGAGGAATGTCATGCTGACAGAGGTACCAGTCTGTGAACTTGGCACACATTCCTTAAAGAAGTCCCAGGAATTATTAACTTCGGAATGCCTTCTCCTCAGGACTTCAGCACATTATATATCTCGAGTTTTTTTAAAGGCTAAAATTCCTTCTCAAAGGCTCAACAGAAACTGTAACAGAAGGAATGGCATTTTGATTAACTCATTTCATAAAATGCAGTATAAAATTTGGCCTTTTGAATGGCAGATCAGTAGAGACTAAAGTACACACTAAACACATGTTGATTTCCATCTGATGTTAACCTTAGCCAAATTTCAAAAGAAATTCTCTTCTAAAACAGATAATTTTAATGAGATAGATTTAATGAGTCAAACTGATTTTCTGAACAATTTTAATTTTAAAATCAAGAGAACACTAAAATAAAGTTGTCATCATAAAAATGGATTATAATGAATTCTGGTATAATAATTTTTCTGTTTTTAATTAAGCAGAGGACAAAGAAGAAGATATACATGAGAAAGGGTCACATATATATTATGTTTCCTCTTAAACATTCATAACATTTTCAGTCTCATGAAATTAAATGACCTGTGGTATTGTTTAAGCAAATTATAGTTCATTGTTCTGGCCCCAGATTACCCATCAACTTTGTAAACCACAATTTCTCTAATGCAGTGATTCTCAAAGTGTGGTTCCCAGTCCCACAGCCTCAGCATCACCTGGGAACTGGTTAGAAATGTCGATTCTTATGCCTCTGTCCAGATCTAATGAATCAGAACCTCTAAGGGTAGGGGCACAGCAATGTATATTTTCATAAGCCCTCTGGTTGAAGCCCTCTGGTTGAAACGCTGGTCTTCCACTGACACCAGGGGGTGCTACACATACCCTATTTCTGTCTTAATCATGCTCCTCCATTAACGACAAACTTCTTTTGCTAATCAAATTCCACTATTCATTTAGGACTCATTATGTATCTTGCTCCAGCCTCTTGAGATTGAATCCAAGTCACCTTTTGCAAATTTTTGTACCTCTTGGGCAGGTCAACTCATTATGGCAGCGAAACAAGTACTACTACATAAAATAATTATTTTTGGTGAACGTCTTGCCACTCCATAAGAGTGTATGGAGATTTTAATGTAATGGTAAGAAGGTAGGACTAAGATCAGTTAGATTTAGATTTTTAACCTGGCTTAACTCCTAATAAGTAATTAGACATGTACTTTTGGGGAAAAAAATACTGAAAAATATTTTTAAAATATTAGGATTTGGGGAACAGGTACTTCTGTATTTTTTAGGACTGCTCAAGAAGTATTCAGGTTTTCAGAAATGTCTTTTTCCTACTCTTGTCCCCAGCTCCCCTCCACAGTGGCAACCACCATAGCAGTTTTTCTTGTGTATACTTCACCACATAGGCTGGCTATGCACATACATATACTATATACAATTTTGTACAATTGTAGTGTATACTACACACTTTTTGGTACCTGCAACTTTTGATTTAATATATCTTTGAGAGCATTCCACAGTGATAAATTTATATCTGCCTCATATATAGTATACAGTATTACATTTTATGGGTATATCTCAATATAGCCAATTCTCTATTGATGTAAAAACACTGAGTTGTTTCCAATCTTCTGGTAATCAAAACAATCCAACAATGAATAATTTTGCACATATAATATATCTCATATTTGAGAGATTACAGTATAAATTCCTAAAATGGAAGTTACTGATTCAATGATCATATGTAATTAAAATTTTTATTTTAATCTCCATAGAGGAGCAGTTTTCAAACTAGTCTCAAGAATCCTTTATACTCTTAAAGCCTGAGGACCCCAATAAGCTTTGTTTATGTGGGTAATATCTATAGGTATTCCTATGGGTATTAACTTGAAATTAAGACTAAGAAATATGTATATATTTAAGTGAAAATACAAACCATAAATATATCACATATAAACATAACTAATATTTTCATGAAAAATAACTGTTTTCCAAAACAAAGACATTTTGTGAGAAGAATGGGATTATCTGGCCTAGCAGAGAAAACCTGGATTTTCATACTGCTTTTGTATTCAATCTGTTGTTTTGGTTGACAAATATAAAAATATGTAGTTGCAGGAAGTATTTTAACAGCCTTTTCAGATAACTCTAATATTCTTGCATGCTACGATCAAAACTCAACAAGTGAAATTTCTTAAAAATTTCTTGCAATGAAGAATCTAAACCTGTTTCAATGAACATTTCTTACTCTGTTAATTCAAATCCAGTAGTCCATCTTGCACTTTGAATGGGTGTTTAACCAATGCATAACTTTGTAAAATCACACATCAAACATTTAGAAGAGTTTCACTGAGTTATGTAGATTTTGCAAATGCTGAAACATTCCATTACACAATATAAAAAATTCAGATTCGTTAATATCACCACCAATCTCATCAAAAAAGTCTTTAGGTACTGAGAAGCTGTCAGCTCACGGGAGCAGATAAAGTTTTCCCAAATTCCAATTTTTGCTTGAAAGATCAGATTTTATCATTGGCACCTTCCCATCAGTTGTTTTCTTGAAGTCTCAAGCTCACTTTGTTCATTGTAGAGAAAATGGCTACCAAATCCCCAAGTCTGGAAAACCATAGTTTGTCTGTCAGTTGTTCTTCAAGCAAAAAATGGTGAAAATGGTATTACATTAAAAAAAAAAAAGGAGTTAGTTCAGTTTGCAACTCAATCACACCAGTGTTTTTCATTAAGACAACCACCATACTCTGTGCAGAAGTGTTTTATGCATACGTCTTGTTTCCTGACAGAGTTTTAAAAAGGTGTGTAGTCAAGGGTTGACATCTAATAAAATTAATATTTTTTGCTTCATCAATAAACACTATTAAGAGAAACTATTTTTCTTATTTCCTTTTTCTTTCTTCTTTATTTTAATACTGTGAGTATACGGTGGTGAAGAAAACAATGAATGGTAATAAAGTTTAGTGCCACTGTTTTGATTTGTGCCAAATGGCAGCAGCTTTACACACCACTGCTTTCATATCATCAGAGTCAACAGGGTGAAAAAGGCAAATAATATCTCAGTGTTCTTATGAAGGTAATTTTGATCTTGTGGACCCCCGAAAGAGTTGCAGGAAAAAATCTCCCCACCTCTCGGGATCCATACTTTGGACCACACTTTGAAAACCTTTGCCAGAAAGGTTGCACCAATAAGCAAATTATCAAATATTTTGATTCTTCCCACTCTGATTAATGAAAATGGTATTTCATTGTGGTTTTAGTTTTCTTACTAATTATGGTGTTTGTCTTTTTAAAATTGAAGCATAGTGGATTTACAATATAATATGAATTTCAGGTGTACAACAGTGATTGAGTATTTTTATAGATTTTACTCCATTTAAAGTTATTGCCAAAAAAGGCTCTATTTTCCTGTGCTGTACAATATATTTTTGTTGATTAATTATTTTACACATAGTAGTTTGTGTCTCTTAATTCCATATCCCTATCACACCTTGCCTCAAGAACAACAAAGCCCAAAGTCATCAAAAGGAAAATAAAACATCAATGAAATCAAGAGCTGGTTTTTTTGAAAGGATAAACAAAATTAATAATCTTTTAGCCAAGCTCATCAAGAAGAAAAGAGAGAGGACCCAAATAAACAAAATAAGAAATGAAAGAGGAGAAATAACAACTGATAACACAGAGATACAAGAATCGTAAGAGAACAGTACAAACAGCTACATGCCAACAAATTGGACAACCTAGAAGAAATGGACAAACTTCTAGAAACATACAACCTTCCAAAACTAAACCAGGAAAAAATAGATAATCTGAACAGATTGATCACTAGTACTGAAATATAATTTGTAATTAAAAAGAACTCCCAGCAAACAAAAGTCCAAGACTGTATGGCTTCATGGGAATTCTACAAAACATGTAAGGAAGAGCTAATACCTATCCTTCTCAAACTACTCCAGAAAACTGAAGAGAGGGGAACACTCCCAAATTCATTCCATGAGGCCACCATTACCACGATACCAAAACCAAAGACACTACAAAAAAATTAAAGGCCAGTATCTCTGATGAATATAGATGTAAAAATCCTCAACAAAAATAAGCAAATAAAACTCAACAATAGGGCTTCCCTGGTGGCGCAGTGGTTGAGAATCCGCCTGCCGATGCAGGGGACACGGGTTCGTGCCCCGATCCGGGAAGATCCCACATGCCGCAGAGAGGCTGGGCCCGTGAGCCATGGCCGCTGAGCCTGCGCGTCCGGAGCCTGTGCTCCGCAATGGGAGAGGCCACAACAGTGAGAGGCCCACGTACCACAAACAACAACAACAACAACAACAAAAAAACTCCACAATATATAAAAAGAATCACATACCATGATCAAGTGGGACTCATTCCAGGTATGCAAAGATAGTTCATTTTTGCAAATCAATCAATGTGATACACCACATTAAGGAAAGGAAGGATAAAAATCCCATGATCATCTCAACAGATACATAAAAAAGCATTTGACAGAATTCAATATCCATTCATGATAAAAACTCTTATCAAAGCTGGCATAAAGGGAACATATCTCAACATAATAAAGGTCATTTATGACAAGCACAAAGCTAACATCATACTCAACATGAGAAGCTGAAAGCTTTCTAAAATCAGGAACAAGACAAGGATGCCCACTCTTGCCAATTCTATTTAACATAGTAATGTAAGACCCAGCCACAGCAATCAGATAAGTAAAAGAAATAAAAGGCATCCAAATTGGAAGGGAATAAGTAAAACTGTCACTATTTGCAGAAGACATGATACTATGTATAGAAAACCCTAAAGCCTCCACCAAAGAACTATTAGAACTAAGAAATGAATTCAGTAAAGTTGCAGAATATAGGATTAATATACAGAAATCAGTTGCTTTTCTATACACTAATAATGAACTATCAGAAAGAGAAGTTAAGGAAACAATCCCATTTACAATCATGTCAAAAAGAATAAAACACCTAGGAATAACTTAACCAAGAAGGTGAAAGACCTATACTCTTAAAACTATAAAACACTGATGAAGGACTCTGAAAATAATGCAAAGAAATGGAAAGATATCTCGTGCACTTGGACTGGAAGAATTAATATTAAGATGTCCATACTACCCAAAGCAATCTACAGAGTTAACACAATCCCTATCAAAATACCCATGACATTTTTCACAGAACTAGAACAAATAATCCTAAAATTCATATGGAAACACAAAAGACCCTGAATTACCAAAGCAATCTTGAGTAAAAAGAAGAAAGGTGGAGGCATCATGCTCCCTGACTTCAGACTATACTATAAATCTACAGTAATCAGAATAGCATGATAGTGCACAATAAAAAGACACACAGATCAATGGAACAGAATAGAGAACCCAGAAATAAACCCACCTATCTATGGTCAATTAATCTATGACAAAGGATGTAAGAATATATAATGGAAAAAAAAAAAAGTTTCTCCAGTAAGTGGTAATGGGAAAACTGGACAGCTACATATAAAAGAACAAGATTAGAATATTTCCTCACACTATTTATAAAAACAAACTCAAAATGGATTAAAGACCTAAATGTAAGACCTGAAACCAAAAAACTCCTGGAAGAGAACATAGGCAGAACACTCTTTGTTGGTCTTTTTTTTTGTCCTGCTGCTAATTTGTAGGAATACTTTTAACATTAAGAAAATTATTATTTTGTCTGTGATTTACTAACACTTTCCTTTACAGCTTCTAGGTACTGCTAACAACTTAGTAAGGCTTTTCCAATTCACAGAACTTTGGGACATTATTTTTACTTTGAAGTCTTAGATTCACCTGGAATTTATTTTAGCATATGATGTGAGTTATGACTTTTTAACAGATGGATATATCCAGTTGTCTCACACCACTTACTGAATGATCCATCATTTTCAGAAAAGAAACTCAATTTCTCTTATATTATTTATCTTTATCTGTAAAATGATCAATAGGAACATAATTTTGCCACAGAAAGGGGTCATTTGTGAATGAAATGTGGGGGAAATAACCTGGAGAAAATGACACAGCAGTAAACAATCATAAAGGAGTATATTATCCCTATATACTCCTTCTATCATTTGTGGTATGCTGTGTGTACTGAGGACAGTGGTATACTCTGTGTAGGTAAGTGGGCAAGAGAGTAAAAAAGCGTAACTCCCAGAAGAATAGAGGGCTTTTTCTTCAGAGTGCTCACTTCCAGGACTCACTGTAATGCTTCCAGCAAGAAACACTGAAACATTTGATCATGAAAAATGAAAGCAATAATTTAGGATCTGACGAATGTTACTCCACAGATGGGGGAAAAAAAACTGTAAGTAGATGGCTAAATATTTTGATCTATAACCTGGAACTCTGAGTTCAATAATAAAAATAAATCAGTGATTTCTGCATTATAGAGTAGAACACATCATGACAGCTCAAATGGGGAATAAGTCAAAATGACTCCTTCCACCATCTGGAAAATTTACCCATGGATGGCGATAGCATACACAAGATATAAATATTACAAGTCACATAACTAATTAATGGCAGAAGGTTCTAAACAGAATTCAAAGCTTTAACTTTTTTTTTTTTTTTTTTTCTGCGGTATGCGGGCCTCTCACTGTTGTGGCCTCTCCCGTCGCCGCGCACT
>NC_041230.1:20206377-20209199 GCF_002837175.3 Physeter macrocephalus
GCGGAGCACAGGCTCCGGACGCGCAGGCTCAGCGGCCATGGCTCACGGGCCTAGCCGCTCCGCGGCATGTGGGATCTTCCCGGACCGGGGCACGAACCTGTGTCCCCTGCATCGGCAGGCGGACTCTCAACCACTGCGCCACCAGGGAAGCCCTTTCTTTAACTTTTAATATGTGGGACCCAATGCTGAAAGATTTCTATACAGAGTTTCTAAAACTGCATTTCTTGCCTAAATGGACCCAGAATATAGGTAGAAGTAACAGCTTTTCCATTACATTTGTCAAGAGACATGTGAGACATATGACAGAAAATGTATTCATGTATTCTATATTTTTTGTTATTCATTATTAATATAAAACTGGAAAAACACATACTAAAAAAACCCATTTCCTGTTCACTTCCACTATGATACAGTAAGTCCCCTACACGAACCTTCAAGTTGTGAACTTTCAAAGATGCGAACACGCATTCTATCAACGTCAGGCGTGAGTGAAATTGCAGCTTGCCGTCTGTCTCCTTTTGCTGAGGATCCTTCAGCTCTACCATCTCCCACCTCTTCTCCCTCCTGCAGTCAGTAACTCTTCTTGCCTGTTCACTCAATGCCAGCCCCTGTATGCCAGCTGTTGTACTGTACTACTGTACTTTTCAAGGTACTGTACTGTAAGATTAAAAATGTTTATTTTTTGTTTGTTTTTATATATTATTGGTGTGAAAAGTATTATAAACCTATTACAGTACAGTAGTATATAGCCAATTGTGTTAGTTGGGTACCTAGGCTAACTTTGTTGGACTTACGAACATATTAGACTTATGAATAATGCCTTCTTGGAATGGAACTCGTTCATATGTAGGGGACTTACTGTATATGAAGTATATCACTTAATATTTTTTCAGAAGAACACATCCTTAATGTAAGAGACATTATTGGCACAGAAATACATTGAATATGATACAAAAACGATTACATTATAGCAGCCAGATTAGATTCTTTGGAGAAATAAAATTCAGACTTTTTAAATAAACGATGAAAATTATAAAAAAATAGGGGGCATGCATGGAAATGTCTGATTTGTTTTTTTAAATGCTCATGAACCAAACTGTGACAATAAGAAACAGGTGCTATAAAACACACAGATACACACACAGGAAAAGAAGAACATGTCACATTATCATCCGGAAAGTACAAATTTACTGTCTTCAAAATATTCATTTTTAAATAACATTTGTTATTTAACGTTTGTTGCAGATTTATGAATACATATATGTTTGCTTATTTTTCTTCAGATTTTAAATAGCATCCAGGTTGACTTTCAAGTTGCGCTCATATAAATATATATTAATATACTTAGGTGATTAAAGACAAGTCTACAGAGTGCCGGGGCCTTAACAGAATTCAGTGGTAAGAAACACATATTGTGAAGGAATATGAACATGATCAGAAGAGAAATATTGTAATTCTTTAATAAGATGCTGCTGGTTCCTAACAGACCTGGTAATGCTGGAAATTTTGAGGTGGGGTCAAGGATACAGAAAGTTAACTGAATTTGCTTTAACATAGGTTTAGGCTTTGTGAGTAACTGGTCATGAAATAGAACTTCCATGATGACTTCTTTTTCTCTTGCAAGTCTAATAACTGTTCTTTTTGAAATGATAAAATATTTTTCCTTGTCATTTTAGCACCTAAATATCCATCAGGTTTCAATAATGTCTCCAGGATACCATCTACTGATGCTTTTCTGCTTTGTTGAATATACTGATTCTTTGACTACTATGTTTTAATAATTCTTTTCCTAATTAAGGATATAAAGCAAACTAATGATGTATTTATTCAACTTCCTGTTCTGAGATCCTCCTGCTCTATTATGTGGATAGAGGTAAAAGCCAACTGTTTTAGTGAGTGAAGAGGTAACAGGTGAAGAGGCCCAAATCAGCCCACTCATCAGTGGGTAAATCATGGTAGAAATGTCTCCTAAATATTCTATATGGCAATGCCTTGTTTATTTTACTTTCGGAAGCTGGGAAGAGGGTGAAGAGAAGGTTGGATTAGATTATTCTCAAGATTCTTATGACTGAATCTAAGCTCTATGAATATTATTATATATTATCAAATGTGCTCTAAGATTATAATTCTTTTAATTTTCCTTACCCAAAACTCTTTCCTTCCTTTTTCCTTTTTTAAAATTGAATTATAGTGGATCTACAATGTTGTATTAGTTTCTGGTGTACAGCAAAGTGATTCAGATATATATATAGACATAAATCTGAACAAGGATATAATATGTATATATAATATACATATTATATCCTTGTTCAGATTTTTTTCCACTATAGCTTACTACAGGATATTGAATATCTTGTACCTGTGCTACAGTAGGACCTTTCTGTTTATCTTTTTTGTATAAGGTATTTTCATATAAAGTGTGTATCTGTTAATCCCAAGCTCCTAATTTATCCCTCCCTCAACACCCACTCTCTGGTAACCATAAGTTTCTTTTGTATGTCTGTGAGCCTGACAAACATTGTATGGTTATTTAACTATATATGGATATAGTATAATTTTTCTATTATGTTTATGTATCATATAGAATGAATAAATATTCCTATTAATAACGCTGTAAAACTTTTGAACATATCTTTAAAAATCAAACCACACATTATTTGACACCATGTTGGTAAAAGAGCAGAAAAAGACAAGGTGCCAGCTAAGTCAAACCTATACTTTGAATTCCAAAAATAAACAAGAAGCTGAACCAAAATCCTATTTTTTTGCTTTATATATATATATATATATATATATATATATATATTTATTTATTTATTTAT
>NC_041230.1:20209378-20211115 GCF_002837175.3 Physeter macrocephalus
TAGCCGCTCCGCGGCATATGGGATCTTCCCGGACCGGGGCACGAACCCGTGTCCCCTGCATCAGCAGGCGGATTCTCAACCACTGTGCCACCAGGGAAGCCCGCTTTATATATTTATTAACGTCCACCCCATACATTAGGGAAGGTAATAATCCTGCCTCTGAAATAAGGCCTTAACATAAAAACACAGAAATGTATTTAAACATGAAAATCCATACTTAAGCAATAAGTGCAGCAATGGCTCAAACTCTAATTTTGATAAGAATAAGGAAGCATAAAATGACAGTACAAATAAAATTACTTTCATTATTTAAGAATGTAATCTTTATACTCAAAAGCTTTATTTAAATGCTAACACTCCAGTATTTTAAATTTGGGCAGATATCAGAATCAAAATGCATATGATGAAATCTGTTCTAAAGAATTCTCAGAATATGTAGATATCAATGAAAAAAAAATATTGCCTGCCATATCAGTCAACAAAGGATGTTGCGGCCATCAAGCCATCACATTACAGTCGCCTGGATGGTGAGCCCTGAGGGAACTCAGGAAAGAAACAAGATGCCTGTCATCTAGCAGTCACCAGCTGCAGCTGCCTCCCATGGCAGAGCCCTGAGGAGACTCAGGATGAGAAAGCACAGGATACTGGCCCCAGACAGCTGAGGTGCATAGCAAAGGAATAATTTCAGTGACCCAAGACTCTTGCATCTTCCCATATAGAGAAAAGTTCTAAATTCTCTAACTTGGGATATCTGGTTTTCTTTAATTAACAGTAATCTTTTGAAGTTCTGATTACCTGATCTTTGTTGAAAAAAACTCCTATATATCCTGGCTCCTTCCTTACCTCTCCAGACCAGTCCCTCAGAGCTATCTGAGATTCTGTGTCCCAGGCTTAAGTCCTTAGTTTTGTCTGCCAAATAAAACATAATTCTCAACTCTTATGTTGTGTATTTTTTTCATTTGACATAGACATGTCTGGAGGTAGTAGAAAGGACAACAGATTAGGAATGGGAAAGATTTTGCTTTTAAGACTGTTCAGTTACTAAGGTGCTTGGCCAATTCAGTTTTTCCATCCATAAAATGAAAAGGCTAGATTCCACATATGACATTCTAAAACGCTAACATGAGATCGCTTCCACTAAGGCCAGAGTATAGTTTTTAAGAGCATGGGCTTAGGTGTTAGAAGGACCTTGGTTCAAATTTCAGCTATTGATAACAGTGTGACCATGGGCAAGTTACCATTTTTTAGCCTTAGTTTCTTTAACTGTAAAATGCACACATTACCCCATTTTCTTATAAATATTAAATGATGATGATATTAGTAAGAATTGAGTGGTTTTTTAAAAAGATTTTATTTATCTGTTTATTTTTAATAGATATTTATTGGAGTATTATTGCTTCACAATACTGTGTTAGTTTTTGTTGTACAACAAAGTGAATCAGCCATATGTAGACATATGTCCCCATATTCCCTCCCTTTTGAGCCTCCCTCCCACTCTCCCTATCCCACCCCTCTAGGTCTTAGCAAAGCACCGAGCTGATCTCCCTGTGCTATGCTGCTGCTTCCCACTAGCTAACTATTTTACATTCGGTGGTGTATATATGTCACTGCTACTCTCACTTTGCCCCAGCCTCCCCCCACCCCAGCCCCCGTGTCCTCAAGTCTATTGTCTATGTCTACGTCTTTATTCCTGCCCTGCCATTAGGTTCATCAGTACTTTTTTTTTTTTTTTTTTTT
>NC_041230.1:20211166-20232068 GCF_002837175.3 Physeter macrocephalus
TACTTCACTCTGTATGACAGACTCTAGGTCCATCCACTTCACTACAAGTAACTCAATTTTGTTTCTTTTTATGGTGTAGTAATATTCCATTGTATATATATACCACATCTTCTTTATCCATTCATCTGTCGATGGACACTTAGGTTGCTTCCATGTCCTGGCTATTGTAAACAGTGCTGCAATGACCACTGTGGTACATGTCTCTTTTTGAATTATGATCTTCTTAGGGTATATGCCCAGTAGTGGGATTGCTGGGTCATATGGTATTTCTGTTTTTAGTTTTTTAAGGAACCTCCATACTGTTCTCCATAGTGGTTGTATCAGTTTACATTCCCACCAACAGTGCAGGAGGGTTCCCTTTTTACCACACTCTTTCCAGCATTTATTGTTTCTAGATTTTTTGATAATGGCCATTCTGACTGGTAGAATTTGAACATAGAATTTTACTATGTTCAAAACATTGTTATAAGTTTTATACTTGTATTATCTCCTTTAAACTTCATAAAACCCCTATTGTGTTATTATCCTACACTATTTCCCCCATTTAACAGAAGAAGAAACAGGTACCAAGAGGTTAAGTCTTAAAGTCTTTATTGTATTTGTTACAATATTGCTCCTGTTTTATGTTTTTGTTTTTTTGGCTGCAAGGCATGTGGGATCTTAACTCCTTGACCAGGCATCAAACCCACACCCCCTGCATTGGAAGGCAAAGTCTTAACCAATGGACCTCCAGGGAAATCTTAGGTTCTTAAATGTAATCCCCATGGTAACACAAACACACAAAATCTACAAAATATATGCAGAAGAATATGAGAAGGGAAGCAAAATAGTTCACTACAAGTCAACTGACAAAAAAGAAAGAAATGAGGACATTTCTTCATGGATTAAACTCTCCAATCAAAAGGCAGAGATTGGCAGAATGGATTAAAAAAAAAGAGGTCTATTTATATGCTATTTATAAGAGACACAATGTAGATCCAAAGCCACAAACAGGCTGAAAGTGAAAGAACTGAAAAAGATATTCCACGCAAATAGTAACCAAAGTGAGCTAGGGAGGCTATGTTAAGTATCAGAGAAAATAAAGTTTAAGTAAAAAAAACTGGCAAGAGACAAAAAAGGACATTATATATTGACCAAAGGGTCAATTCATCAAGAAGATATAACAAATGTAAGCATATATACACCAAAAAGCAGAGCCTCAAAGTATATCAATCAATCATTCACAGAACTGAAAGGAGAAACAGAGTTCTACAATAATAGTTGGAGACTTCAATACCCCACTTTCTGTAATGCAGAACATCTAGACAGAAGATTAAAAAGAAAATAGAGTACTTAAACAACACTAAAAAGCTGACTAGACCTAACTGACATGTATAAAACACTGATCAACAACAGCAGAATGTACATTCCCCTCAGGTGCACATGGAACATTCTCCAGGGTAGATCAAAAGTTATGCCACAAAACAAGTCTCAATAAATTTTAAAAAACTGAAACCATACATAGTATATTCTCTGACTGCAATGAAATGAAGCTAGAATTCAATACCAGAATGAAACAGAAATACTCACAAATACATGAAAATTAAATGACATACTTGCAAATAATTAATGAGTCAAAGAAGAACCAAAAGAGAAATTAGAAAACAGTTAATGAGATGAATGAAAATAAAAAGAAAACATATTCAAAGTTATGGGATACAGTGAAAGCAGGGTTCAGAGGTAATTATAGCTGTAAATTATTTATTTGTTTGTTTAAATTGAGACTTTTAAAAAAAGTATAGTTTCAGGTTCACAGCAAAATTGAGGGGAAGATATAGTTATTTCCCATATATCTCTTGCCCTCACACGTTCATAGCCTCCCCCATTATCAACATCTCCCTTTACAGTGGTACATTTGTGACACTTGATGATCCTATACATCATAATTACCCAAAGCCCATAGTTTACATTAGGGTTCAGTCTTGGTGTACATTCTATGAGTTTGGACAAATGTATAATGACGTGTAGCCATCATTAGGATATCATACGGTGTATTTTCACTGTCCTAATAATCCTTGGTGCTCTGCCAATTCATCCCTCCATCTCCCAATCCTGGCAATCACTGATCTTTTTTACTGTCTCCTATAGTTTTGCCTTTCCAGAATGGCATATAATTGGAACTGTACAATATGGAGCCTTTTCTGATTGGCTTCTTTCACTAGTAATATGCATTTAAGGTTTCTCCATGGCTTTTAATAGCTTGATATAGCTGTACATTTAATGCCTACATTAAAAAGTAAGAAAGATCTGAAATCAACAAATTAAGTATATACCTTCAGGAATTAGAAAAAAAGTGAACTAAACCTAAAGCAAGAAAAAGAAAGAAAATAGTAATGACTATAGTGTAGATAAAGAAAAGAGAGGATAGAAAAGAGAATCAATAAAACTAAAAGTTGCTATTTTGAAAACATCAAAAGAATTCACAAACCTGTAGCTAGACTGACAAAGAAAAAGAGCAAAGATGCAAATCACTAACATCAGGAATGAAAGTGGGTACATAATTGCTGCCTTTAAAGAAATAAAAAGCAGTATAAGAGAATAGTTTAAAAAACTGTAATGCTAAGAAATCAGGTAACCTAGAGGAAATGGACAAATTCTTAGAAACACACAAATTACCAAACTGACTCAAGAAGAAGTAGAAAATCTCAACAGACCTATGACAAGTAAAAAGATTGAATCATTAATCAAAAATTTCACAACTAAGAAATCCAAGCAGATAGCTTCTCTGGATTTAAATTAGTATTTAAAGAAGAATTAGCACCAAATTCTCAAACTCTTTCAAAAAACAGAAGATGAGGGAACACTTTATAATTCATTCTATGAGGCCAAAATTATCCTGATACGAAAGTCAGATGAAGACTAAAAGGGAAAATAATTACACACCAACATTTATTACAGTAAGTCCCCTACATACGAATGAGTTCTGTCTGAGAGCACGACTGTAAGTCCATCAAAGTTAGCCTAGGTACCCAACTAACACAATCAGCTAAATAGTACTGTACTGTATTAGGTTTATAGTAATTTTCACACAATAATACATAAAAAACAAAGAAAACATTTTTAATCTTACAGTACAGTACCTTGAAAAGTACAGTAGTGCAGTACAACAGCTGGCACACAGAGGCTGGCATCGAGTGAACAGGCAAGAGTTACTGACTGGAGGTGGGAGATAGGAGAGCTGAAGGATCGTCAGCAAAAGGAGATGGAGGGCAAGCTGCAATTTCAGTCACACCTGATACTGATGGCACAGGTTCTGGTTCCATGCTGCATTCAATTCGATCTACCCTCTTGAAAAAACGATCCAGTGATGTCTGAGTTGTAGCTCTTTTTTCTCCTCATAGATGACATGGTAGCACTGGATTGCATTCTAAATGGGTGCACAACTATTGTGTACTGTTCTGCATTCGGGTCCTGTGCCTCAAAGACTAACAGTGCCTCCTCAAATAAAGAAAATCCCCTTGCTGTTTCCTCCCTCGTGAATCTCGTCAGTTCTTCAGTTACTTCTTCTTCCTCTTGTCTCTCTTCGTCCTTTCTCTGAGCCTCCAATTCTATCAGGTCTTCATTAGTAAGCTTCTTGTGTTGCACAGCAAGGAGGTTCAGGGAAGTTGTCCTCTTGCAGATCTAGCTCCAGCTTCTTGCTGAGGTTCACTAAGTTGCTGAAGACCTATTTGGACTCCTCACCCACCTTCTCAAATGCACAAAAATCGTGAACAAACTGCCAGCAAAGGTTCTTCCAAAGCCCATTCATGGTGATGGCCTTAACCTCATGCCAAGAAAAGTCAGTGTTTTTTATGGCCTTGTAGATGTTATAGTCCTTCCAAAACTGTCGCAAGGTTGTTCCTGATTCATCACTCGCCTTTACTGCCTGACTAAAAGTGTGACATAAATAGTATTTCTTGAAAGTCGCTATTAACTCCCTGGTCCGTAGGCTGGATGAGCGATGTAGTATTCGGCGGCAGATGCACAACTTTGATGTTGGGATGAAAGTAGTCCATGAATGGGGGGTGGCCTGAAGAACTGTTGAGCAGCAAAAGAATGTTGAATGGGACATCCTTCTCTAAGCAATATTTCTCTACCGCCAGGATGAAGCAGTGGAAAAACCAGTCCTGGAAAATGGCCTGTGTAGGCCAGGCTTTGGGGATACTCTTCCACACAACAGGAAGAGAACCCTTGGCTATGTTTTAAAGGGCTCTTGGGTTCTCTGAATGATAAACTAAGAGAGGCTTCATCTTCATATCACTGGAAGCACTGCCACCAAACAACAGAGTTAGCCTATTCTTTGCTGCTTTATAGCCTGGCACCAACTTTTCCTCCTTACTGATGTAACTTCAATCTGGCATCCTCTTCCAGTACAGTGCTATCTCATCGACATTAAAAACCTGCTTGGGGGCTTCCCTGGTTGTGCAGTGGTTGAGAGTCCGCCTACCAATGCAGGGGATACAGGTTCGTGCCCCGGTCCGGGAAGATCCCACATGCCGCGGAGCGGCTGGGCCCATGAGCCATGGCCGCTGAGCCTGCGCATCTGGAGCCTCTGCTCCGCAATGGGAGAGGCCACAACAGTGAGAGGCCCGCATACTGCAAAACAAAACAAAACAAACCTGCTTGGGTAAATACATGCTTTCGCTGCTTCACCACTTACTTTTATGCTGTGAAGGTTGTCTCTAGCCTTGAACCGATGAAACCAGCCATGGCTGGCATTAAAAGATGCACCCTCTGATTCTTCACTGTGTTTCTTCTTCAAGTCTTCATAAAAGCTTTTAGCTTTTTCTTGAATCAGCATTAAGCTGAGCAGGACTCGACGCTGATGCTGATCCTGCATCCATATACTGAGAAGTTTCTCCATGTCCTCCATCACTTTTCCATGCTTCTTTGATATTACTGTCGACATCATCGGCACAGCAGACATCACATGTTCTATGATCTTGTCCTTGTTCTTTAGAATCATGCCAATGGTTGAACAATACACGTTATGAGAACGAGTGATGTCTAACATCTTTTTGCCTCACTCCACTCTCTTAATTATTTTCATTTTTGTTTCCATCGGTATCGCTTGGTGCTGCTTAGCAGTACCAGCTACATCACCACTGCTTTTATGCTTGCTTCCAGACATCTTGGGCTTGAAATAAAGGTACTGTACTACTTACTGTACTCTATACAGTACTGTACAGTAGAGTACACAAAAGCACAACCACTTGTAGAGGATGCATGCACATGACAATGTATGCCAAACACATGAACCAACTTACATGACTGGAAATGCAAACACACGTTCACATCTTTGCAAGTTTGCAACCTGAAGGTTCATATGCAGCGGACTTACTGTATACACAATAAAATACTTTTCAGCTATAAAAAGAAGGAATTTCTGCCATTTCCAACAACATGGTTGGACCTGGAGGGCATTATACTAAGTGAAATAAGTCAGATGGAGAAAGACAAATACCACATGATCTCACTTACATGTGGAATCTAAAAGAAAGCTGAACTCAGAGATACAGAGAACAGTTTGGTGGTTGCAAGAGGTGGGGGGATGTGCGAAATGGGTGAAGGTGCTCAAAAGGTATAAACTTGCAGTTATAAATAAGTCCTGGGAATGTAATGTGCAGCATGGTGACTATAGTTAACAATATTGTATTGTTTACTTGAAAGTTGCTTAGAGAGTAGATCTTAAAAGCACTTATCACAGGAGAAAAAACTGTAACTATGTGTGGTGATAAATGTAAACTTATTGCTGTAATCATTTCACAATGTGTGTGTGTATATATATATATATATATATATATGTCAAATCATTATGTTGTACACCTAAAACTAATACAATGTCATATGTCAATTATATATCAATTAAAACAAAAAACACCACAATATGGTACTGGCATAAGGACAGACGCATAGACCAATGGAACAGAATTGAGAGTACAGAAATAAACACAATATCCATGGACAACTGACAAGGATGCTAAGTCCATTTGATGGGGGAATAATAGTCTCTTCAATAGATGGTGCTGGGGCAACTGTGTTTCCACATGCAAAGAAATCAACTGGATCTCTAACTCACATCATGTACAAAAATTAACTAAAAATGAATTGACCTAAATATAAGGCGCTAATGAAAGGCCTCAGGAGGTGGAGTAGAAGAATGTGAGCCCACCCCTTCTTATGAAAAAACCAAAATCACAAAATCACTGTCACAGTACAGAATAAAGAAAAAAGATGTTATGCAGAATGAAGTAAGTCAGAAAGGGAAAAACAAATATTGTAATATTAACACATATATGTGGAATCTAGAAAAATGGTACAGATGAACCGGTTTGCAGGGCAGAAATTGAGACACAGATGTAGAGAACAAATGTATGGACACCAAGCGGGGAAAGTAGGGGGTGAGGAGTTCAGGATGGGATGAATTGGGAGATTGGGATTGAAATATATACACTAATATGTATAAAATAGATAACTAATAAGAACCTACTGTAGAGCACAGAGAACTCCACTTTGCTGTACATTAGAAACTAACACAACACTGTAAAACAACTATACCCCAATTAAAAAAAAAAGAATTAAAAGAAATGAAGACAGTCTAAGAGACCTCTGGGACATTAGATGCACCAACATTTGCATTATATGGGTCCCAGAAGGAAAAGAGAGAGAAAAAGAACCTGAGAAAATATTTGAAGACGTAATAGCACTGACAAAAATTAAAGACAGAAAAAATATTAAAAGCAACAAGGGAAAAGTAACAAATAACTTACAAGGAACTCCCATAAGGTTATTGGATGATTTCTCAGCAGAAACTCTGCAGGCCAGAAGGGAGTGGCATGATATATTTAAAGTGATGAAAGGTAAGAACCTACAACCAAGAACACTCTACCCAGCAAGGCTCTCATTTAGATTTGATGGAGAAGTCAAAAGCTTTGCAGACAAGCAAAAGCTACGAGAATTCAGCACCACCAGACAAGCTTTGCAACAAATGGTAAAGTTAATTCTCTAAATGGAAAACAAAAGGTTACTACTAGAAACAAGAAAATTAGGAATGGAAAAGAGCACTGGTAAAGGCAAATATAAAGTAAAGGTGGGAATCATCTACATACAAATATGATACCAAAACCAGCAACTATGAGGAGAGCACAAATGCAGGATGTTGGAAATGCATTTGAAATTAAAAGACTAGCAATTTAAAACAATCTTGCTTATATATAGACTGCTATATCAAAATCTCTTGGTAAATGCAAACTGAAAATCTACAATAGATACACACAACAAAGAGAGAAAAGAATCCAAACACAACACTAAATAAAGTTAGTCATCAAATCCAAAGAGAAGAGAACAAAGGAGGAAGGGAAGAAAAAAGACATACAAGAACAAATCCAAAACAATTAAGAAAATGATAACAGGAACATACATATTGATTATTACATTAAATGTAAATGGGTTAAATTCTCCAACCAAAAGACACAGACTGGCCGAATGGATACAAAACAAGACCTGGAGACATACTGTCTATAAGAGACCCACATCAGATCTAGGGACAGAGACAGACTGAAATTGAGGGGATGCAAAAAAGGTATTCCATGGTAATGGAAATCAAAAGAAAGATGGAGTAGCAATACTCATATCAGACAAAATGAACGTTAAAATAAAGACTGCTACAAGAGACAAAGAAGGACACTACATAATGATCAAGGGATCAATCCTAGAAGAAGATATAACAATTGTAAATATTTATGCACCCAACATAGGAACACCTCAATACATAAGGCAAATACTAACAGATAAAAGGAGAAACTGACAGTAACACAGTAATAGTGAGGTAATATAACACCCCACTTTCATCAATGGACAGATAATCCAGACAGAAAATCAATAAGGAAACGTGGGCCTTAAATGACACATTAGAGCAGATGGACTTAATAGATATTTATAGAGCATTTCGTCCAAAAGTAGCAGAATACACATTCTTCTCAAGTGCACATGGAACGTTCTCCAGGATTTATCACATGCTGGGCCACAAAGTGAGCCTTGGTAAGTTTAAGAAACTGAAATCATATCAAGCATCTTTCTCGACCTCAAAGCTATGAGATTAGAAGTCAACTACACGAAAAAAATTGTAAAAAAACCAAACACGTGGAAGTTAAACAATATGCTACTAAACAACCAATGCATAACTCAAGAAATCAGAGAGGAAATAAAAAAAAATCTCAAGACAAATAAAAACGAAAGCACAAAGATACAAAACCTATGCGATGCAGCAAAAGCAGTTCTAAGAGGGAACTTCATAAGAATATAACCTTACCTCAGGAAACAAGAAAAATCACAAATAAACAACCTAACTTTACACCTAAAGCAACTAGAGAAACAAGAACAAAATCCAAAGCTAGCAAAAGGAAAGAAATCATAAAGATCAGAGCAGAAATAAATGAAATAGAAATGAAGAAAACAACAGAAAAGATCAATGAAACTAAAAGCTGGTTCTTTGAAAAGATAACCAAAATTGATAAAACTTTAGCCAGACTCATCAGGAAAAAAAGGGAGAGGACTCATATCAATAAAATTAGAAATGAATAAGGAGAAGTTACAACGGACACCACAGAAATACAAAGGAGCACATGAGACTATATGCCAATAAAATGGACAACCTTGAAGAAATGGACAAATTCTTAGAAAGGTACATTCTCCCAAGACCGAACCAGGAAGAAACATAAAACGTTAACAGACCAATCACAAGTACTGAAACTGAAACTGTGATTAAAAAACTCCCAACAAGCAAAAGTCCAGGACCAGATGGCTTCACAGACAAATCCTATCAAACATTTAGAGAAGACTTAACACCTATCCTTCTCAAACTCTTTCAAAAAATTGCAGAGGAAGGAACACTCCCAAACTCATTGTATGAGGCCACCATCATCATGATACCAAAACCAGACAAAGACATCACAAAAAAAGAAAATTACAGGCCAATATCACTGATGAACACTGATGCAAAAATCCTCAAAAAAAATACTAGCAAACAGAATCCAACAATACATGAAAAGGACCATATACCATGATCAAGTGGGATTTACCTCAGGGATGCAAGGATTATTAAATATAGGCAAATCAATCAATGTGATACACCATATTAACAAAGTGAAGAATAAAAATCATAAGATCATCTCAATAGAGGCAGAAAAAGCTTCTGACAAAATTCAACACCCATCTGTGATAAAAACTCTTCAGAAAGTGAGCACAGAGGGAAACTACCTCAACATAATAAAGGCCATATACGACACACCTACAGCAAATCTCATACTCAACGGTGAAAAGCTGAAAGCATTTCCTCTAAGATCAGGAACAAGACAAGGATGTCCACTGTCACCACTTTTATTCAATATAGTTTTGTAAGGCCTAGCCATGGCAATCAGAGAAAAAAAAGAAATAAAAGGAATCCAAATTGGAAAAGAAGAATAATATAAAACTGTCACTGTTTGCAGATGACATGCTACTATACACAGAAAATCCTAAAGATGCTACCAGAAAACTACTAGAGTTCATCAATGAATTTGATAAAGTTGCAGGATATAAAATTAATATACATAAATCTGTTGCATTTCTATATACTAACAATGAAAGGTCAGAAAGAGAAATTAAAGAAACAATCTTATTTCCCATCACATAAAAAAAAAACAAAAAACCTAGGAATAAACCCACCTAAGGAGACAAAGGACCTATACTCTGAAAACTATAAGACGCTGATGAAAGAAACTGAACATGACAAACAGATGGAGAGATCTACCATGTTCTTGGATTGGAAAAATCAACATTGTTAAAATGACTACACTACCCAAGGCAATCTATATATTCAGTACAATCTGTATCAAATTACCAATGACATTTTTCATAGAACTAGAATAAGAAATCTTAAAATATGTGTGGAGGCACAAAAGACCCTAAATAGCCACAGCAATCTTTGGAAAGAAAAATGGACCTGGAGGAATCATGCGCCTTGTGTTCAGACTATACTACAAAGCTACAGTCATCAAAACAGTATGGTACTGGCACAAAAACAGAAATGTACATCAGTGGAACAGGACAGAAACCCCAGAAATAAACCCACACACCTATGGTCAATTCATGTATGACAAAGGAGGCAAAACTATACTGTAGGGGAAAGACAGTCTCTTCAGTAGATGGTTCTGGAAAACTGCACAGTTACATGTGTAAGAATATAATTAGAATATTCTTTAACACCATACACAAAAATAAACTCAAAATGGATTAAAGTCCTAAATTTAAGACCAGATACTATAAAATTCTTAGAGGAAAACATAGGCAGAACCCTCTCTCACAGAAGTTGCAGCAATGTATTTTTTGATCTGTCTCATAGGGTAATGGAAATAAAAACAAAAATAAACAATTGGGACCTAATTAAACTGAAAAGCTTCAGCACAGCAAAGAAAACCATAAACAAAATGAAAAGACAACCCACAGAATGGGAGAAAATATTTGCAATCAATGCGATCAACAAGGGATTAATCTCCAAAATTTACAAACAGCTCACGTGGCTCAATATCAAAAAGCAAACAACCCTATAAAAAATGGGCAGAAGAGTTAAGCAGACATCAAACAAGACATACAGATGGCCAAGAGGCACATGAAAAGATGCTCAACATCGTTAATTATTAGAGAAATGCAAATCAAAACTACAATGAGATACTACCTCACACCAGTCAGAATGGCCATTAACAAAAAAAATCTACAAACAATAAATGTTGGACAGGGTGTGGAGAAAAGGGAACCCTCCCACACTGTTGGTGGGAATGTAAATTGGTATAGCCACTATGGAGAACAGTATGAACGTTCCTTAAAAAACTAAAATTAGAGCTACCACATGATCCAGCAATCCCATACCTGGGCATATATCCAGAGAGAAACATGGTTTGAAAGTATACATGCATCCCAAAGTTCACTGCAGCGCTGTTTACAATAGCCAAGACATGGAAGAAACCTAAATGTCCATCGACAGAGGAATGGATAAAAAAGATGTGGTACATATATAATGGAATATTACTCAGCCATTAAAAAGAATGAAATAATGCCATTTGTAGCAACATGGATGGACCTGGAGATTATCATACTGAGTGAAGTAAGTCAGACAGAGAAAGACAAATATCATATGATATCATGTATATGCAGAATGTAAAAAAAAAAAGATATAAACGAACTTATTTACAAAACAGAAGCAGACTCACAGACGTAGAGAACGAACTTATGGTTACCGGAGGGAAGGGTGGGGAGGAGGGATAGATTGGGAGTTTGGGATTGACATGAACACAGTGCTATATTTAAAACAGATAACCAACAAGGACCTGCTTTATAGCACAGGGAACTCTGCTCAATATTCTGTAATAACCTAAATGGGAAAAGAATTTGAAAAAGAATAGATACATGTATATGTGTAACTGAATCAATTTGCTGTACACCTGAAACTAAGAAAACATTGTTAATCAACTATATTATAATATAAAATTAAAATTAAAAAGAAATAAAGTTAGGCTAATAATAGCTACTTAGTAGAGGAAAAAAATCTCTGATTTATAGAATCCGTGGTAAAGTAATTAGGATATATGAGTCTTAAGTTTTTATTACCTTTGTTTCAAATATAATTTATGTGATTATAAGTTATATAACTTAATATTTAATCCTATTAAACTTATTTCTGAAAATTTAGCAATCAGCTCTCAGGAGCTGGGAAAGGCTGGCTCTAGAACACTACTGTAGCTACTCCCGAGTTTTAGTTATAACTGAATAAAGTAATGTATGAGGGAGAGCTTGCATTTGTTAAAAATCTATCCATACAAACCTCAAGGTCATCATTACTTTGAGATGTTTTAAAGCAGGTAAGAAAAGCAAAAGTTATAGTTCCTGCCTTATTTGTGTTGGAATTTACAACGTATCCCCAAAGAGAAAATAACAAGTTAAAGAACAATGAGTTAAATTTCCCTACGTGATATAGAGAAAAGGCTTTCTGACCATAAAAATGGAAGATTTTAACGTTTTCTTCACTCATGGTCTAAAAAGTTAATCAATTTGGTGTTTCTTTTTTGTAACTTTACTATTTAAAAATGCTTCTCTCTATAGATAGAAGGACCAACTATTAAACTTCTAAAAGATTCCTTTAAGTTATGAGACAGTTTTTTCTGTAATATTGGGTAGCATTTAATTTTAAGACTCCTTTGTATTTGGTAATAAGAGATACGGTGATAAAGAGTTAACTACACTAACACTTCAAAAAGTGACATCTTTTTCATGGTCACAGAAGGTATCGCATGTTGTTGAACTCTCTATATTTGTTAGTTTGTGCCTCATATATCGTTTACCAAAGTGGAAAAAGGAATATAAACTAGATGATTATTTTAAACAAATAAATATAAGAGCTAAAATTATAAAACTCTTAGTAGAAAACATAAGGGAAAATCTTTATGACTTTGGATTTGGTAATAGATTTTTACATATGAAAATAAAAACAAGAGGAAGAGAAGAAAAAGCAGGCAAATTGGACTTTATCAAAATTAAAATATCTTATGCATCAAAAGACATAATCAAGAAGTGAAAAGTCAACCTAGAGAATGGGAGAAAATATTTGCAAATCATATATATTTAAATATACATGTTTAAATATCCACACCAAGGGTTGAACATCCAGAATACATAATGAACTCCAACAATTCAACAATAGAGAGACGGCCCAATTAAAAAATGAGCAAAGGACTTGAAGAGACATTTCTCCAAAGAAGGTATACAAATGGCCTAAAAGCACATGAAAAAATGCTCAACATCATTAGTCATTAGAGAAATGCAAATGAAAATCACAATGAAATACTACTTCACATAACCTAGGAAGGTAGTAATAGTAATAATAATAATGATAAAAAAAGAAAAATGTTGGCGATGATGTGGAGAAATTGGAACCTCTGTGCATTGCTGATAGGAATGTAAAATGGTGCTGCTGCTATGGAAAAGTTTATGGTTCCCCAAAAAGTTGACCCAGCAATTTCAGTTTCAGGTATACACTTAAAAGAATGGAAAGCAGGGACTCAGAACAGATACTTGTATGCCAATCTTCATTTTGGCATTATTCAGGATAGCTAAAAGATGAAAAAAACTAGAGTTTATCAACAGATGAATGGATAATCAAAAAGGAAATTAATTTATTTTGATACCTGCTACAACCTGGATGAACCTTCAAAACATTACGCTAAGCGAAATAAATGAGACACAAAGGAACAAATATTGTATGACTCCACTTACAGGAAGTATCTAGAATATGCAAATTCATTGAGACAGAAAGCAGATTAGAGGTTATCAAGGGCTGGGGGGAGGGAGGAATGAGGAATAACTGCTTAATAATTACAGAGTTTCTGTTTGGGGTTACCAAAAGTTTTGCAAATAAAGAGTGGAGATGGCGCCACAACAGTGTGAATGTAATTTATACGACTGAACTGTACATTTAAAACTGGTTAATGTGGCGAATTGTGTTTATATAGATTTTACCACAATTAAAAAAATCCTATTAGTGGTTATGTGGTGCAGGGTTGTCTAGGAGAATACACATGGGCATGAGGAAACTTTGTGGGTTAATGAGAGTATTCTAAAACTGGGACTGTGGTCATGGTTACACAACTATCACAGTCTATTAAAGCTTGCACTCTACTTTTAAATTGGGATCCTTTTGTTATTATTATTTATAATATTATTATTTATAATATTTCACTATTATTATTGTTTATACCTTGATAAAATTGTTAAAAATTTAAAAGTATTTAAGCAGACTCCTTTCAAAGGAATTATTCATTAAACATTTATCAAGCACTTACTATGTGTTAACCAATATTTTAGACACTGAAATATAAATGTGGAACATCATGCTCTCTGTCTCCAAGGAACCCCTAGGTAAGGAGGGAAATAGAAGTAAAAAAATATATAGTTGCACAAGAGTATGGCAAATGCTAAAATACAGTAGGTGCAGCAGGAGCAAGTCACTCTAATTTGACACTCCATCTGACATAATCATCTAATCATCATATAAACAGTTTATTTATCCATCCGGTAAACACTTTCAGGGAGACTATATGCATCAGGTACTGTGATTAATGTTTTTAAAAATAACTATTAATTAAAACCTGAAAGATGATTATGGATTAGGTGGGTGAAAAGAGGTGGAAGGGGATTCTAGGCAAAGGGAATCTCACATACTAAGGCCTGGAAGTGAAACAAAAAAAGGAGTATGATATATTTAGAGAACTGTACATAGATCAGTGTGTCTGTGAAGTCTTGTTATAGGTAAGTAAAAAGAGGCCAGATCTAAAAGGGCCTGTGTACCAAAGCAAAGACTGGACAGCTATTAAAGGATTTTAGTATTGCAGATTCATTTTGTGTAGAAGCAGCACTACGGAGTGAAGAATGGTTTGGAGAGGCATATGAATAGTCAGAAGGTCAGTAATTTCTCAGTAAGCTAGGAGAGAGATGAGTTAAAGAAGCAACCCTGGGAAAGGACAGTTTAAAGAGATATGAAGGAGGTTAAGACTCCATGGGTTTTGGTGGTTTGAGGAGCACAAGGCAGTGCAGAGGAAGAAGAATTTTAGGTAGATGTTCTGGAAGCAGCAGAGGGAAAAGAAGAAACTCTAAAGGAGGATTTTGAACTCCTCTCTCTCTTATCTTTTGAAGAATGTATTGAATAAAGAGAATATTAAACTATAAGTAAATGGTCTAAAATATTGTTATTATTATTGCAGCTCACATTTATTCAGCATGTAATGTGAAGGTACTAAAGCACCTACAATACCATTTTATTTTATGTTTACCACAATCTCATTATAACCTCATATTATACATGAGGAAATAGATGGATAAAGAGTTTGAATGACTTACCCAGAACTGAAATTTGAATCTATGTCTATGTGGATCTAAAGCTTATGACAAATCTTTAATAGCAAAACCATACTAACTGCTACAGGGATTTGTAATAGATTTAAAATAAAAAAATATACTTAACTCTATAAGCCCTCAACTACTTTTACTGAGTTGGTGATTGATTTCAAACAGTGTTGTTGTTTTTTAACCATCTATTAAATTCCTTTTCTCTGCTGCCTTAACTTTTCATGATGAAATATTCCACTTTTACAACTGGCAGCTTATTTTGAAAAGATTATAAGAAATATGAGATGTAGGAGACTTAACTGACATTCTTAACCCATGCCAGATATAAGCAGATCTTTCTACTAGCTCAAAGGACAATAGAAAAGAAATCATCTGTATGAGACAAAAAAATCTTGATTTAAAAAATATGAACTAGGAGAGGACATAAAGAATTTTTATACATTTATTAATGAATGTTTAAGAAAAAATGTTTAAATAAATTTAGAGAGATCCTGGTCTCAAATGATGAGTCACAATTTAGAAGTAAGTTAGAGTTTTAAAAACTGACTGAAAAATACAGATATGTGGCTACAAAACGGTAAGCATCTGGAGTAGGGGGAAAAATCAAAATCAAAGAGAAATCAAGGAGCTTATTCCTAGGAAATGACCTCTCACAAGTATTCAGAAACTTTACAACAGAATGACTTCATCCTAATAAAAACTATACTTTTTTTTTACTTGATAAAGAGCTTTTCTGAAAAGCTGTCTTAATGCAAGAGATATTATTATATAGTGAATTTTGTATCAAAATGACCAATGCTTGGTTTTGATTTTTTCTGGAATCCATAAGCATTATATATTTTAGAATTATTTATATATATAATCAAATTTTTGACATGGATAATGAATTAGAAAATGGTCAGATAGTATAAAAATTCTAAAAACAATTAGGGAAACGCCATCATAAAATGCAGGAACAGAAAGAAAAGATTCACCATCAACATATTATTTGGTTTTAAAAAACCAAAACAATGCTTACCAGGAGGTCACTGTTGGAGACCATTAAGAAGGATGCTCACACAGTTTAAGAACTAATGCAGAAGAAGGGGTGTCTCACAGCTTGTGAGACAGAGCCAAGGATCACTTCCTAGCTCTACTACTTCTTAGTTTTGTGCCCTTGGGCAAGTTTCTTACATCTGAACCCCTGTTACCACAACTGTATAATGAGGATAAATAATACTGCTTACCTTAGAGAGGTTTGGGAGGATTAACTGAGATAAATGTAAAACACATTCTGTAAAAGAGTTCCTGCCAAATAGTAAGAACTGTTAAGTATTATGAAAAAGAAGTAAACAAATATTTGAAAAATACCAAACTCCTGGACGTCCCTGGTGGTGCAGTGGTTAAGAATCTGCCTGCCAATGCAGGGGACACGGGTTTGATCCCTGGTCTTCGAAGATCCCACATGCTGTGGAGCAACTAAGCTCATGCACCACAACTACTGAGCTTGTGCTCTAGAGCCCGCAAGCCACAACTACTGAGCCTGTGCACCACAACTACTGAAAGCCTGAGCACCCTAGAGCCCATGCACCGCAACTACTGAGCCTGCATGCTGCAACTTATTGAAGCCCGCGGGCTTACAGCCCATGCTCTGCAACAAGAGAAGCCACCGCAATGAGAAGCCCGTGTACCGCAACGAAGAGTAGCTCCTGCTTGCCTCAACTAGAGAAAGCCCGTGCGCAGCAATAAAGACCCAATAGAGCCAAAAAAATGATAATAATAATAATAAAATAAAGAAAACAAAAAAAGAAAAATACCAAACTCCGAAATCCTTAAACTCTTAAATCCTTTGTCACTGATTACAAAACTCTGAAACTTTTCTATTGATTAAATTAAGAATACATTAGTTATTTGGGGTATAATGATAGGCAGGGGCAGGTTAAGTACGGATAATGTCCGTTTGTCTCGAGGTGTAACAGAGAATAAAAGGGTACTGACTTGCTAATGTGGAACAGAACAGGAAAATGGAATTGCTTTGTGAGAGCCGCTAAGGGAATGGATTGCTGTGGACAAGGGATATAGCAAAGGGTACTTTCATCCATCCATCCACTACCTATCTATCTGTCCAACCCATCACTCAACTCTTTAGTGGGTGAAGGATAAGCACAGAGAGCTGTATACATACTTATATATCCAGAAGCACACCTCTGCTTTTGCTTAACAATGGATGGGGCATTTAAACTGAATGAAAATAAAGAGTTGCAAAGAAAATGGGGTTGAAATGGAAGCCTGAGTTACTTGAAAATGGTGTAGGACATTTAGAAAGGGGATCTTCATTAATTTATTCTCAGGCTCTGAGAGTATATTATTCTAATACTGCTCTGACTGATAGCAGGGAATTCTCCTCAGGTATAATATAGTAGAGAGGAATAAATTGCACTGTCTTTTAGTCTTTCCCAGGCTGCATGTAACTGGAAGGTCTAAGAATAGGCAAAATCCTGCAATAATCACTTTCCTAGTACTGTGGCAATCAACCAACAAAGAGATAAATGTATGGTGAAGTTCACAGGTCAGTTATATGGACTGCATCAGTTACCATAGATCCATTCTATTAATTAGGGCAGGCTTAGAGAGACAAGTGTCCCAATTAGCTGCAGGCTGTATTAGCTAAAGTATTAAAAATATCACCTGTTAAATTACAAAACAGCAATGTGATAATGTAAAATATAACATTATCCTATAAACTCTTTAAGTACTTTAAATTTAATATTCAAAGAAATAATTATACACTCATAATAATTATACACCTAAAAAAACTAAAAAAACCCTCTTACCTAGAAAGGCAAGACTCTACCATATACAAACTTATACATTAAGACTTCATGGATTTAGGATCCTAGTTTTTCCTCATATTTGTAACCTTAAACAAAAGGAGTACAGCCTGATATTCTTTAAATGCTGAGTATGTATAAAATCAAGACTCTGAAGTAGCAATTTTATAATTTGTATATAAATTACCATTTCCCATCAAAAAGCATTCAAAATATTTATCAAAATCACATCTGGCATCTGTGACTCACCAAGAGAGATGCCTCACAGTCTTTGCTAGAAGTAAAACTCAGGGACTAATCACTTTTGCTATGGCAACCGTTGCAGTGTGATCGCCAAAGTGACATGGAATGGAAAGAAAATACTAAGAAACTAGACATATATTAGAAGAATATTCTAAGACTGTCTATTCACTTCCCATAAATTATGGCAATGTGTGCATACAAAATATTTCGGTTTTACCCCAAATTTAGAATAGTATGGTCTTTCTTTGGTGGGACAGGGGCAGGTCAGCCTGCCAGGTTAGAAAGAACTATTTAAATTGGTTGCTGTTTCTTTGATCTTTCAGTACAAACTGACACTAGAAAGATCCAAAAGGATATTCAGAATCTGTGCAAATACAATGGTCTGTTTACATGTTAAATAATATAAATACTATAGATAACATATGTTGTCAGAATTCAGGAATTAGAAAAATGGAAATATGAAAACTAACAATTAAAATTTATAAGGACCTAGGATGTCTCCTACTGAAATCAGCATCCATCTATTTTAGAGATTAAGAACAATTTTTAGTTCAATCACTTAACTTTAATCAAAATGGGCAAAAGTAATGTTAGATCAGTTCTCATCATGTGAATGACACTAAGAAGTTTGGGTTTAGGATAATGGCTGAAGATATTTAAGACATGCCCTAAATTTGGGCTCAATTCTTAAAAACCAATTGGTTTAATCAATTAAAATATTTTTAAATTAAATTATTCATTCAAAATTATTCATTATTTACAATGTGACTGGCACTGCTTCAAGGCATGAGATATAGCAGTGAAGAAAACACACCAATGGAGTACATGAGTAAAAACACAGTATATCAGATAGTGACAAATGCTGCGGAGAAAAGTAAAGAGAGAAAGGGGTCAGGAGTGCTGGGGGCAGGGGTTACAACTTTAAATAGAGTGGTCAAGGAGGGCCTCTTGGAGAAGGTGACATTTTAGCAAGACTATAAGGTGGTGAGGGAGTGAGCCATGAGAATATCTGGAGTAAGAGCATTCCATGCAGAAGAAAAAGCCCTTAGGGGGACAGTGCCTGGCCTGTTTGAAGAACAGCAAAGAGACCACTGTGGCTGGAATAATTTACATTTGTAGTGTTAGGAAGAAAGGTGGGATACTGAGCAGGTACTCCTTTATTTATCCATTATCCATTTTCTATAAGGTATTTAAACAAGGATATGCTGCTATCCAACTCTATGTCTCTTCAGAGTTTGTATCTTCCACTGGTATAACATTTTAGTGTCCAATAGACATCTCAAACTTAATATGTCCAAAATATCGTGGGGTTAATTACATATCCTCTTAAGTCTCCTTGAAGCTCCCAATTACATCTAGAAAAAAACCTCCAAATTCCTTACCTTGATTCTCAAGTCCCTGAAGACTTGGCCAAGTGCCATCCTTCTTTTTGTGCTTTGAACATTCATTTAGGTGTTATCTCTGCTTGAAACACTCTTCCAAGATCTTCCTGTGACTTCATTCAACTCGAAGGTGAAATATGACCTCCAATCAGCTACAGAAAATAGGCCTTCTCACTTCCTTTTACAGTACTTTTATCTGCTCAAAGCTCTTAACACTTTCTAAAAATACCTCACTAATTTACTTGTTGTTTTCCCCTCCTCAAAAGAGTTTAAACTCCATGAGAGCAAGGTTCTTGTATGCTTCATTCATGGCTACATGCCAAGCACCCAGAATAGTCTAAATAGTAGGCAATGAAAACAAGTATTTCTTGAACAGGTTAATGAATATCTTGTACATCTTCCAATACAAAAGAGGAAGAAAACTGAATGGGTGAAAAACTGATCACTCCACAATTTTAAAGAATAGAATAAACTATTTGAACTGATATATCTGTACCATAAAATTCATGGTATTTTATGAATTATATTTCAAAGTATCATATTTCAAATTCCTTGAATCCAGCACTTACATCTAGTCCATATTCCATATATTAAAGTATTTTGTATTTATATTTACTTAATAATTTCTGACTGGTGATGAAGGTGCTATAGTAGTACATTTAAGAGCGACTATCTGAAAAACTTTATCTTATTGACTAATGTCAACTGAAATTCAGTGTCCCTTTTAATGAAAAAATAAATAAGGCTACTTAACAAGAGAACAGCCAATTTTCAACTATAGGAAACAAATGAACAAACAAAAGTCCACTATTAAGTCTTTGGAATGAAAAGCAGTCTTAGATGACTCAAAAAAATGAGACCAAGCCCAGAAAGCATAATACATAGAACTCTCCCCTATACAGCCTCTTTTGTAATATAATCATCTGTCTATTTGAAGGCATTGATCTTTAAAATACTTACATATAAGAGAATGTGAGTGGGGTACTTTAACACCCCATTTACACCAATGGACAGATCATCCAGACAGAAAATTAATAAGGAAACACAAGCCTTAAATGACACATTTGACCAGATAGACTTAATTGATAGTTATAGGACATTCCATACAAAAGCAGCAGAATACACTTTCTTCTCAAGTGCACACAGAACATTCTTCAGGATAGATCACATCTTGGGTCACAAATGAAGCCTCAGTAAATTTAAGAAAATTGAAATCATATCAAGCATCTTTTCTGACCACACTACTGGATTAGAAATCAATTACAGGAAAAAAACTAAAAATCACAAACACATGGAGGTTAAACAATATAAATAAATAAATAACCAATGGTTCACTAAAGAAATCAAAGAAGAAATAAAAAACAAACCTAGAGACAAATGACAAAAAAACCACAATGATCCAAAAGCTATGGAATGCAGCAAAAGCAGTTCTAATAGCGAAGTTTAAAGCAATATAATCTTGCCTCAAGAAACAAGAAAAATCTCAAATAAACAACCTAAGCTTACACCTAAAGC
>NC_041230.1:20233790-20287687 GCF_002837175.3 Physeter macrocephalus
AAGCCTCAGTAAATTTAAGAAAATTGAAATCATATCAAGCATCTTTTTTGACCACAACACTATGAGATTAGAAATCAATTACATGGCAAAAAACATAAAAATCACAAACACATGGAGGTTAAACAATATAAATAAATAAATAACCAATGGTTCACTAAAGAAATCAAAGAAGAAATAAAAAACAAACCTAGAGACAAATGACAAAAAAACCACAATGATCCAAAAGCTATGGAATGCAGCAAAAGCAGTTCTAATAGCGAAGTTTAAAGCAATATAATCTTGCCTCAAGAAACAAGAAAAATCTCAAATAAACAACCTAAGCTTACACCTAAAGCAACTAGAGAAAGGAGAACAAAACAAACCCAAAGTTAGTAGCTGGAAATAAACTATAAAAAAGACTGAACCAGGAAGAAATAGAAAATATAAACAGACCAATCAGAAGTACTGAAATTGAAACTGCAATTAAAAATCTTCTAACAAACAAAAGTCCATGACTAGATGGCTTCACAGATGAATTCTATCAAACATTTAGAGAAGAGTTAACACCTATCCTTCTCAAACTCTTCCAGAAAATTGCAGAGGAAGGAATACTCCCAAGCTCATTCTACGAATTCACCATCACCATGATACCAAAACCAGACAAAGATATAACAAAAAAAGAAAATTACAGACCAATATCACTGATGTACACAGACACAAATATCCTCAACAATATACTACCAAACAGAATCCAACAACATATTAAAAGGATCATACACCATGATCAAGTGGGATTTTATCCCAGGGATGCAAGGATTCTTCAATATACACAAATCAATCAATGTGATACAACATGTTAACAAATTAAACAATAAGAACCATATGATCATCTTAATAGATGATGAAAAAGCTTTTGACAAAATTCAACACCCATTTATGATAAAAACTCTCCAGAAAGTGGGCACAGAGGGAACCTACCTCAACATAATAAAGGCCATATATGACAAATCAACAGTAAACATCATTCTCAATGGTGAAAAACTGAAAGCATTTCCTCTAAGGTCAGGAAGAAGACAAGGATGTCCACTCTAACCACTATTATTCAACATAATTTTGGAAGTGCTAGCCACGGCAACCAGAGAAGAAAAAGAAATATAAGGAATACAAATTGGAAAAGAAGTAAAATTGTCACTGTTGGCAGATGACATGATACTATGCATAGAGAATCCTAAAGATGTTACCAGAAAACTGCTAGAGCTAATCAATGAATCTGGTAAAGCTGCAGAATATAAAATTAATACACAGAAATATGCTGCATTCCTAAAGACTAACAACAAAAGATCAGAAAGAGAAATTAAGGAAACAATCCCATTTACCATCACATTAAAAAGAATAAAGTACCTAGGAATAAACCTACCTAGGAGGCAAAAGACCTGTACTCAGAAAACTATAAGGTACCAATGAAAGAAATAAAAGATGACACAAACAGATGGAGATATATACTATGTTCTTGGATTGGAGGATTGAGTATTGTGAAAATGGCTGTATTACCCAAAACAATCTACAGATTCAATGCAATCCCTATCAAATTACCAATATCACTTTTCACAGAATTAGAATAAAAATTTTTACAATTTGTATGGAAACATAAAAGACACCAAACAGCCACAGTAATCTTGAGAAAGAAAAATGGAGCTGGAGGAATCCGGCTCCCCGACTTCAGATTATATACTACAAAGCTACAGTCATCAAAACAGTATGGTACTGGCACAAAACCAGACATATACATCAAAGGAACAGGACAGAAACCCCAGAAATAAACCCACACACCTATGGTCACCTAATCTATGACAAAAGAGGTAAGAATATACAATGGAGAAAAGACAGTTTCTTCAATAAGTGGTGTTGGGAAATCTGGACACCTACATGTACAAGAATGAAATAAGAATACTCCCTTACACCATACACAAAAATAAACTCAAAATGGATTAAAGACCTAAATGTAAGGCCAGACACTATGAAACTTTTAAAGGAAAACATAGGCAGAACACTCTTTGACATAAATCGCAGCAAGATCTCTATTGATCCACCTCCTAGAGTAATGAAAATAAAAACAAAAATTAAAAAATAGATCTCATTAAAAAAATAAAAAATGATCTAATTAAAAATTAAAACAAAAATAAAAAAATGGATCTAATTTCTTTTTCCACAGCAAAGGAAACCATAAACAAAACAAAAAGACAACCCTCAGAATGAGAGAAAATATTTGCAAACAAAGCATCCAAAAAGGGATTAATCTCCAAAATATACAAAAAGCTCGCACAGCTCAATATCAAAGAAACAAACAACCCAATCAAAAAATGGGCAGAAGATCTAAATAGACATTTCTCCAAAGAAGACATACAGATGGCCAAAAAGCACATGAAAAGATGGTCAACATCACTAATTATTAGAGGAATTCAAATAAAAACTACAGTGAAGTATCACCTCACACTGGTCAGAATGGCCATCATTAAAAAAGGGAACCCTCCTACAGTATTGGAGAAAAGGGAACCCTCCTACAGTGTTGGTGGGAATGTAAATTGGTACAGCCACTATGGAGAACAGTATGGAGGTTCCTTAAAAAACTAAAAATAGAGCCACCATATGACCCTGCAATCCTACTCCTGGTATATATCTGGAGAAAAACATGGTCCGAAAAGATACATGCACCCCAATGTTCATTGCCACACTGTTTACAATAGCCAAGACATGGAAGCAACCTAAATGTCCGTCGACAGAGGAATGGATAAAGAAGATGTGGTACATATATAAAATGGAATACTACTCAGCCATAAAAAGGAAGGAAATAATGCCATTTGTAGCAACATGGATGGACCTAGAGATTGTCATACTGAGTGCAGTAAGTCAGACACAGAAAGACAAATATCGCGTGGTATCACTTATATGTGTAATCTAAAAAAATAGTACAAATGAACTTATTTACGAAATAGAAGTAGAGTCACACATGTAGAAAACAAACTTATGGTTAGCAGGTAAGGGGGGAAGAGGATAAATTGGGAGATTGGGATTGACATATACACACTATTCTATACAAAATAGATAACTAATAAGAACCTACTGTACAGCACAAGGAACTGTACCCAATACTCTGTAATGGCCTATATGGGAAAAGAATCTAGAAAAAGAGTGGATATATGTATATGTAAAACTGATTGACTTTTCTGTATACCTGAATCTAACACAACATTGTAAATCAACTATACTCAAATAAAAATTACAAAAAAACAATAAAAGCGAATATGAACATTTAATTACCCATTAGCATTTAGGCTAAATATAAGTTTTAAATTTCCATACATGGCTCACATGATTTTCTTTTATTTCCAGATCAAAACTAACAAGAAACAATTTTAATTTGTCAAATTGTTACTGAATACACCCAACTGTAAAACAAGAGGAAGGAAAACTGCTGTTATTTTGAACTATTTCAGCTGTACCATGGTTAATTTGGAATTAAAATCTGAATTTTTATCAAGCAGCATAAAAACTTCATAAAATAACTTGATTGTGGGGTTTTTCTCCCTTTAAACGTCATTTATTATCTACTGTACTAGGCCATTGGTATACTCAGTTGAATAAGATTTGGTTTCAATCATAAATGATACTATTTATGGGGTTCAATATTTTCCGATATGTTAGTAACTTTCACGGATGACAAAGTTTTCTATTTTCATTAACTCCTTTATCACTTATAGGACTATTTAGGCCTGATTTACAATTCCCAGGTTTCACCAACATGCCAGTATTCTTTCTTCACTTGAAGAATAAAGTGTGATCTCTTTATGATGATCTGATACACAAGATTTCGATTTGGATATATAAATTTATGTATTTTATGAGATTTAAAATATGATGCAATCTATAGAAAATGCTGACATTCTGTTAAGGTTTGTGTTCCTCCTTCAGTTTTGTAGCTTTTTATTGATTTCTATTACATCTGGCATTGCATACAAAATTAATGTTTTCTCTAAGTGTGGTTGTATATAATTTTTTTTGATAGAAAAAATGTATCTTATTTTTCTTGACTTTTATATCCTATGTAGTTTAACAGATACTACCTTATTTGCTGAAATTCTAGACCTTGATATTCTAAGCCTACCTAGAAAAACACTCAACTTTAACATACAGTTTAAAAGGGTGATATAATAGGGTTAGACACAACATTTTTTCTAAAAGATGACTGCTTAAGTATTAGAGGGATTTATGGGTTGCAGATCTCCCAAGTGTCAGGCCAGGGCCCAGCTAATAACCAACAGCAGCTACTACTTATTAGCTGATTTCTAAGGCTCAGGAAATGCTAAAGAGCTCTGTAAATGACACCTTTTCGGCCACTAGTGCCCTGCTAAACTGTAAATCCAAAGGCCTTTTCGTGGTGATCCTTGTACATCACATTTTAATATCATCAATATTTTCTGACCACATTTTAGCACTCTTTTTTCTCCCTCCTTATCCCTGTCAAACTCTATTCATACTCTCCTTCTTGGAGGGCTCATTCAGTTCTTGATCTCTTAGCTCTTGGAGGACTTTCAAACTTGCTTTCGTTTTATTTCTAAACTTATGTTTCATAAATGTTCCAGCTTGTTGTCTTACTAGCATTATTAAAGTAATGACTCTAAAGTATCTTAATATCCAAACCAGCTTACTCTCCTGATTACCTATCTCTATGAAAAATGGTAGAGAAAAGAATGGTTCTTCTAGTTATTCAGAGGCAAGTTGTTGTTGTTTTTTTTAATCCTTCTATTGTCAAACCAACCAGTACATCTACTGATTCTTTCTTTGCAAAGTTTCTCCCAACTGTCCCTCCAATTACTGATGTAGTTAGCTCATGCTCACACCACCTCATGCCCGACCTGTCTCCTGACTGGTTTCTATCCTTAGAAGATCGAGTATTTCAAAACTGTTTAAATCTACCTTTTTTTTTTTTTTTTTTAAATTGGGGTATAGTTGCTTTACAATGTTGTGTTAGTTTCTGCTGTACGATGAAGTAAATCAGCTATATGTATACATATATCCCCTCCCTCTTGGACCTCCCTCCCACCACCCCCCATCCCATCCCATCTAGGTCACCACAGAGCACCAAGCTGAGATCCCTGCGCTATACAGCAGGTTCTCACTAGCTATCTGTTTTACACACGGCAGTGCACATATATCAATCCCAATCTCCCAATTCACCCCACCCCTGTGTCTACAGGTACATTCCCTACGTCTGTGTCTCTATTCCTACCCTGCAAATAGGTTCATCTGTACCATTTTTCTAGATTCCACCTACATGTGTTAATATTTTTTTTCTCTTTCTGACTTACTTCACTCTGTATGACAGACTCTGGTCCATCCACATCTCTACAAATGACCCAATTTCGTTCCTTTTTATGGCTGAGTAATATTCCATTGTATATATGTACCACATCTTCTGAAATCTACCTCTCTTTTGATATGAAAATCTCAGGCATCTCAGAGTTTCTAATAAACTTCCCCTGACTTCCTATTCCATGTCCCAGAAGCATTACCTTCTGCATATCCCATCAGACCAGAAGATTTTGTTTTACTTTCTGAAGTTAATTTAAAAAGGTACAGTTGGTCCTACATATCCATGGGTTCTGCATCCATTCAACCAACTGCAGAAACCACAGAAATGGAGGGCTGACTGTACCATGTAATTTTCTACAGTATAAGGGACTTGAATATCCTCGGATTTGGGTATCTGGCAGTAACTGGTGGGAACTGGTGATGGTGGGGTGGTCCTAGAACCAATCCCCCATGGATACCTAGGGACTACTACTGTATCTACAAAGCTGTAGGAGTTAAAGACTGTGTGGAAGTACATGACCTTCTCTGAAGGAGTTGTTCATGCAACTCAGAGGATAGGATAAATTATATATGAACTCAGAGGTACTATGACAAAAAAATCTAAACACTTTAAGTACATACTTTGGTTTCTTTCTTGCCATAGTTGACTATTATCCTTCTATATTTTACTTTTTCATTACTAAATTAATCCAACCACATAACAGAAAATTTGGAAAACAGGTAATAAGATAACCTATTTTCTGACTTTAACGCAACCATTATCATCATTTTGATATATTTTGCTCTAGTCTTATTTTTTTAAAATGATCATATTGTACAACATACTGTTCTGCTTTTTTCTCCTAACAGAATCTTCATAACTCCCATTTTTATTGGCTGTGTAACATTTCACAGATCTTTATTTAGGTGATTTCTGGGAAAGTATTTCTTTGTCTTATAAAGGGAATAAATAATGTTATCATAAGTCTGAATAATTATTTCCTTGTTTTATTTGCTAGAAGTTCCTGATTTGTTTGATTTCAAACCACCCTACCTCCCTTTCACTATACCAGCACAGCCTTCTTTTAGGTTTTTTTGATATCTTTAAAAAAATATTTTATGTTTTATTTATAAAAACTTCATCATAGGTAAAAAACTTCTGTTCCTAAACAACACAGGTGAGCTGGGAGCCATTTAAACATTCTTTTTTGGTACAGGATTCTTCCTGTGAGCTATATCACTTATTCATGCATGTGCTTCAAGCATGTGCTTTTTTTTAACCAAACAAATGGCGTATTTCTGATATCACTCTGACTTCCTGGCTGTCAGTCACTTCCCTTGCCTTGGTTCAAAAGGAGTGGGAGGGGTGGCGGATGGAGGGCAGGATGCAATTCACAGACATATTCAAATGTATAGGAAAATGCAATATTTTTATATATTAATATTCATAACCTTATTCAATGCCATCTGTTTGGACTCATAAGCAGTCTTGTTTTTTGATAATACCCAGCTAAAAACATATCAAGTTTTAAAAAGACAGTATGGGCTATTTATTTAAAATTTACTGATCCATTAAAAACGTTTACTGATATACTCACCTAAAGTTATTAAAATAGGGGAGAAATTGTTCTGTTTAATTGACTATATCCTATATTCTGCACATTGAAAAAATACAAACATGTAAATTAAATGTCTATGTTTATGGTTAGCACAATTAAAACAATCTTTAAGTAAAGCTACTAATAACTTTGTTACTAGCAAAGCACTTCATCATACAAAACACACAATCATAAAACAAATATCTTCAATTTGAAGGATCCTAACCAGGGGTTAAGGGAGGTCTGTGAGCCTCCTGAGAATTATATATTGCATATATACGTCTTTCCCTAGAGAGAGACTTGCAAAGGGATTTGTCATTAATCCAGCTAATCAAGTCCATAAGCAAATTAAAAGAAAAATTCATGTATCCTAACACTTGACTATTTACATTAAAGACTATAAATCAGGCCCCAGAAATTTGCTCAAAATCAAAGTAATATTCAATGTAATAAAACTAAAATACAGTACAACAGAGATTCAGGTTGAAATTTTCATCAAATAACACTATCAAACCTCCTGCTTTAGTTGCCATGGGACACGTCTCTATGACACTGAACAATGAGTTTAGTCAGCAGAGCAAAAAGCAGCAACAACAAGACCAAACAAGTCCAGTGAAAAGACTGAGATTATACAATAATTTCCTGTGCACTTACTCTGTGCCTGACACTGTGCTTTACTCACATTGTGTTATTCACAATGGCCTTGTGAGGTGGTTATAATCATCATCCTCATTTTACAAATGAAGAAACTGAGGCCTCTGGAGGTGGTAATATGTCACGTGCATTTTGAGGAACAGGCTGAGGTGTTTGTTGGTAGAATGAAGGAAAAGCAGGATAGGAGTGAACTTTGGACTCAGGTAGTGGTCATCTAGACCACTTTTCCATCTGACACCAAAATCCTTTTAATAATAACCCTGACAAATGATGAAAGAGCCATATATGCTTTGGAAGTTCTGAACTTGATTTATTGTGTAGAATCTTATGGAAAACAGAGATTCATAACAGATGCTACTCTTTGCAATTAAGATGTAAACAAAAATGTTTTTTAATATTCAAGTAGTTTGAAGAGATCAGGTTAATTTCTTCAATATTTTTGTTCTACAGTGTGGATATACATAAAAATGTCACGATAATTACTATTTGGTATTCTCTAGAAAAGCCTCAGTAGAAATCCTTGTTTTGCATGTTACTCCTGCAAACAGGAGTCCCTTAAATTCAAACTATAATTTAAACACATGTCATAAATTGCTCCTTATTGTATTAAAGAATTGACCACATGCCATGTATAATACTAGGACAGGCATCTTTTAAATCTGTAATAGCTCTGAAGACACTAAAGTTACTTTTAGATATGGGGAATTAATATGACTAGGTCAGAGAGATGGGGAGACTTTCAAAGACAAAAACAATCTTACCGAAGTCGGCAAATGCTGACTGTCCAACTACCATCATATTTTGAGGTTTTTCAAATACAGTACTGAGAGAGAAATTTCCATCCTGTAAAAGGCAGAAAGTTTTGGATTAGACCATCATAATCCATTCATCTGTCAAGTGTGAAACAAAGCATTTTAACTAAAGCAGAGAAATAAATAATTTAAGACTTTTGTTGTACTGCAAAAAATTATCCCAATTTTCTGTTCCAGTTTTCTCATAAAATGAAAGAAACTGCTGTGAGTTGAAGATGTGCATCTGAAGTGCTTTCCTTGCTGTCAATTCAGGTATGGTATGTTTTACTAAATCATCATAATTTCAGACAGAATGAGTGTCTTCTACTTTCAAATACCGTGGAAGGTTTGGGGAATATAAAGAAGCCCAAAATATAGTTCCTACCTTCAAAGAGCTTACAGTCCAGTTGGGAGATAAAATATAAGTCCGGAAAACAGAATTTCAGAAGGTAACATATAAGTGGTATAAGTAGGAAAGACACTATGTTTTACAGATTTCAAGGAAGAGATTCTGTTGGGGCTTAATTAGGAACAGATATTCAAATGAGATGAGAATTACATTCATCCTTAAATGGCACATTCATTACCAACCCAAGTTTATGTATCAATGAGAAAGGGAGCAAAGGAGTACAACAGCTGCCATGTACTAACCAGAGGTGGATAAGCTAAACAAAAAAGGAGAACCCATTAGAGATCATTTGTTTCAGTTACTCTTACCAAAATGGAATGTCTGGCTTACAAAAATAATATGCATTTCTTTAAATTATTGCCTTTCTTTTCTATAATTTTAGATTACTACACAAGAAAAAAAAACCCAAAACTCTGCATTTGGGATTTCAGCTCTCAGCTTTAGAGCTCTCTTCTTATCACTGATTTCTCTATTCACTATTCAATATACTGACCCTGATTCCTACATACTTTATATAGGATACCTATATATTTTAAAATATTAAACAATTTTAAAACATTTTTCTTCTTTGTTCCTCTAAGGATACTGCATCTCTGCAAGTTAGTTTCTTAAGAAATCATTTCTAACATTTACAGAGAAAGGCATTGCTACACTGAAAGCATGAAGACTAAATGCTTGAGGAACATGAATAAGTAAAATTTGCCATGTGACAGGCAGTTTTCCAACCATTTTAATACACCATCATCCACATGCAGAAACATGTTTCTCCTACCTACCATTATTAAAGTATCTGATATATTTTTGAACGATTTTTCTATGGAAATCTTATTTACTTGTCTTAAAACTTAGGATTCCCCTCTAGTCTTACTTAGTACCTGAAATTACACTAGAGATGCATCAAAACTGCCAAATTTCTGACTGAAGTGTCAAGTGAATTTGCATTCTAGAAAGATTACAGCCTCGGGTACAAAGTGCACATAAATATTCTTGAATGAATGGAAAAATCTCTCTTAAAATACATCAGCCTCCTCTAACATAAAGCTGAACATCAACCTATTAAATGACTCAAGTGAATGAATTACCCCAGTGAAGTTCTGTTAAAGTTAATAAAATATATTTAGAAATGTTTCCAGATACAGGCATACTTTAGAGATACTGCAGTCCAGAACACCACAATAAAGTGAGTATTGCAATAAAGCAAGTCACAGGAATATTCTGGTTTCCCAGTGCATATAAAAGTTATTTTTATACTATACTGTAGTCTATCAAGTGTGCAAAAGCATTATGCCTAAAAAAATGTACATACCTTAATTAAAAAATACTTTATTGCTGAAAAAAAGTGCTGTCATCCTAAGCCTTCAGCAAGTTGTAATCTTTTTGCAATAGTAACATCAAAGATCAATAATCACAGATCACCATAATAAATATAATACTACGGAAAAAGTTTGAAATATTGCCAGAATTACAAAAAGTGACACAGAAAACAAGAAGTGACCAAATACTGCTGGAAAAATGGTGCTGATATACTTGCTTGACACAGGGCCGCCACAAACCTTCAATTAAAAAAAAAAAAAAAAAAAAAAGCACTATCTGCGAAGTGTAATAAAGTGCAGCACAATAAAACAGGTATGCCTGTATAACTTCATGATGCATCTCCACCAAGAAACACTGAATACTCCCCAGGTGATAGCCTCCCATTTCTAAGATGCCACATTCACCATGAACCTCAGTATAAGAAGAACAAAGCCCTCTTCTAACTGTAAGAAAAAGAGAAGCATATATTCTTGCTATAGTGAGAGCATGCAGAATACATTATATATATGACATAATTGGGGGAAAAGATAACACTTTACTGAATTTATCTTTCCATCATTATCATTGCTTATTCTTTACTCCATTTGGCAGTACAAACCTATAGGGCTTAATTTCAGTGTCATGTACATATTTAGTATTTGATTAAAATGACTCAATAAACTTAATCATCACTGTTATTACTCTTATTAGATGACATATTTTAAAGTGATGCATGCCTACACTTATTTTCAAAGATGAAGCTGCTTTGTACCTATTTAATGTAGGAAAGACAAACGTGATCAATACTCTTTTAAACTGAGAGAGCAGAACAGTCTGGTAGAAAGGGAAGTAGACATGTAGTTAGATGACATGGTTCTAGTCCTCCTTTCATTGATAAGTTGTATCACTTTGGAACAGCCACTTACTGCTCTGGGTCTCCATTCTTCAACTGTTAGAAGGGGATAAATGTACTGTGTACTTGCAGGGTTCTAGAGAGGATCAATGGAATGAAACATTAGAAAGAGTTCTGCAAAATGTAAAGTTATCAGGCACTTTTAAGGTATTTTTATAATGTCAGTCCTGTGCTTCTGAGCTGCAAGTACTTTTTTCATGGGCTGCTATTTGAGACCACTCCACTCTGTCCCATTCATTACCATGCTGTTCTTACTTGCCTTCACTGTAGTCCTGCAATCCAAAACTGGGCCAACCCACTGCTACAATTATAACTATGTCTTTTACCTTTTCTTTCACCTACTTGGTTTCTGGAATGACTGTGCAATGACTTAAGGGTCCAAGTTTTAGAGACAGATTTCCTAGTTCAACTCCCAGCACCACTGTTTCCTAGCTTTGAGGTATGAACAAGTTAGTTTTAATGTAAGCATCTGTTTACTGATCTCTAAAATGAATTTTTACAAGGTTCTTGTGAGGATTAGTAAAATAATCCATATAAAGTGCTTATTAGCTCAGCATATGCACAAATATGTACATAGTTAACATTAAAATTGGTAGTAGGAACGCTAGTAGTAATACTATTATTTCTGCTACCCACCACTGAAGCAGCTAACACACTGCCATTGACAAGTGATTTGCCATTTTCTGCTTGAATTCCAGCCACAGGTGCTATGTTGTAACAAGTATCTTTACATGGAGGACCACCTATGCTTTGGCCTGCAGGTTTTAATATTTACTATTAAAACTGCCATATTTATAATGTTAAAAAATGATCAGGAAGCAACATAGGATGACTATCATGTGTCTACATCTTTATTCACATAAAGCAATGGCTCTTGACCGGAGGTGATTTTGTTTGCCAGAGGACACTGGGCAATACATGGAGAAATTTTCATTGTTACAGCTGAGAGGCGGCTTCTAGCATCTAAGTGAGTAGAGGTCAGGGTGGATACTGCTAAACATACAATGCACAGGACAGATCTCCACATTAAAGAATCATCTGGCCTATGGCCAGTAGGCACATGAAAAGATGCTCAACATCACTAATTATTAGAGAAATGCAAATCAAAACTACAATGAGGTACCACCTCACACTGGTCAGAATGGCCATCATTAAAAAGTCTACAAATAACAAATGCTGGAGAAGGTGTGGAGAAAAGGGAACCCTCTTGCACTGTTGGTGGGAATGTAAGTTGGTACAGCCATTATGGAAAACAGTATGGAGGTTCCTCAAAAAACTAAAAATAGAATTACCATATGATCTAGCAATCCCACTCCTGGGCATATACCTGGACAAAACTATAATTCAAAAAGATATATGCACCCCTATATTCATAGCACCACTATTCACAATAGCCAAAACACGGAAACAACCTAAATGTCCATCAATAGATGAATGGATACAGAAGATGTGGTACATATATACAATGGAATATTACTCAGCCATAAAAAAGAAATAATGCCATTTGCAGCAACATGGATGCAACTAGAGATTCTCATACTAAATGAAGTAGAGTCAAAAAGAGAAAGACAAATACCATGAGACAGCACTTATGTGTGGAATCTAAAACATGGCACAAATGAACCTATCTACAAAACAGAAACAGACTCTCAGACATAGAGATCAGACTTGTGGTTGCCAACCAGGAGTGGGGGAGGGAGAGGGATGGACTGGGGGAGTTTGAGGTTGGTAGATGCAAACTAGTACATTTAGAAGAGATAAACAATAAGGTCCTACTGTATAGCACAGGGAACTATATCCAATCTCCTGGGATAAACCATAATGGAAAAGAACATTAAAAAAATGTATATATATGTATACTGAGTCACTCTGCTGTACAGCTGAGATTGGCACAACATGGTAAATCAACTATACTTCAAACCCCCCCCACCGAAAAAACAAACAAAAAAACCAAAGAATCATCTGGCCTAAAATGGCAGTAAGTGTCAAGATTGAAAGTTTCTAAGGGTGGTGGGTGTTGTCCATGGGTCTGGCTTTGCCGTTCCTCTCTTTACTCTTTCCCTTCATGATACTTATCTATTCTCTTCCTTGAGTTCCAGTCCTACATTTCTAACCATTTCATTGATATGTCTCTTATCTAAAATAATTTTTTTTTCCTGCCCCAAATTAGATCTTCCTTTGTCTTTTCTGTTACCCTTGCATTAATGGTCATTCTCTCTTCTCATACCTATCCCCCTTCTTGTCTATTCCCAACATTCTGCTCCTTTAATCATCCACCTCTTTCCCAGGATATAGTAAATTCTACCTAAGTCATCCCCCCACCTCCAGATTTTCCATGCTAACCTATCTGATATGCAATAGCCAGACTAACTGCAATAATGAAAGCTCTTTTTATCTCATGCTCAGTCCTAAAACCTTTAGGACTTAAGCTTCTCAATAAATTTTTAAAAGATCAAATTACTTAGTTTAGGAGTCAAGGCCTTTGCTGATCTTGTCTAAACCAATTCTTCTAATCTCACCTTCCAGTAACTTTTCATATTCTGGCCCAAACCAGCCACTTTCTACTCTATGTCCTGTGTTTCCCATGCATGTCCTTGCCCTCTTCCTTTTTCTCACTTTCAACCACTAAAATCCTGCTCATCTGTACCAGCCATTTCAAATACCACATCTTCCTTGAAGCCTTCCCTGATGATCCTGGGTGGACCAAATGGAAGCAACTGCTCTGCCTTTTAACTCCTTGCAGCATGAGGTTTGTACCTCTCATCATACCAGTCAGAGTTGCCTACACTCACATCTTAGCCCTCCTCCTCATCTTCTGTCGACTTCTGATCTCCCAGAGCACCTATCATGGAGCCGTGCCCAAACTACCTAAAAAGATTTGTTGCAGCGCATATTCTTCTATTAGCTAATATGGTTTTATAGGGTTTGAGGGTTTTTTTTTTGTCAATTAGTGTGTTACTGTGAATTGTTTGCCCAACTTCTAATTAAAAATGATCCTCCCATTTTACAAAACCTACACTTTATCTGAACAAGTTAATTTTGAGTCTACATTCACCTTAATTTGTACTAATGACTTTTATATTATTGTTAACATGAGTACCTTATTGACCCAGCTGTTTTACCACAAGAAAAACCCTTAGTCTCTACTGTCAAATAGATAATTTATTAATTTTCTTTAAAGAAAACATGAAAGGGAAAAAAGAGCCCAATCAAAATCTAGTCTCTTCATGAAGATTTTTCTCCTATTGAGTTGCTTCACTTTATTACCTTTAAATCAGCCTAGGTTGAGAGGAAATAATATACTTAAAAGTAGTCTGTAGTTTTATATATATATATTATATTATTTGTAATGAGGCTTTTCTCCCCCTGATGGATACTAGTTCGTCAATCAAAATGACTGATTTTCTCATTTTCTGATACCTCAAGATTCACTTGAAGTATTGTTTTCAAGGCCACCTGAAAACGAGTATCCCCCACTAGTGGAAATTTTCATTTATGGTAATCATTAAAAATATAACTATTTCTATCATCAGAAAAACAAATACAACTACATTAAAAAATATAGTACATTAAACAAAGATAAATCTTTCTGGTTCAGATGTCTTTCTTTTTCCTTGCCTCATAAAAAAAAAAGAAAAAAGGGTCAAATTGCTTAGTTTGGAAGTAGTTAGTAGTATTTAAAAGCCCTAATCTTGTCTAAACAAAGCTCTTCCCCATCCTAGTTTCCTTCCATGAAGAAATCTGAGTCATGACTCTTCTATAAGAGATGGCTGATAATGAGTCTTCTTCCATGAGCCTGCACTTTACATTTTTTAAGATTTTTTTTTCACAAGTATTTTAACAAAAATCTATAAAATGTTATGGGTTTAATTTGGATTGAATAAAAGACAGTCTGGAGTAAATAGCTGGGAAACCAAGTGATCTCAAACTAAAATTTGGTGTCTATTGTGCACCAGGTATTTTACACACATTGTTGCATTTAATCTTCACAAACAGTCTGTGAAGCCGACATGACACTCTTATACCTGTTTTCTATATGAGGAAAGTGAGGTTTAATACTTGACCATTATTTGATGAATGTCACTCAGCTGGCCAAGTTGGCTTGTCCTCAAATCCTGTCCTCCATTATATACCTATAATTCAACTTTAAAAATCTGGGTAGTCTATTCTTCATTAATTAATATTTCATATAATGTACATCAAGCTAAAAATAAAGTAAAACCATGACATCAGTTTGGGAATATTCTACTTGCAATTAAAAAACTATATTGGAAAAGGTTCCTTAATCCTCGTCAACTTCCAGTAAATTTAGTATCTGTTGTTCTTATTTTTGTATGTAAGCCTGAAGGCAAGCAGGAAAAATTAGTCTTTTAAAAGGGGTTTTCTTCAACAAACCATCATGCTGACAACTTAAATGACAGTCATCTCTCTCAACAGCTGACAACCTAGCAGGGGCCCTGTTAACATGCGCATTAGGGAAGACTGATTGGTTTAATTGGCGGGTCATGCCTAAAAACCTGCAGAGGAATTGATGCTGAATGAATCATTTCTTTCAGCAATATTCAGCAGTTTGAATGCAGCAATGCAACCAAAAGCTCTTAAAGTTGTTCTATTTATTGTTGAAACCATCCGACCAAGTGATTACTTTCATTTTACTTTCTAAGATTGTGTGCTTTATTTTAACTGAAAGCCATCATTTAAAAATGCTTCAAAGAAAAGATTTCTTACCGAATTTTTCCATATCTCAAACTGGAAGGTACTAGAGGCAGACAATGTCGTGAGGAATAAATCTAGGAGGAAAATAAGAGAATTGTAAGTTCTGTTACTGATGTGTACATTTAAAAACAGGAAGAAATACAATACATAAAAGTAGTTTTAATACAGTTGTACTTAAATGTATTTTAAATTATATATATATATATACTTTTTTGTACATCAAATGATGTTTATTGATAGTTTACATGATCCAGATCTAAGCGGCATCAATGGTGGGTCATGTGACCCTCTTACAAGATCAGGGATGAATGCTATTGTTTTTTTTTTGGCTGCACCATGTGGCATGTGGGATCTTAGTTCCCTGACCAGGGATTGAACCTGTGCCCCCTGCAGTGAAAGTGTAGAGTCTTAATTAACCACTGGACCACCAGGGAAGTCCCTAAATTACATTTTAACAAGATTGAACCATCAAAGAAAAGAAAGCAGATGACCCTGTATTAGTACAATTAAGGAAAAAGTATTTAAAGGAAGCATTTAGTATTAGTCCTTCAAAAGCATTTTTTATTTTTAAGAACAATTATGTGTACTACTTTTTTCTCTTACACATTTTAATTCTAAGGTAGGCTATATTTTTTAAAAAGATATTCTAATCATAATCACATTTTGCTTTCTCATCCTAAAAGCAACACTTAACTATATATCCTAGTCAGGTTTCAGCATGATTTTAAATAACAGTATTACAGCATCCACAATCTTTGGCACTCATGTTAAGTGAACAATAAACTGTATTTCAAATTTTAATAGAATTGTCTTCATATATTTCAACTAAAAAAAGTTTTATTAAAAAGTGCAAGAATTTTGTAAAATTTTTTGAAAAACAGTAGGTTGACAGTCAAATCAAACAAACTATTAATCCAAAAGCTAGGTAATCTGCAAGTCTATTCTAGTAGCAGCATTTACTACGTTTGCATAATGGCAATTTTACTTAATAAACAGAAAAGTTTTAAAATGATGAGTTGACTCATAGGAATATTAAAATGACTTTACTCTTTTGAGCTTTAAAAAGATGAACATGGTATAAAGACCACAACTAGCTTTAAGAAAAGGGTTTTTTTTTAATCCCATTAAATGTGTTTAGAAAACTATCACTGATAATGTTAATGTTTTCAGTAAAGGCTTCATATTAATTTAATGAAGCTAATTTATGTAATAATTACAATAAGAAAGATTTTCATAGAATCCTCAGAAAACTAAGTAACCTGTTCACTTTTATTATTAGTTGAACTCAAAACTGACTAAGTGGAACAATTGTCTATGTCAATGTATCAAATATATCTGCATTTATTTTCACCACACTAAGGATGTTTTGCCTATGGATATAGAAATGTCTTTTACTAAGATAATTCCTTTAATCTGTCAAACATATACTCCCAATGAAGTGTTTATTTCCATACTCCTCTAGGAAAACTCCCAAACAATATCTGCGATTTATGTGATGATATACCTACAACCGATCTTCTCTCCTTCACCCATGTATCCTTCACACTACCATCAGCATGATTAAAAAACAAAAGTGCAAATTTGATCTCATTTCTTCTCTTCCAGGATATAGGAATAATCTCATCATCTGTCAGGTGAAAGCCTACCTACCTACATTTCCAGGCTCATTTTTTGCCACTGCCATGATGTTTGTTGATTCTATTTTCAAAGCTTCACTGGCTATTTATTAAGACTTTGAAAAACAGTCAAGTGACATGAGGGATTGGAAGTACCTTATAAAGCAGATTTTAAAAAAATTTCATTTCATCATTCAATTATATAAAGAGGTTATAGAAAAATAAATAATTCATTATGTGGAGAAATAAAAATGAAGACAATTAATTATTAACAATTCAATATGAAGAATCATGCCTCAGACTTTGAATGAAATGAGAATGAAACAACAGCTAGAAAAAAATTTTAGTCAACAAAGCAATAAAGTTCTTACCCTCCCAGTTGCATGGGCAACTGGGCCCATGCACTGCAACTATTGAGCATGTGAGCCACAACTAGAAAGCCTGCGTGCCACAACTACAGAGCCTGTGTGCTCTGGAGCCAGCGCATCACAACTACAGAGCCTGCTCACTCTGGAGCCTGTGCGTCGCAACTAGAGAGCCCACGTGCTGCAACTGAGCCCCTGCACCACAACTAGAGAGAGAAGCCCACGTGCCACAACGAACAGCCCATGCATCACAACGAAAGATCCCACGTGCTGCAACTAAGACCCGACACAGCCAAAAACAAATAAGTATTTTTTAAAAAGAGTAATTTACACAATAAAATGAAAGGAAATGTACTCAGTAAAACTAATGGATGCTGTGACATGCCACTGAGATCCCTCACGGAAATGAAGGACTTATTCCCTCAGCTTCTGGAAATGCTGCTGGCAGACAGCCCTAAGAAACCAGCCCTTTGGAGGACAGTTTTGGCTGAAGAGTACTACCTTGCCAAAGGCTGTGACCTTTTCTGTGCTAGCCTGCATTCAACAACTAGTCAGTTCAGAGGAATAAAGACTAGACCCCCTCACCACAACTCAGGACAACTCTGCAGGGCCATTCCACATTCAGAGGTCCCAAGGTCAGCTGAGGCTTCTACTGACACTGAATCATAGTCCAACTTTTCCCTTCTACTCACACTGACTAGAGCACTCCCTAAAACAAACTTCTTGTACAATAATCTCCACCCCAGAATTTTCTTTGCAGGGAACCCAATCTACAACAGTTAATACCAAAAGTGATCTGAGAAAGCAGACACTAAGATTTTGGAGTTGGATCACCTATCATGGTACTGGCAATAAAGATTCCTTCACCGGGGGTAAGCAGTGCACAGACAGCCACACTATCTTTTACTGATGCTGTCTTGGGTAGTATTCTGGTGGAAGGGAATGCACCACTGGGTGTGATACTTGAGGCTTTTTGAGAAATATGAGATAAACACTAACTATAAAGATAGCAGAGTTTGATGGCTATTGCTAAGCTCAACTGAGGAAACAAAGGAAAGACACAAAGGTTGAGCGTGATTAATGAGAAATTAAAAGCTAAGTGTGAAAGCCAGAGGGCCTCTTGGGGAGCAAAACAAGAGGTTCTCACCTCCAGTAGCAGGAGGGAAAGGAAAGCTGACGACTAAGACCAGGACTTAATGGTAAGAGTAGAAGAGCTTCCAAAAAGGTTAAATTCTCAACCTAAGCAGGTCTAGCCTAAGGTTAGAGCCCTAGATGGGAAAAAATGATATTTGACCCATGGGATAGGAGCATTTAGGTGATAACCTGAAAATCATGAATCCCCAGATTCACTTGAATGGATTTTCAGAGCCTGCAGGAGTGGACTGGTAATGGAGAAGTTCCCCCTAAAGGCTAGAGTTCTCTCTTACTGGAAGATGATGGAAAAGTTTCTAACCCCATTAGGCAACATTCTTCCCACTTCGTACAGTCTGTCCCACCTTCTCTGCTGCCACTAGGCCAAAAAGTGGGGTTAAGTTACAAGATACCCTAACCAGGAATGTGTGCACATTTGAGGGAGAAAGGGACTACAGCCTGAATTAAGTACAGGACCTAGCTAACATGTACTGGCAGGAGGCAGGAGAGTAAGCATGAGACTATATTCTGAGAGTACTTGATCAAGGTAGGGGTTGAGGGGTGGGGTAGGGAAGATGAGGTGCAAGATGAAGCACAATAAGGAGTTGGGGGTATGGTGATTACATTGGACCTCATCTACTCTAGAAGTGGCAGCAATTCATTTTATAGTAGATACATATTCTGGATATGCGTTTGCCCTTCTTGTCTTGAAAACTAATTTAAAAATGCTAACAGAAACAATATGATGATAGCTGACATCACTGGTATTCATTTGAAGAAATAATCCTTATCAAAAGATTCCATTATAAGTTAGTGAAAAATTCAATATATAAACCCCAAACTCAATTAAATCCTTGTTCATTAGATTCTTTTAACAAGTAAAATAGTGAAAATAGTCTATGTTCATGCAGTCTCTTCTCCTCAAAACATAGACACATAGTCAAGTAAGTGTGTACAAAAACTTTAAATGGTTTATGCTTCAATTATCTCCATTCATAGCTTGAAAGGATTAAACTACTGCATTTTAATCCTTGCCAAGTGCAGCACAGCCTTCCTTTCAAATGAAGTACCCTTTGGTTAATGTTGGCATCAAAAGGAAGCCTTAGGAGTTTTAGAAACTTAAATTGGAAGTTGGACTATGTGAACTAAACCATGTTAGGAAAAATCAAAACAAAGGTTAATCATTAATAATGGGCACCTAACATCCTTTTGAGATACTATGGTATAAAGGAAGAGATTAAAAATTGTGATTTCTGGCACTGTATCCCCTCAGTGTGACACCTCAACTTTTTAAGAAAAATATTCCAATGGAAATTTTTAAAAAGTAGTATTCGTAATGTCATTTACAGTTCCTGCATGAAGAAATTCTCCTTGGATATTGAGAATCACTTTATTTCCAAAGGAGGTCATGGTTCATTTGGAAAAAACATAGCTAATAAAACATTTTTGGTATTTTCTAGAAGCATCAGACATTTTCACAAAGAATGGTTCAAAGCAGTATTCTGTACTGTTTCTATGCTTGAGCCAGGAGGATTTGCCAAGTTCATGTTTACATCTGTTCTGTAGTACTGTCCAGTCTTTCTTAGTCCCAGTTACACTAGTGAAAGGGCAGCATGAGAGTGTAGAATAAAATTATCTTTCATCTGTTTCCACTTGTTCATAAAACAGTACACTGAAGGCTATATGACTGCTGAAATCATTAAGATAAACCAGCTAATGCCAACAACTCTTCCCTTTCGCGGCAGCAGTTTAACTGCATTCTGAAGCTCAGAGGTCATCAGCTCAAACGCTGTAAGGCATGAGGCTCTAACTTAAAGAAGTTAAGAGGTCCTGGTACAACCAAGATGATCAAATAGTAAAAAGGCACAGGGCATACAAACTGACTAAAGATCTCAGGATGGGGGAGACAGTAGGAAGTAGGGGACTGAGAGCAACTAAAAAGAGTCCATCACCGACCAAAGAGGACGACAACTAGTTAGCTCCAGCCAGTTGTTGTTGCTACAGAAATATAATTTTTAAATATGGAAAATCATATTTGAAAAATATTGAAATATAATTCAAAATATTTTAGGCAGCATGGAAAAAAATTAAAAACATCTCTGCAAAGTCAATTTGAGGTACTAGATTAAAACCTGATAGATTATTGCTTTGGTTACATATTTGTTCAGAGAACCAACCCTACTTCCTATATTCCCTATACCAAACACTGCCAGATAATATTGTGTACAAATGCACTAATTTAGTAGATGGTATGAGGAACCTATTTGAATGGGTCCCCATTCACAAGATACTATTCTAAGGAAGAAGTCCAAATTTCTAAGAATCATTTTAAAATTTCAATTTTAAGTTCATAAACTTCTATCTAGACTTCCTTTCCCTTTCTTTCTCTTTCCTATCCTGAAACATTGGGGCCCAAATGAAGATTCTCTATGCTTAGCAAAGAGCTCTGACTAGACACTTAGACACAATACTCTGGAACACAGGCACACATTATTATAGGACTAAAGGCCCTTAACATTGGGTAAACAATAAACCTACTCCCACCCTGCCTTCCCTTATCCGTCAAATCATTATCAGAAGTACTTTTGTTGTAAGAAAAATAAAAGGTTAGATTGATGGGAGCCTATTAAGTGTCCTGAAATTGAATGTTTAAGGGGGTTATAATTTTCATTTGAGGAAGATTATTAACAAGTGAGAACTGGATATATTCTCATTACTACATTTTTATTATAGGGAATTTAATTTCTTTATTTTATAACTTGGATGTTAGATTTTTAAGAGAAATGCAATCAAGGTAATTATGGTAAATTAGTGATCTTCAAAGACTTATTAATATTTTGAATTCTATAGTGTTAAATGAATCTCAGTTGAAGTCATTTATCTCCTCTACTCCTATGAGATTGGGGTCTTAAGGAATCTAGGGGAGTTTGCAATTATTTATTTGTTTTTTGTTTGTTTGTTTGTTTAGGCTCTGCCGGGTCTTAGTTGCAGCACGCAGGATCTTCACCACGGCATGTGGATGACTTCTTAGCTGTGGCATATGGACTCAGCTGCGGCATGTGAACTCTAAGCTGTGGCATGCACGCGTGATCTAGTTCCCTGACCACGGATTGAACCCGGGCCCCCTGCGTTGGGAGTGCAGAGTCTTACCCACTGGACCACCAGGGAAGTCCCCCGAGGCTGCAGTTTTAATTTTTCCAATCCTGTAATGTTTCTATGGGTTAACACACATTAATTTAAAATTCCAATATGAGAACACACTTCATCTCCTAGAAGAATCCTCTATGTTCCAGAAGGTAAAGAATTCATTAGAGATTATAATACTTAATGATGGAAAGAACTGGAGTGCAGGAACTTGGCATTAATCACCACTAAGATTTTCAGATTTTCCATTAACTCTCATTAAAGTTAATTTTCTTGAATGAAGGTTTTATAATACAAATTTTAGAACTGCATTTGGCCTGATGATTTTTCTTAGGGCAATGAAGTCAGTCTTCATACATTTGGTTTGTACAATAAAGCTACCTACTTCCATTAGTCCCTTTCATTCCTGATCCTTTCTTATCAGGTCCACTCATTTAAAAACAAATGTTAGGTAAAGCTTATCTTATTAATGTAATATACACACTAAGTGTATATTATAAATTTATACAAACGTATAAAGATGTCATACTTGCTAATTGTTTAGAAGCCGCCTTCACAAGCACTACTATCCAAAACCAGTTCTTCAGGCAGGTAAAACATGGCATCTAGGATTTCTGAGTATCTATACTGATGTTAAAGGACCTTTCCACCAAATTTATTTTTTATTCATTTCTGTCTAATGAGTTGTTTGATTTTTTAACAGAATTCTTAGTTTTCACTACATGATGGGCTCCTACTCAGGGGCTAGGGTTAGAGAAGAAACCTCAACTTTGTGCACAAGAAGAGTAGCTAGACATTTAAACCAAATTCAACCTAAAAATAATTTATTTAAGTGGCATGATTCAATCACTGTGATAAATGCTCTAAAATTTATGAGTAGAAGCTGTCAGTCTCTGATAACTGCTATGTCAGACTGAACTGCAAAACACAATACATATGGGTCAGCAGAGTTTAGCAGATTATTCCTCTTATAAACCCAAGAGAAGAAGAGTTAAACATACAAAATGAGTTATTTAAAATGATTCAAACTCATAGTTACTCAAAAGCAAATCTCTAACAGTAGGCAGTTATGTCCCATCCTCTAGAAACTCTTGATTTCTGTACTGTCTTCTACTTTTAACTTGTTTTTCTAAACACCAGAGAGGAACTTTCTGCAGACTAGAATAATAGTGGACTTAATGAGATAATCTATCTATATGATTTCTGTGCATCATTTTTGGAACATACTAGAAGGGAATATTTTTGCTGAATCTAGATCAGTGTAGTAATAAAATGCTTGATGTGTAATAAATTCCAATAAATTGGAAAAAGTAAAGCAAAGCATTAACCTCCCTGGGCTTCATTTCCCTGCCTTTGAAATGGTGTGATAAGACTAAATGATCTTTAAGATTTCTTTTATATCGTACCTACTCATTCAACATCTTTTAAGCATATCCTATGTGCTTGGCACTCAGTAAGGTACTGGATAAACACAAATGAGGCATGCTCCTTGCCTTTGAGAACATCTGTCTCCTTGGAGGAGACAGATCTGGAAACAGCACATGGCAATGGCTCAGCTAGAATTATGAACATATAAGATGGGGACTGAGTTAACAAATAATTTAAGAAATTTGATGTTAACTCCAAAACTATATCTTTAACAATATGGAAAACACACAATTGTAATGCAAATAGTACACCTTATAGTTACTAATAAAACTCTAATTTTAAAACTGTCTTCTCTGCCTTTTGTAATGTAGTGTAGAATGCTATTTATAGGTCACGTTAAGAGTGCTTGCTTCAATAAGAAGAGATTTTAACCTTTCTTTTTTATTGTCAAAGGACTTTATGTAAGAATTGGAACGTCATCATTTAAAACTAAAAACCTAATTAAAACACTGTACCAAAAATAAGAAGGAATGGCTTGTTAAGCCAGATAGGCAAGTTCTATTGATGCTTTGTAAATTTATCATATTTAATTTATACAATAATCTCTAACAGAGCAGAATAATCCCATGTTATAATAATCCCATATCCACTATAAACCTTCATCCTGAAACAGCCTCCCTCCCCAAAAGTATGAGCAACAAAATTCAATGCCATAGGTTTAAACAAAACCCACCATTTGGCATTATGATGGACACTTTTAGGTTGGCAGAAGCCCACCAAATGCGAAATTTCCATCTCTGGAATGGCATTGTGAGGAGCTAGTACTGCAAACCTGCTTCCTAGCAAAACAAGCATAACTGGGGAAAATCATTTAAAAAACCCAACCTTTTAAAGTCTCTGGAAATTGTTTTAGATGAAGAAACATTCATTCAAGAAAATAAAACTCAGTAAGAATAGTGAGTCTGTGGCATTTGAACAACGACTCGCCTCTCCCTTTCCCTCCTAGCTCAGTGTGATAGAAGCTCTGCTTCAGGCAGGTGCAGACAAAACCATAGGGCACCGTTTCTCCCCAGGTACCAATCAAACTATTTCTCTATACCGATCTATTCCTCTAGTGTAATCAAGGGTTATGGTATGTTCCTGAGGTGCGGGCAGGTACCAGCATTTCTCACCTCTCCCAGCAACATGCTGCAGAGGCTAAATTCCAAGCAAGTGTAGCCAAGATGTCAGAGAATCCCTTCTTCAACTCAGCCCCCACTGATGGGGTGGAGGATCTACCTCAGGCACAGCACATTCAAAACAGCAGGGCTCTGATAACCTGCATCCCAGCTCATTTGTAGGCTGTTGGTTCCATGCTGGAGAGACAAACCAAGAAGATCAGAAACTACCACCCTCACCCTGTGCTCTGCTCCTAAAGGATGGGTGTCACTGGGAGGAAAAGTACATCATTGGCTAAACTTCCATCTCTGGAGCCATGGCTCAGAGATTCTGGCCAGGAGGAGAGGCAGGCTGTAACACAGAGTACACCAAGGTTCTTGTCTAAGGAAATGACAACAGAAAGAGGGGAAGTTCAAGCCTAAGGGCACACTCAAAACCAATGGCAGGAAAGCAATTAAGAGGAGGCTGCCAGCTTCATGAAACAAATAACCTACATCACTAATTATTAGAGAAATGCAAATCAAAGCTACCATGAGGTATCATCTCACACTGGTCACAATGGCCATCATCAAAAAAGCTACAAACAATAAATGCTGGGGAGGGTGTGGAGAAAAGGGAACCCTCTTGCACTGCTGGTGGGAATGTAAATTGATACAACCACTATGGAGAACAGTATGGAGTTTCCTTTAAAAACTAAAAACAGAGCTACCATATGACCCAGCAATCCCACTACTGGGCATATACCCTGAACCTTTCTCAGGGTGCCTGAGAAAACCATAATTCAAAAAGACACATATACCCCAATGTTCATTGCAGCACTATTTACAACAGCCAGGACATGGAAGCAACCTAAATGTCCATCAGCAGAGGAATGGATAAAGAATATGTGGTACATATATACAATGGAATATTACTCAGCCATGGAAAGGAATGAAATTGGGTCATTTGTAGAGACGTGGATGGACCCAGTCTGTCATACAGAGTGAAGTAAGTCAGAAAGAGAGAAACAAATATTGTATATTAATGCACATATATGGAATCTAAAAAAATGGTATAGATGATGTTATTTACAAAGCAGAAATAGAGACACAGACATAGAGAACAAACCTATGGATACCAAGGTGGGAAGAGGGGGGTGGGATGAATTGGGAGATGGGGATTGATATATATACACTACTGATACTATGTGTAAAATAGATAACTAATGAAAGCCTGCTGTGTAGCACAGGGAACTCTACTCAATGCTCTGCGGTGACCTAAATGGGAAGGAAATCAAAAAAAGAGGGGATATGTGTATACGTATAGCTGATTCACTTTGCTGTACAGTAGAAACTAACACAACATTGTAAAGCAAGTGTACTCCAAAAAAAAAAAAAAATCTAAACCACAGACCAGATAGTTTACCAGAGAGAACTAGGGGAAGAATAAATATGAAGAACCTTCCTGGGGGTCTGAACAACCTAAAACACTGACCTAAAAAACTAACCTGCAAAGCAGTCCAAATTTAACTATACCAGACTACGAAGCAATTTATGCCCCAAGGTGTGCTAAAAATAATAGAGCAATCAACTGGCAATTAGTGGAGCCTAACAGGTGAGTATGATCAGGGAAAGAGACAGAGAACCCTGCTACTACTGTCATCCCAAGGTGACTGTGCACATGTCAAAAGCTGTAGCCTCTGAGGAGCAACATCAATGAAACAGTAGAGGGAAAAGAAACAAAACAATTATTAATAAAGAGAAAAAGAGCTAGAAAAGTGGTGGCACTACCATTTTAGGACAATGGGAGCTTAAATGCTCTGGAAGAAATAAGGAAGGTCACCTGGTCCCCAGAGTCTCCCCAATCTGTAACAACGGCCAAGGACATGTCCACCTAATGTATCTGCTCTTTTTCTGACCTCATCATTCTTGAGGGTGCCTGAGCCTCTATTCCTCTAGCATAATTAGATAACCAGTAGCTTAAGGATATACAGCATGCACAATACACTATCCAAAGGGCTGTACTGGTGATGAAGTATTCTGGGAGTTCAAGATAGGATCCTTGGTAGATTGGAGAGATTCTATAAGAACAAGTGGCAAAGAGATAACAGGCAAATTTGGCTTTTCTATAGTGCTTATGGGATTGATCTTCTTGAGTTTTTTTTTTTTCAGAGTTAGGAGTGACATTAGAGAAAAAATTCTGGGAAGATGTAGGAATAGGAAGCACCAAGACTCTGTCTCCTCATCAAGAAAACAATTGCACTTGCAGAATCTATCTGATGTAGTCATTTTGGAATTCTATAGCCTATTGAAGGCTTGCAACTTCTAGGGGAAGGCCTGCATGATAAACTGCAGTTAATTTTGGTCTATTTCAGCTCCTAGCACAGTATCAGCCACTCATACTGCACCTCCAGCTCCATGGAAGGCAGCTGTGCACGTGTTTCTGGAGCAGTTATGGTGGACAAAAAGGACCCTGACCTCCAAATATCAGAGATCTGTTCTCTGATCACTGATTGCTGCTTCTGATTACAGAGGTGCAGAGAAACAGGGCAAGGGCGCAGCCATTGTTGTTACACTGCTGCAACCTACCTTCCTTCCAGCTTAAGTGACTACCAGGGGGATTTAAAGGGCTAGGGACCTTCTCCACTCACCCACCCACTCTCCTTCATTTTTCTCTTTTTCCCTGTTCAGAAGCCAGACATTAAATACTTGACATTAAAAAGCAAATGCACATATGGGAAAAATTAGAAAGTAACTGTACATGTCCAGGGAAAGATGCAGGCCCAGAAAAGACCTGAGAAGACCTTAAGTTTACCCATCAGGCTGATCCTTGGCACTGAGAGAGCCTACAACAATCAAAAACAATAACAAAAACCAGCAAGACCTGGGGAAGGGGAGGATATGATTTCAAGAGTTACCACATTATATAAGATTCAAATGTCCAATGTTCAATGAGAAATCACAATGCATACAAAGAAAAAGGAAAGAACAGCCCATTCAAAGGAAAAAAAAAAATCAACACAAACTATCACTGAAAAAGACCTGATGACAGATCTATTACACAAAGACTTTAAAACAATGCTCTTAAAGAGGCTCAAAGAGTTAAAGGAAGATGTGCAGAAGTCACAAAAACAGTGTATGAATGAAACGGTGTATTTCAAACAGTACATGAAATACCAACAAAGAGACAACCTAAAAAGAAACCACATAGAAATTTCAGAGCTAAAAAGTACAATTACTGAAATGAAAAATTCACTACAGGGATTCAAAGGCAGATCTGAGCAGGCAGAAGAAGCAAAAGCAGTGAACTTGAAGATAGGGCAATGAACATTATTGAATCTGAAGAACAGAGAAAAAAGACTGAAGAAAAGTGAACAGAGCCTAAGGGACCTATGGGACACTGTGGGAGTTTCACAAGGAGCAGAGAGAATATCTGAAAAACAAATGGCAAAAACTTCCCAAATTTGATGTAAGATGTGATTATAAACATCCAAGAAGCTCAATAAACTTGAAAAAAGATGCACTCAAAAAGACCTATAACAAGACATTATAATCAAAACTTTCAAAAGACAAAGAGAATCTTGAAAGCAATTCATCACATATAAAAAATCCTCAGTAATATTATAAATAGTTTTCATCAGAAACATTGGAGGCCAGAATGCAGTGGGCCAATATATTCAAAATGCTAAAAGAAAAAAAAAAATCAACCAAGAATCTTATATCCAGCAAAACTGTCCTTCAACAGTACGGGAGGAATTAAGATATTCCCAGATGAACAAAAGCTGAGGGAGTCTGTGACCACTAGATCTCCTCTCAGAGAAATGCTCAAGGGAATCCTTCAGGGTGGGATAAAGGGGCACTAGACAGTAACTTGAAGCTATATGTTGAAATAAAGATCTCAATAAAGGTAAATACACGGGCAATTATAAAAGCTAGTCTTACTGTAACAACGGTTTATATCTCCACTTTTTGTTTTCTACATAATAATACATAAATTGTTTAAAAAAATCACTACTCTAAAAAACAGCAGTATCATAACTTTGGTTTGTAACAACACATTTTGTTTACAACATAATTTAAGAGACTAATGCATTTAAAAGAGTTATTAATTTATGTTTTTTGTCACATAATGAATCTTGTGACATCAACAACTTAAAGGAGTGGGGATAGATTAGTAAAGGAGAAGAGTTTATGAAGTCTATGTTTTGAAGTTAAGCTGGTATAAATTCAAATTAGAGTGTCTTAACTTTAGAATATTAAGTGTCATCCCTATGGTAACCACAAAGAAAATAGATACAGAATATACACAAAAGGAAATGAGAAAGGAATTTAAACATTTCACTACAAAAAAAATCAACTAAACACAAAAGATGACAGTAATTCAGGAAATGACAAAAAAGCTACAGCTCATATAGGAAACAAATAGCAAAATGATAAAAGTCCCTCTTTATCAGTAATTAATTTACATGTAAATGGATTAAATTCTACAATGAAAAGGCAGAAATTGGCTGAAGAGATAAAAACACATGACCCAACTATATGCTGTCTACAAGAGACTCACTTTAAATCCAAAGCTACAACAAGACTGAAAGTAAAAGAATGGAAAAAGATATTCCATGCAAATAGGAATAAAAGATGTTCAACATCACTAAATAATAGGGAAATGCAAATCAAAACTATGAGATACCACATTACACTCATTAGGATGGCTACTATGAAAAAAAACAGAAAATAACAAATATTGGCAAGTATGTGGAGAAATTGGAACCCTTGTGCATTACTGGTGGGAATAAAACATGGTAAAGCTACTGTGATGGTGGCTCCTCAAAAAATTAAAAATAGAATTATCATATGATCCAGCAATTCCACTTCTGGGTGTATATCCAAAACAATCAAAAGTAGGATCCCTAAGAGATGTTTGTACACCCATTTTCATAGCAGCATTATTCACAATAGGTAAAATGTAGAGCAACCAAGTGTCCATCGAGGTATGAGTGGGTAAGCAAAATGCAGTATATACATACAATGGAATATTATTCAGCCTTAAAAAGTGAATCTGACATATGCTGCAACATGGATAAACCCTGAGGATATTATAATAAGTGAAATAAGTCAATCACAAAAAAGGTAAATACTTTATGATTCCACTTACATGAGGTATGTAGAGTAGTCAAAATCATAGAGGTGTAAAGTAGAATGGCAGTTGCCAAGGGCTTGGGGGAAGAGGAGATGGGGAAGTTATTTTTTAAGATGGTAGAGTTTCAGTTTTATAAGAGGATAAGAGTTATCGAGAAAGATGGTGGTGATAGTACGACAACATTATGAATGCATTTAATACATCTGAACTGTACACTTAAAAATGGTTATGTTGTATATTTTGTTATATATAGAAATAAAAAATGAATAAATAAAACTTTAAAAATTCTTATTCAGAAAAAGTGACTTTATGTTTACTGTAAATGTAAAGTTAGTCATTAAATATAAGACCATGGAATTATAACAAACTTCATCAAAAATCTGGCTGTTTTATGTTTTGCAGATTAATAAAGCTAGAGGTAACCAAAAGACATTAACAGGTCAGTGTCATTTAAAATATATAGCTTTTAATTTAAGTCTCTTAAATTGACTCCAAGGTAAACTGAGCTCTTGCTTATGAAAATGGACTAGGACTCATACTTTGAGATATTAAATATTTTACATACTTCAGTATATAATTAACATCTGTTTCAGGATTAATACTAGAAATGTTTCTGTAAGCAATGGGAAAGGATTTACTGAATAGCACAGCAGGCTTTAAGAACTATTTTATTTTTAGTAGTTCATACTCTAAATGTTTTTGTAAGAGAACCCATTTATTTCTTTCATCAGCATTATATTTTTAATGATCATAAAAAATTAACTCTGGCCTAAGAGGACAGAAAAACTTAAAGTTAGATCTAACAGAGGTAACTTACAGATATATTATGTGCTGCTTTTAAGGAAAATAAAGGTGTGTTTGTTTGGCATGTATCAGGATGAGAAAGGAGACTTTAGTTTCAAAGTGACAAAGTGAAGAAAATGTTCAGGAACTACAAGACAGAATAAAATGAGGGTTTGACTTCAGAATGTTGAGAGTGAGATCAGGGACAGTCTTCTGACTCAGTGATTATAATGTTTTTCTTGGAGAAAGACTGTAGGTGACTGGGTTTACCTAGGATTACTGTCTGAGTGTGACAGCATGAGAAGTTAAGTGTTATTTCCAAGAGACTGTTTGTAATGATGTACCATGGATAGGGAGGGAAGCCCATGCTGGAGGGGGGACGGGTGGATATAAAATAGCAGGGTCACTCAGTGGCCTGGAGGTCTCAACGAGGTCCAAGAAGTGTTGCAGGGGAGGCCCTTGAACAGGTGGCCTAGAAGGATAGGAGGTGTGGTAGGAGAGTGGGATATTTGCTTAGTGATTTGGGGACAGTTTACTTTCTGGTACCTACAAGGTACAGGGAATGCACTGAGGTGGCTGAGGTGGGGAGGTAATGGTGCTGGGCTAGGTCATCTCTGTGGTCAATGAAATCATCTAAAATGATGGCAGGAGTTAGACAACTGCCTGGGAGGCATTCTATCTACAGTAAACTAGGAGACTGGTACATGTCAGCAAGGAAAAATGGAAGATGGTTGCTGCAGCTAGGTGGCAAAAGCCTCAAAGGAGTGGGAGATTGCAGAAACACAGGGCAGAAATAATTTGTAAGAGTGATTTGCCTCCCAGGGGACATTTGGTGATGTGTGAGACATTTTTGGTTACTACTGGTATTTAGAGGGTAGAGGCTGGGGCTACTGCTAAACATCCTACAAAGCACATGACAACTCCCCACAACAAAGAATTATCCAGCTCAAAATAATAATGCCATGACTGAGAAACTCTTAGGTAGAGGAAACAGCATAAGCAAAGGCATTGCAATGAGGAAAACTAGAGCCCATTCAGGTAAAAGCTGACTTTAGTTCAGCTAAAGCGTAGGTTACCAGCAGAGGAAGTCAGAAGATAAAGTTGGAAAGGAGGCTAGGGTCACCCTGTATGCAGGCTAAGAAACCAGCAACGAACTTAGAGGATAAAGAGAAGACACTGAAGATCTCTGAGCAAAGAAATGACACATCACTGAGTTGGGAGGCTTTATATATGATTGCAGTCTTATCAATAATTTTGTCTTTTCAGTTTACAAGCACTTTTAAGCAAAAATTTCATCACTCTTTAATTCTTCATTGATGTCTCATCTCCTTAACAACAGTAAGTCCCTGGGTAAGAGACATCAGGTCCTATAGTTAACAAAGCACACACAGCTGGCTAGCCTGAAATTCAGACTTTTAGCTACAGTGCTTTTAACAGCATTGCCACACACACCCTTCAACTACTAAAAATAGAGAAAACATGAAAAAATTTAATTTCCTCTCTCTTCATTTCCAGTGTCTAGAGGTGTTGAGGAACAAAGAAATGGCAGGAAGCATGAGGCAGGTAAAGAAAAAAAGGCCTGAATCAATAATATAAGAAATATCTAAATACTTCCTGAAAAAAGAGTGCAAATTGTACAGCTCAATTTTGGAAATACTCATGAAAGCAAAACATAGGTCACTAAACTTCTTCAATCACTTTAACCCCTCCTCTTCAAGAAGGAAATCATTAATAACTCAAGCTTACAAATCTGTACCACTTTTTTTTTTTAGCTGTCCTATAAGTTTGCTCGTCTCATTTCAGTTAGCAGTTACTTTCTATAATGATGGTAATTTATAAAAGCCTGAATATAACTAAGTCAATCTATTTCGAAGAAGAAAATACTATCTTGATTCAGGTTGCCTTTCCTGTTCCTGTCCCTGAAAATAAATTAGACACCAAACAAGGTCACCAAGGCAATAATGCCCCCAAATAAACAGGACTCTTTCTGACAGGTAAAGAATTTAATCTGCTGGCAGGCATTCTGTTCAGAATAATAACCATAATACCAAAGTGTCACTTATTCCTTCTCCAGTGTATCAAATGGAGCCCTAGTGACATTAAAGAGCTAATATGATGATTTCATTGGTGCTCTTTCTATACTCATGGAAAACTTATTTACCAGACAATGTTTTAGTGAACTTTAATCAGAGAGAAGCTCAATTCTCCAAACCACATGCATGAGAATATTAAAAAAAAAAGAATGTCTATACATGTATAACTGAGTCCCTTTGCTGTACAGCAGAGATTGGCACAGCACTATAAATCAACTCTACTTCAATAAAAAAAATTTTAAAAAAAAATCAAACCACATGCATGGATCAGGCTAGATAAAACCCACAATGGGAAGCACCTTCCACATCAAGAAGAAGAGAGCTTCTCCGCCTGTACTTTTAATCAGCTAAGTGTTTCCCTTGCTTCACAGATCAAATTTTGAGGGCTAGGGCTACTCTGACAGATTGCAGAGAGCATAAGAAATTTTACCAAGGTACTAGTAAACTAATTGGTATCATCTATTAATAGATAATAGATTCAGTGAAAATGAGATAAAGGGTAAATGGAGTAATACTATTAAGGGAATTTTAACAGGCGATAAATTTTATTTTCCTTCTTTAAGAAAAAAACACTTTGAGACATACCTCAGTAGACGTCAGTTTCCAACAGAAAAAGTTCAGAAACCTCACGTTCTTTCCATCTGTTATCAGCTACAATAAAGTCACCTTCTATTTCATGAAGCATACACTTATAAAGTATATTTTTAATACACTGTAGTTAGGTTCAGTTTCTTATAACAAGTACAGATTTTGTTTTACCTCACGACGGTTGTATTTTTATCCAACTGGCAAGTCAGTTAATTTTTCTAATATTTTCAGGGGTTGAAGGCCACATATAATAGTATGCCTTGTGTCTCTTGATATTAAGTAAGCAATGTCAGTGGGTCATGTAGTTCTCTACATACGTATACGTGCTTTTAGTGTCAAAAAGAATGCAGTGATAGTCAGACAGCTTTTTAGTTCTACCTGTTCATATATTAGAATGGAATAACAGCTAACCTTATTGTATTATACTACAGGCACAGTGCTGGATACTTTGCAGGTGTTCTCTCTAATTTTATTCCTTACCGTACAAGGTAGGAACTATTAACATTATCATTTTTACAGATGAGTTTGAAGCATAGGCAAAATAATTTGCTCAGCTGGTCAGTGGTAGAGCCAGACTGGAATCTAGATTCACTGGATACAAACCCTGCATTCTTAACCACAATGGTGCACTGTCTTCCTTAGCAACTGGCTTTCTTTCATTTTCATTCTTCCTTAGTCATTCAAATAGGTATCACAAGGAACCAGGATTGTGTCAGGAGCAGGGGCTTAAGAGTTGACATGCTTTAAGAAGAAAAAGACAAGTGAACAAGCAATTATAATAGAGTAGTAGCCATTACACTGGGGGTCAGAGAAAGCTTCCCAGAAAAAAGCGAGGTCTCAGTTGAGAGCTAAAGGATATATAAAAGTCAGCTAGGTGAAAGGAGGGTAGGGGGAGTTCAGAGTATTTATTTTGTGCATGAAGCGTAAGGAGATGGGGGTTAATGAGAGCTAAGGCTGGAGCACTGGGCAGAAACCAGACCAAGAAGGTCCTTGTGTGCCATGATAAGGAGCATGGAATTCTTCCTGTGGATAATGAAATGCCACTAAGACATTTCAATAAGCATGTGATAAGATCAAATCTCTACTGTAGATATTAGAATGCCACCTGAAGACTGGACTTCAAGAGAAGAAAACTGGTGGCTGAGACCAATCAGAAGACTGTCACTGTAATGTAAGCAAGATAAAGTAAGCAAGATAAATCGGTAGCTGAAATAGTGGTTAGTTTGTTAGAAGGTAAAATCATGAAGATCTGGGAACTGACTGGAAGTGAGGAGTGAGAAAGAAGGGGAACAATAATGACTCCTGTAAATGGCTTGACAACTGAGGAGATGCTGCCACCACTGCGATAGAAAGCAAAGCAGGATAAGGAGGTTTTGAGGGAAAGATAACATGTTCTCTTTTGGACATGTGCAGTTTGAAATGTCTATGGGTTACAGGAGTGGTAAAATCCATAAGAGAGACCTGGGATAGGAGAAAGTATTTGGGAGTTGGCAGCAAAACTAATGTAACTGATGTAAGCCACAGAAGCGGACAAATTGATGAAGTGCCCAAGGAGAGTGTTTAGTGTTAAAAAAGGAAGAAGGTTGAGGACAAAATTCTGAACTTTACCCACATTTATGGATCAGAGAGAGGAAGAGAAGCCCATGGAAGGTTCTGAGAAGAAAGAAAACCAGGTTTCACCATGGTCAATGAGAGGAAGTATCACAAGGACATAAAATTTAAGTAAGATGCTGCCTAGAGGTTAAATAAGAGCAAAAAGGATAGGAGGTTGTGGTCAGTTCTGGGAGATAAGGACTAGGTATGTCCATGGACTGGTGCCTGAAATGAGGTGTGGGTGATGGACCATGAAGATTATTATTAAATGGAGCAGATTTATTTTTTTAATTTTTTAAAAACATCTTTATTGGAGTAAAATCGCTTTACAATGGTGTGTTAGTTTCTGCTTTATAACAGAGTGAATCAGCTATACATATACGTATACCCCCTTATCTCCTCCCTCCCATCCCTCTAGGTGGTCACAAAGCACAAAGCTGATCTCCCTGTGCTATGCTACTGCTTCCCACTACCTATTTTACATTCGGTAGTGTATATATGCAACTGCTACTCTCACTTTGCCCCAGCCTCCCCGCAGCCCCCGACGTCCTCAAGTCCATTCTCTATGTCTACATCTTTATTCCTGCCCTGCCATTAGGTTCATCAGTAACTTTGTTTGTTTTGTTTTAGATTTCATATATATGCGTTAGCATACGGTATTTGTTTTTCTCCTTCTGACTTACTTCACTGTACGACGGACTCTAGGTCTATCCACTTCATTACAAGTAACTCAATTTTGTTTCTTTTTATGGCGGAGTAATATTCCACTGTATATATATACCACATCTTTATCCACTCATCTCTCGATGGACACTTAGGTTGCTTCCATGTCCTGGCTATTGTAAACAGTGCACCAATGACCACTGTGGTACATGTCTCTTTCTGAATTATGATTTTCGTAGGGTATATGCCCAGTAGTGGGATTGCTGGGTCATACGGTAGTTCTATTCTTAGTTTTTAAAGGAACCTCCATACTGTTCTCCAAACTGGCTGTATCAATTTATATTCCCACCAACAGTGCAGGAGAGTTCCTTTTTCTCCATACCCTCTTCAGCATTTATTATTTGTAGGCTTTCTGATGATGGCCATTCTGACTGGTGTGAGGTGATAGCTCATTGTAGTTTTGATTTGCATTTCTCTAATGATTAATGATGTTGAGCATTCTTTCATGTGTTTGCTGGCAATCTATCTTCTTTGGAGAAATGTTTATTTAGGTCTTCTGACCATTTTTGGATTGGGTTGTTTGTTTTTTTGATACTGAGCTGCTGAGCTGCTTGTAAATTGTGGAGATTAGTCCTTTGTCAGTTGCTTCATTTGCAAATATTTTCTCCCATTCTGAGGGATGGCTTTTCATCTTTTTTATGGTTTCCTTTGCTGTGCAAAAGCTTTCAAGTTTAATTAGGTCCCATTTGTTTATTTTTGTTTTTATTTCCATTTCTCTAGGAGGTAGGTAAAAAAGGATCTTACTGTGATTTATCTTATAGAGTGTTCTGCCTATGTTTGCCTCTGACAGTTTGATAGTGTCTGGCCTTACATTTAGGTCTTTAATCCATTTTGAGTTTATTTTTGTGTATGGTGTTAGGGAGTGTTCTAATTTCATACTTTTACATGTAGCTCTCCAGTTTTCCCAGCACGAAGTACTGAAGAGGCTGTCTTTTCTCCATTATATATGCTTGCCTCCTTTATCAAAGACAAGGTGGCCATATGTGCGTGGGTTTATCTCTGGACTTTCTAACCTGTTCCATTGATCTATATTTCTGTTTTGTTTTTTAAACATCTTTATTGGAGTATAATTGCTTTACAATGGTGTGTTAGTTTCTGCTTTATAACACAGTGTATCAGTTATACATATACATATATCTCCATATCTCATCCCTCTTGCATCTCCCTCCCTCCCACCCTCCCTATGCCACCCCTCTAGGTGGTCACAAAGCACCGAGCTGATCTCCCAGTGCTATGCGGCTGCTTCCCACTAGCTAACTATTTTATGTTTGGTAGTGTATATATGTCCATGCCACTCTCTCACTTTGTCACAGCTTACCCTTCCCCCTCCTCGTATGCTAAAGTCTATTCTCTAGTAGGTCTGTGTCTTTATTCCTGTCTTGCCGCTAGGTTCTTCATGACCTTTTTTTTTTTTTTTTCAGATTCCATATATATGTGTTAGCATACGGCATTTGTTTTTCTCTTTCTGACTTACTTCACTCTGTATGACAGACTGTAGGGCCATCCACCTCACTACAAATAACTCAATTTCATTTCTTTTTATGGCTGAGTAATATTCCATTGTATATATGTGCCACATCGTTATCCATTCATCTGTTGATGGACACATAGGTTGCTTCTATGTCCTGGCTATTATAAATAGAGATGCAATGAACATTTTGGTACATGATTCTTTTTGAATTATGGTTTTCTCAAGGTATATGACCAGTAGTGGGATTGCTGGGTCGTATGGTAGCTCTATTTCTAGTTTTTCATGGAACCTCCGTACTGTTCTGCATAGTGGCTGTATCAATTTACATTCCCACCAACAGTACAAGAGGGTTCCCTTCTCTCCACACTTGTCCATCATTTACTGTTTGTAGACTTTTTGACGATGGCCATTCTGAGCGGTGTGAGATGATATCTCATTGTAGTTTTGATGTGCATTTCTCTAATGATTAATGATGTTGAGGATTCTTTCATGTGTTTGTTGGCAATCTCTGTATCTTCTTTGGAGAAATGTCTGTTTAGGTCTTCGGCCCATTTTTAGATTGGGCTGTTTGGTTTTTTTGATATTGAGATGCATGAGCTGCTTGTAAATGTTGGAGATTAATCCTTTGTCAGTTGCTTCATTTGCAAATATTTTCTCCCATACTGAGGAATGTCTTTTCATCTTGTTTATGGTTTCCCTTGCTGTGCAAAAGTTTTTATGTTTCATTAGGTCCCATTGGTTTATTTTTGTTTTTATTTCCATTTCTCTGGGTGGTGGGTCAAAAGGATCTTGCTGTGACTTATGTCATAGAGTGCTCTGCCTATGTTGTCCTCTAAGAGTTTGATAGTGTCTGGCCTTACATTTAGGTCTTTAATCCATTTTGAGTTTATTTTTGTGTATAGTGTTAGGGAGTGTTCTAATTTCATTCTTTTACATGTAGCTGTCCAGTTTTCCCAGCACCACTTATTGAAGAGACTGTCTTTTCTCCATTGTATATTCATGCCTCCTTTATCAAAGATAAGGTGACCATATGTGGGTGGGTTTATCTCTGGGCTTTCTATCCTGTTCCATTGATCTATATTTCTGCTTTTGTGCCAGTACCATACTGTCTTGATTACTGTAGCTTTGTAGTATAGTCTGAAGTCAGGGAGCCTGATTCCCCCAGCTCCATTTTGCTTTCTCAAGATTGGTTTGGGTATTCGGGGTGTTTTGTGTTGCATACAAATTGTGAAAATTTTTGTTCTAGTTCTGTGAAAAATGCCAGTGGTAGTTTGATAGGGATTGCACTGAATTTGTAGATTGCTTTGGGTAGTAGAGTCATTTTCACAATGTTGATTCTTCCAATCCAAGAACATGGTATATCTCTCCAGCTGTTTGTATCATCTTTAATTTCTTTCATCAGTGTCTTACAGTTTTCTGCACACAGGTCTTTTGCCTCCTTAGGTAGGTTTATTCCCAGGTATTTTATTCTTTTTGCTGCAATGGTAAATGGCAGTGTTTCCTTAATTTCTCTTTCAGATTTTTCATCATCAGTGTATAGGAATGCAAGAAATTTCTGTGCATTAATTTTGTATCCTGCTACTTTACCAAATTCATTGATTAGCTCTAGTAGTTTTCTGGTAGAGTCTTCAGGATTCTCTATGTAGAGTATCATGTCATCTGCAAACAGTGACAGCTTTACTTCTTCTTTTCTGATTTGGATTCCTTTTATTTCTTCTTCTTCTCTGATTGCTGTGGCTAAAACTTCCAAAACTATGTTGAATAACAGAGGTGAGAGTGGGCAACCTTATCTTGTTCCTGATCTTAATGTAAGTGGTTTCAGTTTTTCACCACGGAGCACGATTTTGGCTGTGGGTTTGTCATATATGGTCTCTGTTATGTTGAGGTAAGTGCCCTCTATGCCTACTTTCTGGAGGGTTTTTATCATAAATCGTTGTTGAATATATTTGAAAGCTTTTTCTGCATCTATTGAGATAATCATATGGTTTTACTACTTAAATTTGTTAATATGGTTTATCACATTGATTAACTTGCATATATTGAAGAATCCTTGCATTCCTGGGATAAACCCCATTTGATCATGGTGTATGATCCTTTTAATGTGCTGTTATTATCTGTTTGCTAGTATTTTGTTGAGGATTTTTGCATCTATGTTCATCAGTGATATTGGCCTGTAATTTTCTTTCTTTGTGACATCTTTGTCTGGTTTTGGTATCAGGGTGAGGGTGGCCTCATAGAATGAGTTGCGGAGTGTTCCTTCCTCTGCTATATTTTGGAAGAGTTTGAGAAGATAGGTGTTAGCTCTTCTCTAAATGTTTGATAGAATTCATCTGTGAAGCCATCTGGTCCTGGGCTTTTGTTTGTTGGAAGATTTTTAATCACAGTTTCAATTTCAGTCCTTCTGATTGGTCTGTTAATATTTTCTATTTCTTCCTGGTTCAGTCTCGGAAGGTTGTGCTTTTCTAAGAATTTGTCCATTTCTTCCAGGTCGTCCATTTTGTTGGCATATAGCTGTTTGTGGTAATCTCTTATGATCCTTTGTATTTCTGCAGTGTCAGTTGTTACTACTTTTTCATTTCCAATTCTATTGATTTGAGTCTTCTCTCTTTTTTTCTTGATGAGTTTGGCTAAAGGTTTATCAATTTTGGTTATATTTTCAAAGAACCAGCTTTTAGTTTTATTTATCTTTGCTATTGTTTCCTTCATTTCTTTTTCCTTTATTTCTGATCTGATCTTTATGATTTCTTTCCTTCTGCTAACACTGGGGTTTTTTTGTTCTTCTTTCTCTAATTGCTTTAGGTGTAAGGTTAGGTTGTTTATTTGAGATGCTTCTTGTTTCTTGAGATAGGATTGTATTGCTACAAACTTCCCTCTTAGAATTGCTTTTGCTGCATCCCACAGGTTTTGGTTCATCCTATTTTCATTGTCATTTGTTTCTAGGTATTTTTGATTTCCTCTTTGATTTCTTCAGTGATCTCTTGGTTATTAAGTAGTGTATTGTTTAGCCTCCATAAGTTTTTTTTTTTTTTTTTTACAGATTTTTTTCCTGTAATTGATATCTAGTCTCATAGCGTTGTTGTCGGAACAGATGCTTGTAACGATTTCAATTTTCTTAAGTTTACCAAGGCTTGATTTGTGACCCAAGAGATGATCTATTGGGCTTCCCTGGTGGCACAGTGGTTGAGAATCTGCCTGCCGATGCAGGGGACATGGGTTCGTGCCCCGGTCCAGGAAGATCCCACATGCCGCGGAGCGGATAGGCCCGTGAGCCATGGCCGCTGAGCCTGTGCATCTGAGCCTGTGCTCCACAATGGGAGAGGCCACAACACTGAGAGGCCTGCATACCACAAAAAAAAAAAAAAAAAAAAAAAAAAAAAAAAAAGATATGATCTATCCTGGAAAATGTTCCATGAGCAATTGAGAAGAAAGTGTATTCTGTTGCTTTTGGATGGAATGTCCTAAAAATATCTATTAAGTCGACCTTGCTTAATGTATCATTTAAATCTTGTGTTTCCTTATTTATTTTCATTTTGGATATGTCCATTGGTGAAAGTGGGGTGTTAAAGTCCCCTACTATGATTGTATTACTGTCAATTTCCCCTTTTATGGCTGTTAGCATTTGCCTAATGTATTGAGGTGCTCCTATGTTGGTTGCCTAAATAGTTACAATTGTTGTATCTTATTCTTGGATTGATCCCTTGATCATTATGTTGTGTACAGGTCTTGTTTTTGTATCCATTCAGCAAGTCTGTGTCTTTTGGTGGGAACATGTAATCCATTTACAATTAATGTAATTATTGATATGTATGTTCCTATCACCATTTTCTTAATTGTTTTGGGTTTGTTATTGTTGATCTTTTCCTGCTCTTGTGTTTCCTGCCTAGAGAAGTTCCTTTAGCTTTTGTTGTAAAGCTGGTTTGGTGTTGCTGAACTCTCTTAGCTTTTGCTTGTCTGTAAAGGTTTTCATTTCTCCATCGAATCTGAATGAGATCCTTGCTGGGGAGAGTAATCTTGGTTGTAGGTTTTTCCCTTTAATCACTTTAAATATGTCCTGCAACTCCCTTCTGGCTTACAGAGTTTCTGCTGAATGATCAGCTGTTAACCTTATGGGGATCCCTTGCTGCTTTTAATATTTTTTATTTTTATTTACGTTTTGATAGTTTGATTAATATGTGTCTTGGCATGTTTCTCCTTGGATTTACGCTGTATGGGACTCTGTGTGCTTCCTGGAGTTGATTAACTATTTCCTTTCCCAAATTAGGGAAGTTTTCAACTATAATCTCTTCAAATATTTTTTCAGTCCCTTTCTATTTATTTATTTATTTTTTCTTTCTGTTCTTCTTTTGGGACCCCTATAATTCAAATGTTGGTGCATTTAATGTTGTCCCAGAGGTCTCTCAGAATGTCGTCAATTCTTTCCCTTCTTTTTTCTTTATTCTGCTCTGCAGTAGTTATTTCCACTATTTTATCTTCCCGGTCACTTCTCCGTTCTTCTGCCTCAGTTATTCTGCTATTGATTCCTTCCAGAGAATTTTTAATTTCATGTATTGTGTTGTTCATCATTGTTTGTTGCTCTTTAGTTCTTGTAGGTCCTTGTTAAATGTTTCTTGTATTTTCTCCTTTGTATTTCCAAGATTTTGGATCATCTTTACTATCCTTACTCTATTCTTTTTCAGGTAGACTGCCTATTTCCCCTTCATTTGTTTGGCCTGGTGGGTTTTTACCTTGCTCCTTATCTGCTGTGTTTCTCTGTCTTCTCATTTTGCTTAACTTACTGTGTTTGGGGTCTCCTTTTCACAGGCTGCAGGTTTGTAGTTCCCATTGTTTTTGGTGTCTGCCACCAGTGGCTAAGGTTGGTTCAGTGGGTTGTGTAGGCTTCCTGGTGGAGGGGACTGGTGCCTGTGTCCTGGTGGATGAGGCTGGATCTTGTCTTTCTGGTGGGCAGGACTGTGTCCAGTGGTGTATTTTGGGGTGTCTGTGACCTTATTATGATTTTAGGCAGCCTCTCTGCTATGGGTGGGGTTATGTTCCTGTCTTGGTAGTTGTTTGCCATAGGGTGTCGAGCACTGTAGCTTGCTGGTCATTGAGTGGAGGTGGGTCTTAGCGTTGAGATGGAGATCTCTGGGAGAGCTTTTACTGTTTGATATTATGTGGAGCCGGGAGATCTGTGGTGGACCAATGTCCTGAACTCAGCTCTGCCACCTCAGAGGCACAGGCCTGACACCCGGCCAGAGCACCAAGACCCTGTCGGCCACACGGCTCTCTCTGGAGTTCTATTTCAACAGCAACAATGTGACTCTGGATGGTGTGGGCCACTTTTTTCGCCAACTGGCCGAGGAGAAGTGTGAGGGTGCCCAGTGACTCTTGAAGATGCAGAACCAGTGCTACGGCCGCACCCTCTTCCAGGATGCACAGAAGCCTTCTCAAGATGAGCGGGGTAAAACCCAGGATGCTGTGGAAGCCGCCATCCTTAGGGAGAAGAACTTGAACCCGGCACTATTGGATCTACGTGCCCTGGGTTTTGCCCACACAGACTCCCACCTCTGTGATTTCCTGAAGAGCCGCTTCCTGGAGGAGCAGGTGAAACTAATCAAGAAGATGGCGACCACCTGACCAACCTCCACAGGCTGGCTGGTCTGCAGGCTGTGCTGGGCGAGTATCTCTTTGAAAGGCTCACCCTAGTGCATAAACAGGAGTCTCCAAAGTCCAGCGGCCTTTGAGGAGTCCCTGTGGCATCAGAGCTTCTGCCTGAAGCCCCTCTCTGTAGCCACTTGGCAGGTTTTTTTTTAGATTTGTTTTGTTCACATAGGCACATGATAACTGCTCAATAAATGTTTGCTGACTGAATGACCAATGTGGCAGAATCATTTTGGTAGTAGATTCTGAAACTAACTGAATCGTTTTTTCAAACCAAGGGTTTGAAACTCTTTATGGGTCATGAAATGAATTTCGTCAACAATTTAAAATAAAGTATAACACACACAGTATGGGTAAATGTTGAAATAGAAAAGTGTTTATACATGTATAGGTATGTATCTACAAACATACATGGTATAACTGTGTGTACAGGTTATGAAGTAAAATATTTTATTATAGTTCTTGGTGACAAACACTCTAAAGCCACTGTATCAAGCTATTTTTACAAATGAGGAGTCAAAGTCTCAAAGGACAAAAGAGACTTGTGCAAAACCTAGGCTGTGAGGAGACGAACCCAAAGATCGACCTGGTTGGATGCCACGGCCACCACTCCCTACAGGAGCTTGGCTCAGGCCACCTGGAGCCAGTGTGTGTGGTTGTTAACAAATTGTTCACTTACCGTTCTGTGATAAATATCTGGAATATATTTCCACTTGCTACCAAATGCCCAATTGACTTGAACTATTTTGTTTGATCTCAACAGTTTTTATAGACTGAGTTTATAGGTAAGTGATTTAAATGACCTAATTGATCATGTATATAAGGTGATGATTTTTATTTCTAGAATATAAAACAGGAGCGTAAATATCTTTGTATAGACCCAAAGAATAGATGTACAATGTATTAGAATCTCATGTACTAAAATATAGTTTTGTTTTTAACACATGAGAAAAAAACGTACTTCATGCAACAAATTCTACTTAATTTGAATCAAAGGAAGAAATTCCATGTTGTTATTCTACCCAATAATCAACATATTGCACTAATATGAGAAAAAAGTAACTTAAAAATATTTAATGTTTTTTAAAAGATCACAAAGAGACCCTATAAGTGCAATGACCCACATACTACTGTTTTTGTGGAAATACAACTAATATAATAACCACTCATTACACTTGATACTTCAGTTTTTTTAAAAAAAGATCATATTTGCAATATTTATAGTATTTTTTCCTTCCTTTTCTTCATAATGAATGAAAAAAAAAGTTCATCTATTTTGTAAAAACATACCAAGCCAATAACACTGAGCTTACTGAAGTACCTTCTATTTTTTACTTTAAGAAGCTGGTGCTGAAAAGTTAAACATCATGTGGAAACAACCAGATAAATCCATAATGTGGAACCTTATATAATACAAGTGTCCCGGACTCTTCAAAAAATCAATATCATTTAAAAAAAAAAAAAGTAAGAGTATAGCCAGATTAGATTATAGAGAAATAATAACCAAATGCATATGTGAGTTTTAATTGGGTCCTTAATAGGGAAGAAACGCAGTTACGTAAGGTATTTTTGGAATAACTGTGAAAGTGTGACTATTGATTGGTTATTAAATGATTTTATGGGATAACTACTAATTTTCTTAGGTGTGATAATGGTATTGTGGTTGGGTAGGAGAACATCCTTGTTCTTTGGAGATGCATGTTAAAGTATTTACAGGTGAAGTGTCAAGATGTCCACAACTCACTTTTGAATAGTTTAGGGAAATCCTCTCTCCTTACGTATGTATGTATGTATGCATGCATGCATGTATATATGTATATATATGAAAATATAGCAAAATGTTAAAAATTGTTCAAGGTGAACAGTATTGAATAATTTTTAAAATGTTTTCTGAATGCTTGGAAGTTTTCAGAGTAAATAAATGGGAAAAGAAAAAACAAAAAAAGTCAGTGCTGGATGCAGAACGCTTTCAGTTAATTTCTCTGATTTCTATAGATGTTGAACATGTACGTTTATTGACCTTTTCTATTTGTACTTTTGTGATATACCTGACCATATTTTTTGTCTATTTTTGTAGTAGGTGGTCTTTTTTCTTGGTTTATAATTATTTTGGAACTCAATTCATGCTTGGTTACATATGTTGCAAATATCTTCTCCCAACTTGTGGCTGTCTTCCCAATTTATTTTAATGATATCTTCTGATGAGTAGAGGCTTTACATTTTAATACAGTCCTTAAATCATTAAAAAAAAAACCCAAAAATAAAATCACATGCTTAAAAAAACAATCTGGTAAACACAAACCAAAGCAATAACAACGTTAATATCTAGGGTTTCAGGTAATGTGGGACTTTTGTTTTCTGCATCATATATGTCTGTAATGTTCGAACATTTAAAGTGAGCTGTATTATTTCATTCTTAACTGGGGATACTTTGAGAGAATTTATGGATAGCTCTTAGGGTATTCATGAACATAAAATTTTATTTTTATGGGCATTTTTTCTTGAGAGAGGTTCTGTAACTTTCCCCAGATTCTCAGAAGGGTTTAGGACCACAACAATATTAAGAGTACAGCTCTACAGTTATGTAAAATGTATAATAAACTGAAAGTTTAGAGGCAGAAAGGCTTTGGGATTTCATGGTGTGATTTCTGGGGAAATTATTTAACCTCTCTATGTTGGTTTCACAATATACATAATGGGGTTAATAACAGGACTTGTTCCATAATGTTGTCATGATGATTAAATAAGTGAATACATATAGACTGCTTAGAAGAGGGCCAGGCTCATTCTAAGTGCTCAATAAATGGTAGTGATTATTTTTATTATTAATTCTTGACTCTCAGGTAAAAACTAAAAAAATTATGGCAGATTTGATACTGTGATAAGACTTTTGAGGGGGAGGGGTGAGGAAGGGGTGGGCATCTCTGGATTAAGACCAGGTACTAATAATAGGTACTAATAGTTATAAGATAAGCAAGTGTAAATTGCTACAAAAGACTAATATCTCTGAAAAGTTTCTCTCAGAAGCGTTTAGGTATAAACGTGTGAAAGTATCAGAGAAGTAATAGGATGCTTACAAAAAGACATTTCCTAATACTTTGTCTCCCTGGTGCCCTATCCTTATCAGATAACATCAAAAACAACTGCAGTTTTTAGTAAACAGGTCTCTTCATCTCTGCTGATAAAGATCAGCTATTACTCAGAGGAGAATTGGAATCAGTTCCAACTGAATGCATTTAGAAGGGATTTATAAGATAACCTTATGTTATCTTAAGGGTTGGAATGGTTTAATTTGTATTTTTAGAAAAATGGACAGAACTCTTGAGAAATGCCTCTATTATTTTCTACATCTGCTTAGATGAAATTCCCACTGCCAAAGTTCTTAAGTTTTGTATATAGTTCTGAGAAATCCCTTGTGGTGTTTTAAAAGAAAACCCATTTAATCATGTGTTTGAACTTCTGGAAACAAACAACATTTTTATCGAGCGCTTCCTTGGTTAGCTGTTAAATCTTTAGCTGAAAGAGGCCTACCAATTAGGGACAGTTTGAGCACCTAAAAATATGCTAGCTGTCTTCAGATTCTGTTCTGCTGCCAAAATTGTTACTATTCAACAGATATCCATCAAGTCCCTATTCAGTGCCAGGTCCTGTTCTAGGCACTGAAGAAACAACAGTAAACAGAACAGCAAAAAAATTCCTGCCCTCATGGAATTTATGATATGAGAAGACATAATAAAAATAAGTTTATATTATTTCAGCAGGTGAAAGGGCTTTGGAGAAAAACGAAAGCAGAATAAGAGCACGGGGAAGTGCGTGAAAATTGCAATTTCAGATACAGCAGGCCTCACTGACAAATAAGATGACATGTGAGTGAAAATGTGAAGGAAGTCAAGTTTATTTGGAGAAATAACTTGAAAGGTATTTGGGGAAGCTGGTAAAGTAGTCTTGTTCAGGCTTCAGAGGCAGCACTAATGACCCTACAGCTGGCTGCATGCCAAACTGCTGAGCTACACCCAGGCCAGCAGGGGTGGTGCCAGCACACATCATAATCCATTAGATAAGATAGAGAGTAAGTCATGGGATTTCTTGCACCTTGACTGTCTGGCCAACCCCCGGGGATCAAGAACAATCCAAGACTTACGAGTTAAGACCAAGGCATTTATGACAACAACCAGAGCTGCAAACTTGCACGTAGGCTGACTGTTATCAGCCTGCGGCCTGTTGCTAAAAGCTGGGCTCCGTCAAGTGGCAAACTAAAGTCTTGCCCGTGGGGTGGACGCACCGCCTGGGACCTTCCCAACTGGGACTCCAGAGACTGCTGTTCAAGGGACTTCCCAGCACTGCTTGGATCTGGATGTAGGTGCTTCCCCAATTTGGTGATGTATAAATCTCTGTCTTTTCTTTCTTAGTTATACTATTCTTTTTTTAATTAGTATACTGTAATCTTTGTTAATTCAATAAAGTCTCTCTAAATTCTTCTTTAACTGAGTGTAGAATGGTTATTTTGCCAGCAAATCCTATGAACCTTGAAACCAAAAGTAAAGCTTTCGGCAAAACAGAGGTGATATGGATATCTGAAGGAATAATATTCCAGTCAGAGAAAATAGCTACTCGGCCCAGGCCCTGAGATTGGACCTTGCTTTGCAGTGTTTAAGAAACAGCAAGGCTTCCCTGGTGGCGCACTGGTTGAGAGTCTGCCTGCCGATGCAGGGGACACGGGTTCGTGCCCTGGTCTGGGAGGATCCTGCATGCCGCGGAGCGGCCGGGCCCGTGCTCAGCGTCCGGAGCCTGTGCTCTGCAACAGGAGAGGCCACAGTAGTGAGAGTCCCGCGTACCGCCAAAAAAAAAAAAAAAAAAAAAAAAAAAGAAACTGCAAGGAGTTTAGTGTGTTCAGTGCAAGGCATCAAGTGGGAAAATAAAATAGAAAGTCAGAGAGGTGACAGCAGGCCAAAGTATGTGTGGCCTAGTAGACCATTTAGTGCACTTTGGCTAGTTCTCTAAATGTAATAAAGAAATCACTGGAAAACCTTAGGAAGAGTGACATGACCTGATTTTCATTTTTAAAGGATCATAGCAGCTCACAGGTTGAAAACAGGCTGGAAGCAGGTGTACAGCAACTGGACTAATTCATGTGAGAAATGACCTTTTCCGGGACCAGGATGGTTAGAGTGGAGGTGGTGAAAGTGGTCAGGTTGTGGATATATTTTGAAAGTAGAATGAACAGTATTTCATAACAGACTCGATACTGTGTGTGCTAGAAAGAGGTGGCGAGGATGATTCCAATATTTTTTTTTTTTTTTTTTTTTTGTGGTATGTGGGCCTCCCTCTGCTGCGGCCTCTCCCGTTGCGGAGCACAGGCTCCGGACGCGCAGGCTCAGCGGCCATGGCTCACGGGCCCAGCCGCTCCGCGGCACGTGGGATCCTCCCAGACCGGGGCGCGAACCCGGTTCCCCTGCATCGGCAGGCAGACACGCAACCACTGCGCCACCAGGGAAGCCCTATTCCAATATTTTTGACATAAGAACTGGAAGGACAGGACTGCCACTGAGTGAGATGGGAAGATTATGGGTTGAGGAGGTCGCAGTTTGGGAAACAAGGTCTGAAATGTCTTACCAGACATAGACATGGATGTACTTATGGCTGGTAAATAGTTGGAGCTATAGTTTGGAGCTCGGAGGGAGGTCCAGCCTGGAGATTATATAAATTTGGGAGTCATTAGAATACAGATGATGCTTAAAGCCAACAAGATCAGCAGAGGTGTGCAAGGAAAAAAATATGAAGAATCTTCTGTAGCTCCATCAAACGTACTATGAACAAATGATACTCTTGAGTATTAAAGTGCATCTGGGTCTGAAATTCTGCTGAATTTTAAAACGTTTAAGACACAAATTAGTATGCTCAAAAGTCAAGTTTAAGTTTCTGAATACAGCATGAATAGAGTGATGTCTTGCTATAATGACATCCTTGAGATTCATACCATTGTAGGTCTTGAGTCTGGAGATCTTGTTTTTCATCTTTGATCCCTTGGTTTCTAGTATAATACCTTGCAGAGTAGAGGTTCAGTAAGTAATTATTGAAATTGATGCATTAGTGAAAAAGGATTTGTGATATTAAAGAAATTTCCAGGTCACATTGAAATGCAAATCAAAATTACGAGATGTCACCTCACACCTGTTAGGATGGGTAGCATCAAAAAGGGACTACCCTGGTGGCGCAGTGGTTAAGAATCTGCCTGCCAATGCAGGGGACACGGGTTCGATACCTGGTGCGGGAAGATCCCACATGCCGCGGAGCAACTAAGCCCGTGTGCCACAACTACTGAGCCTGCACTCCAGAGCCCTTGAGCCACAACTACTGAAGCCCACGTGTCACAACTACTGAAGGTTGCGTGCCTAGAGCCCATGCTCTGCAACAAGAGAAGCCACCACAATAAGAAGTCCGCGCACTGCAACGAAGAGTAGCCCCTGCTCTCCGCAACTAGAGAAAGCCCTCACACAGCTACAAAGACCCAACACAGCCAGAAATAAATAAAAAATAAAATAAATTTATATATTAAAAAAAAAAGACAGATAACAAATGCTATTGGGGATGTGGAGAAAAACGAACCCTTGGGCACTCCTGGTAAGATTATAAACTGGTATAGCCACCATGGAAAACAATATGGAGGTTCCTCAAAAATTAAAAATACAACTACCATATGATTCAGCAATTCTTATTCTGAGAACCCATCTGAAGGAACTGAACACCTCACCAAAAGATCAGCCTCTAAGTTCCTACATTTGGCTGTGTGTCAGATGCTAGGACTATGATAATTATTTGGCAGGAACAAGAAAGAGGGGTGGGGGAATGCTTAGAGAAATTGTTATAATCTATCTGAGTTGTCACAGCCAAGATCTTATCTTTGCTTGATAAATGTATGTATGTTTGAAGGATATTACACTACTCTTTCTCATTACTTTGTACAGTGACCCCAGTTAGCTAGAAGGATCCATTTACTTCGGGCAGCAGTTCTCAAGCTTTTTGGTGTCAGGATCTCTTTAAACTCTTAAAAATTACTGAGGACCCCAAAGAGGTTTTGTCTATGTGAGCTATTTTTTGATATAATATTGATATAATTTACTATAAAACTTAAAACTGAAACATTTTTAAAACATAAGAATACATAAGCACACATACAAGACGTCAGAACGATGAGGTCATTATATATTTTTAAATTTCTGGAAAACTCTATTGTACACTTGTGAGAGAATGAGAGCAAGAATGACAGTGAAAAGAGTGAAAAGGCAAATAATGTCTTATGGTTTTTATGAAAATTATTTTGACCTCATGGACCCTTCAAAGGGGTCTTTGGGGATCCTCAGGGATACCCAGACCACACTTAGAGAACTGTTGGCCTAGGAAAGGATTAGGGTTATTACAGCAGGACTGCAAAAAAGAGATAATATTCAGCTTTTGATTTCCAAAAATGGCAGTTTTTGAGTCTCTATCCAGAAAAAAGTATTTAAAGTCAGACTTTGTTAAGAATGAAAACAGACATCTAAATCCCCATAATTATGTTTACATATTAAAAGAAAAACCTAAGGATCTGAACAAATTTTACTTTAAGTCACAGGTAGAAAGAACTCAAGTCTGGATGTTAGCTACCTAGGAAAGCAATGAGAAGGCTCGGGGTAAAGAGGAAGAGTCGGAGATTGCAGGAAGACAGAGTAGAGTCAAGGCCAGTTTCCCTGACTACCCTCAATGTGAGGGTTCAACCTCGAGGGGGATAATAATGATGAACTTGAAAGGAAAGCAGAGTACAAAGGAAGACCAGGACCCTGCTACTGGAATTCAGGGAGGAGCCTATCTTTTGAGATAACAGCTATGTACAGGGGTTATCCTCACAGAACAAAAACAGAGCATGGAGGGTGTAACCTCGTATTCTCAAACTTCCCTTCATTTTCATGTGTGGCAAAGGGACTTAAGACCCCCTGTGGTGAATATCAACAGTAGCCAAGCCGAGGGCCAATGGATATTCCAAGGGCTACTACTATGGTAGAAGGCAAATGAATTCCATGGTAGAGGATGAACAGTGGACAATCCAAGTCAAAGGGTTGAATGGAAGAGGTGAGGCTTCAGAGGAATCCATTAAAACAGGATCAGATTCAAGGCAGGATGAAGTCAGCCAGGGAAGACTGTGAGGCTCTGATTGAGCAAGGAGAAGAGATCAGGAGGTCTCCAGCTGCCAAATACCAGCAGGGCACTTAATACACAAGGGCCATCAATATGGTTGTGTAAGAACCTCAGAGCAGATACAACGAAAGACCTCTTCTTCCAATTCCCTGAGGACATATAAGCCTATCCTTAGGCTCACCCAGTTGCCATTTTTGCTAGGAGAAGAGAAATGGGTTAATATCCAGAAAAACTGAAAATTTAACCAATAAATTAAAACCCTCAAGAGACCAAGATACATAATTTTAATTGAGAAGTTTAAATTCCATTTCTCCAATACTTGCCCAAGGCATAGAGACTTGATTTTAGAAAACAAAGAGGTTATGTTTCCTGTGTATACCTATGTTATAATCTGTTAAAATTTTAATGCCACTATTTATGATATTCCTTTTAAAGTGAGTCTTCTTTTATTTAAATATAATAAATCTCTTATTTAAGTGATCAATGATTCAGACAGTTCCTTTTATTTATGGCAAACCTATAAGAAGGTTTTGATGACCCACATGCTCTATAAGGCAGGACACAGGTAAACAATAAGTTCAGGAATTAATTCCTCAACAGCAAGGTAGGAATTATAAGGAGGCCTGTGCTGCTGAATTAGGAACCCTCAGAGGCTATCAATACAGAGAGACGTGTATCTAAAGATATAACAAAAATATCAAGAAGAAAATCCAACTGGATCAAAGATTTAAGTGAAAAAACATAAAAGTACAAAAAATATCTTAATGGCGTTTTCCATGCTAAATGAAATAAGTCAGACAGAGAAAGACAAATACCCATATGATCATTTATATGTACAACCTAAAACAAACAAACCAAAACAAAACAACCCCAGCTCATCTAGGGTATAATCAAACAAGAGACCAGAAAAGCAGGACAGGCCCAGTCCACAGGACATCTAGAAGACAGAAGTTTAGAAATCATCTGGTAAGTAATGGGGACCAGGGAAGGTTTTTGATGGGGTAGTGGCCTGGCCCTTAGTGCTTGAAGGTGGTCACTCAGAATGTGCAGGATGAATGGGCTGAAGAAGCAAGAGATAAGGACAAAGTCCCAGTTAAGAGGGCTTTTAAACAGTAGGGTCCATCCTGTCTACATTAGTTCTATGTGGAAACCATGTAGCACTGTAGTCATCTAGGAGGTCTGATTTAAGGGGCAGTGGAGAACTACCCATCGCAAAATATTTTCCCACTGACCCTGATAAAGTGCTGATAATTTTTATATTACTCAGTGCTTATGGGATTCAAGGCCTCTTTTGAAATGCATGTCCTGTTTGGCCAGGGAAAATCTGCAGCAGTGAACCTTTACCTTGTTTTCACTGGTTTATCACTTGGGCTAGGCAGATACCCTGCAAAACTTTTGTTGGGATAAATGGTAAGGGAAAAGTTTACTGCAAGGGATGAAATTAACTTTGTGGAAAATTCAGGGCAATTGGGGGTCAGTTTGAGAGCATCAGCTGGCTGAAGGAAAGAGAGTAATGTCACCAGAGCCCCAAGAGGTTGAGAGAGACCAAGAACAGTACAGATGAAGGGACCTCAAGATAGGTTTCACCTATTTCACAGCTGTATCTTGGATATTGACTTTAGGATGGGAGAGCAAAACAGAAATGAAAATGTTTTGGTGTTACTTCTTTGAAGAATACATCCTGAAATCACATATCTATGTTCACACATCCCCCATCTAGCCACAGCTTTTTTGAATAAATTAGTGAAGTTCAACAGTACTTCAATAAGTAACAGTATGCTTTAAGGATTTTATACATATTTACTTTTGGATTTCCCAATTGTTGTAATGGGATGAGTTGTATTCATGTCATTTTTAAATAAAACGTAAAATCTACTGAGATAACTCTTTGGATATATTTTCCAACATCTGACAATAATCACTTCCTCTTTCATAAAACAAATTCCTTAAAGGCAGAGTTGGTGTTGATTAAGGAAATCTAATATTACTAAACTGAAAGAAACTAAGTTTCTAAAACCTCATACGTAAAATAAAACTTTCTTCAAAAAGGAATTGTAAAAAACAAAAGTCTGTCTGTGAGTGTGTGCGTGTATGTGTGTGAATATAAATGGAATGATGTCCATTGACAGATGAGTGGATAAAGAAGATGTGGCACATATATACAATGCAATATTACTCAGCCACAAAAGGAAATGAAATTGAGTTATTTGTAGTGAGGTAGATGGACCTAGAGTCTGTCATAGAGTGAAATAAGTTAGAAAGAGAAAAACAAACACCGTATGCTAACACATATATATGGAATCTTAAAAAAAAAAAAACGGTTATGAAGAACCTAGGGGCAGGACAGGAATAAAGACGCAGACATAGAAAATGGATGAGGACATGGGGAGGGGGAAGGGTAAGCTGGGACGAAGTGAGAGAGTGGCATGGACACATATACACTACCAAATGTAAAACAGATAGCTAGTGGGAAGCAGCTGCATAGCACAGGGAGATCAGCTCGGTGCTTTGTGACCACCTAGGAGGGTGGGAGGGAGACACAACAGGAAGGAGATATGGGGATATATGTATACGTATAGCTGATTCACTTTGTTATAAAGCAGAAACTAAACACACCATTGTAAAGCAACTAAACTCCAATGAAGAAGTTAAAAATAAATAAATAAAATAAATGGAATGAAATAACAGAAAATGAGCCTATAACTATAGAATATCCTTATCTTGAAAAACAAGGTTTTAAGACAATTTCCAGGACAACGTACTAAAAACTTTATATTTGTGTTTTCACATGATTTAGCATACCGGTATGCCACACTAAAAGTAACTGCTCTTAACTCTTCTCTATCCAATCTGAATCCACACTCAGGAACCTAAACTCTCAGAACCATAAAAAACTCACTGGACAAAAGGCTCAATTTGTGGCCTAGTTTGTTTTAAATCAGTAAAATCCAAAGTAAATTTCCACACTATAATTTTCTTAACTTTGCAAATTGTATCTTAATAATGAAAATGCTTTAGTAATAAAACTCATAATCATCCAGAATTAATAAAAAGTTTGAATTATAAAATATTATTTGCTACCTGTTTTTCAAAAAAGTTTAGGAGTTAAAGCATAAAATACATTTTTTAAAATTTTATTTTATTTTAATTTAATTAATTTTTTAACATCTTTATTGGAGTATAATTGCTTTACAATGGTGTGTTAGTTTCTGCTTTATAACAAAGTGAATCAGTTATA
>NC_041230.1:20287869-20288483 GCF_002837175.3 Physeter macrocephalus
ATGTCCATGCCACTCTCTCACGTTGTCACAGCTTACCCTTCCCCCTCCCCATATCCTCAAGTCCATTCTCTAGTAGGTCTGTGTTTTTATTCCCATCTTGTCCCTAGGTTCTTCATGCCCTTTTTTTTTTCTTCTTAGATTCCATATATATGTGTTAGCATACGGTATTTGTTTTTCTCTTTCTGACTTACTTCACTCTGTATGACAGACTCTAGGTCCATTTACCTCACTACAAATAACTCACTTTCGTTTCGTTTTACGGCTGAGTAATATTTTATTGCACATATGTGCCACATCTTCGTTATCCATTCATCTGTTGATGGACACTTAGGTTGCTGCCATGTCCTGGCTATTGTAAATAAAGTTGCAATGAACATTTTGGTACATGACAATATTTGAATTATGGTTTTCTCAGGGTATATGCCCAGTAGTGGGATTACTGGGTCGTATGGTAGTTCTATTTTTAGTTTTTTAAGGAACCTCCATACTGTTCTCCATAGCCAAAGCAATCTTGAGAATGAAAAATGGAGCTGGAGGAATCAGGCTCCCTGACTTCAGACTATACTACAAAGCTACAGTAATCAAGACAGTATGGTACTGGCACAAAAACAGAA
>NC_041230.1:20288500-20294985 GCF_002837175.3 Physeter macrocephalus
TGGGAGAAAATATTTGCAAATGAAGCAACTGACAAAGGATTAATCTCCAACATTTACAAGCAGCTCAATATCAAAAAAACAAACAACCCAATCCAAAAATGGGCAGAAGACCTACATAGACATTTCTCCAAAGAAGATATACAGATTGCCAACAAACACATGAAAGAATGCTCAACATCATTAAGCATTAGAGAAATCCAATTCAAAACAACAATGAGATATAATCTCACACTGGTCAGAATGGCCATCATCAAAAAATCTACAAATAATAAATGCTGGAGAGGCTGTGGATAAAAGGGAACCCTCTTGCACTGTTGTTGGGAATATAAATTCATAAAATACTTCTAAAGGAAGGAAGTTTTATTACTTTTAACAACCACCAGGCATGCTTTACTCATTTTCAATTAGTATACCATATAAAAATGTAATTGCAAAAGCTGATTAGAAGTGTTTGAAAACTGGTAAAAAAAAAAAAAAAAAAGGGAGGAATAAGAAAAATAAATAAAAGGCATCCAAGTTAGAAAGAAAAAAGTAAAGTTACCTCTGTTCTTAGATGATATGATCTTATATGTAGAAAACCCTAAAGATTCTACCAAAAAAAAAACCTGTTCAGACTAATAAATCAATTCAGAATAGTAGCAGGATACAAATTAACATGCAAAGATCAGCTGCATTTCTAAACACTTACAATGAAAAATCCACAAAGGAAATTACAAAACATTTCATTTACAACAGAATCAAAATGAATAAAATACTTAGGAATTAACTTAACCAAGGAGGTGAAAGACTTATATAATTAAAAACTATAAAACATTGTTGAAAGAAATCATTAGAAGACAAATAAAGGAAAACACATTGCATGTTCATGGCCTGAAAGACAATATTGTTAAGATGTCAATACTACCCAACGGGACCTATAGATTCAGAACAATCCTTACCAAAATCCCAATGGTACTTTTTATAGATACAGAAAAACCTGTCCTAAAATTCATATAGAATCTCAAGGGACCTCCTAAAATAGTCAAAACAATGTTGAAAAAGAACAAAATTGGAGGGCTTCCCTGGTGGCGCAGTGGTTGAGAGTCCACCTGCTGGTGCAGGGGACGCGGGTTCGTGCCCCGGTCTGGGAGGATCCCGCGTGCCGTGGAGCGGCTGGGCCCGTGAGCCATGACCGCTGGGCCTGCGCGTCCGGAGCCTGTGCTCCGCAGCGGGAGAGGCCGCAGCGGTGAGAGGCCCGCGTACAGCAGAAAAAAAAAAAAGAACAAAATTGGAGGACTCACACTTCTCAATTACTAAACATATTCCAAAGCTATAGTAATCAAACCAGTACAGTACTACAGGGAACTCTCCTCAATGTTGTGTGGCAGCCTGGATGGAAGGGGAGTCTGAGGGAGAATGGATACACGTATATGTATGGCTGAGTCACTTTGCTGTGCACCCGCAACTATCAGAACATAATTGGCTATTCTCCAATATAAAATAAAAAGTTAAAAAAAAAATCCCCAAAAATCTCAGTGAGGTACTAGCATAAAGACAGACATATAGGTCAGTGAAATAACAGAGAACCCAGAAATAAACCCTTGAGTATGCGGTCAAATGAATTTTGACAAGGGTGGTAAGACCGTTCAGTGGGGAAATGACAAGTCCTTTTAATAAATGGTGCTATGGGACTTCCCTGGTGGCCCAGTGGTAAAGACTGCCTTCCAATGCAGGGATATGGGTTCAATCCCTGGTCAAGGAACTAAGATTCCACATGCCGCAGGGCAACTAAGCCTGCACGCCACAACTACTGAGCTCGAGCGCCTCAACAAGAGAGCCCGAGTGCCGCAAACTAGAGAGCCCACACGCTCTGCAGCCTGCGCACCACAACTACAGAGAGAAAATCCGCACACCACAAGTAGAGAGAAGCCTGCGCACCGCAACAAAGACCTGACACAGCCAAAAAAATAAATAAAATAAATAAAAATTTAAAAAAAAATGGTGCTAGGAAAACTGGATATACATGCAAGTAATGAAGTTAGACCCTTATCTAACATCATATATATAAATTAACTCAAAATGGATCAAAGCTCTAAATGTAAGGGATAAAAGTATAAAACTCTCAAGAGAAAATAAAGGGCAAAAGCTTCATAACAGTGCACCTGGTAATGATCTTTTGGATAGGACACCAAAGGAACAAGGCAACAAAGAAACAACAGAAAAACTGGACTTCATGAAATTAAAAATTATTTTGCATACAAAGACACTATCAACAGAGTTAAAAGGTATCCCACAGAATGAGAGAAAATATTTGTAAATCATGTATCTGATGAGGGAGCAATATTCTGAAGAGAGACTAATTAAAACTCAACAACACAAAAGAAACAACCCAATTGAAAAACGGGCACAGGACTTAAGTACACACTTCTCCAAAAAAGATATGCAAATAGCCAATAAGGACATGAAAAGGTGCTCGACATCACTAATCACTAGGAAAAATGCAAATCAGAACTACAATGAGGGAATTCCCTGGCAGTCCAGTGGTTAGGACTCAGTGCTTTCACTGCTGGGGCCGGGTTCAATCCCTCAATCCCTGTTTGGGAACTAAGATCCCACAAGCCACGTGGAGCGGCAAAAAAACCCCAAAAAAACAGAACAAACCCACACTACAATGAGATACCACATTATACCTATTAGAATGACTACTATGAAAAAAAAGGAAAATACTGGCAAGTATGTGGAGAAACTGGAACCCTTGTACACTGTTGGTGGGAATGTAAAACCATAAAGTTTCTGTGATGGCCATTCCTCAAAAAACTACACACAAAATTATCATATGATCCAGCAATTTCACTTCTGGATATATACCCAAAAGAACTGAAAGCAGGATCTCTAAGAGATGTTTGTACATCAACGTTCACAGCAGCATTATTCACAATAGCTAAGATGTGGAAGCTGAGCAAAATATGGTTATATACAATTCAGCTTTAAAAAGGAAGAAAATTCTGACATATGCTACAACACGGATGAATTTTAAGGATATTATGCTAAGTGAAATAAGCCAGTTAAAAATAACACACACTGTATGATTTTACTTATTCAAAGTACTTTTAGTGGTCAAAGAGCAAAGTAGAACACTGGTTGCCACAAGCTGGGGGAAAGGGATGAATGAGGAGTTACTGTTTAATGGGTGTAGAGTTTCAGTTTTACAAGACGAAAAGAGCTGGATGGTCAATACTATGAACGTATTTAATACTACTGAACCACATACTTAAAAATGGTCACAATGGAAATTTTATATTACGTGTATTTCACCACATTAAAAAAAACTGGAAAAAAATGAGAAGGAAGAAAATTTAAGCATTTAACTTGCCTGTCTCAAGTGTACTCTGGGTGACTAAAAAGATAGTAATAGATGTTCCTTTGGTTTGTTTGTTTTAAATAGAAAATTCCAGCTGATAATATATGCTGAGGAGTGATAGATTTAGGGTGCTATGATTTTGTAAATCCTTTTGAAATAGTGGACTTGACAATGATCATCAATAGCTGCTTAAATCTAATCACTGGCTTAGAGGAAATACAGGGGACAGAGTCACATATTAACATCATAGGGACACTATCAGCAAAATCCACACTTAGAGAAATTCTGTAAGACAGGTGTTTTTTCTCCGTATGTATGTACTTCATTTAGCTCCTAATTTGACAGAAACATTTAGGAGAGAATTGGGGCATTTTGAATAGTGAATAAGTATTTGATGTTAAGAGAATATTGTTAAATTTTTTAATGCTTGAAAATGATCTTGAGGTTGTTAAAAATAAAAAAGTCTGTATCATTTAGAGATACAGATTGAAATATCTATAAATGAAATGATACAATGCTTGGGAATTCCTATAAAATTATTGGGGTGGGAGGGCTCATGGGTAGTTATACAGATGAAACAAGATTGGCCATATACTGATTATAGTTGAAGCTGGGTGATGATTAAATGTGTGTATATCATACTATTCTGCCTACTTTTCTATATTTAAAATTTCCCATAATAAAATTTTTTTAAAGTCTTTGAAGTTCTTTAATACATAAGCTAAATATTTTTCTTATAATTAAATTTACAGCATTTATTAGTCAATAATCCAAATTTTGATGTGGTTAACAAACAGCAAAAACAATAACTAAAGACTTATTTATTGCATCCAGTACTTTTTACATTTTTCCAATATCACTAACTTCCTTATAACCTTTTAACATTTTGGTCTTAATGTTCAAATCAATAGCAAATTACTACTAGGAAAACAGTAAAAATCTCATCATTCTTTGGCAGCCTAAAAGGAATACTTTACATTTATGTGCAACTCACCTGCTGTAAAATCTTCAGTTAGATCAATGAATGCATGAGAATGTGGAATTCGCATTTTACTTTTAATGGTCAATGCAGGATGCCATGATAAATTCCTAAAAGAAAAATTTTTTTCTTAAGGCAAACATCAAATGAGCACTGTTTTAAAACAAAAATATCTGCATGCAAGATATTTTAAAAACTCATTTATTCTTAGCTATGTCACATACTCTAAATTTCACTCTTTCAGAGTGTACAATTTAGTGGTTTTTGTATATTCACAGTGTGCAGCCATCACCATTATCTAATTTCACAACATTTTCATCACCTCAAAATGAAACTCTGTATTCATTAGTAACTTCTCATTCTCCCCTCCATCAAGCCTCTGGCAAACACTAATTTGCTTTCTGGCTCTATGGATTTCCCTATTTTGGACGTTTCATATATATGGAATCATATAACATGTGGCCTTTTGTGCCTGGTTTCTTTCGCTTGGAAAAATATTTTCAGGTTCATCCATGTTGTAGCATGTGTCACTATTTCAGTCTTTTTTATCCCTGAATAATATTTAATTACCTGGCTATATTTTTTATTAATCTGTTCAACTGCTGATGGACATTTGACTTGTTTCCACTTTTGGCTACTACAATTGAATGCTGTTATGAATATTCATGTACAAGTTTTTATGTGGACATATACATATGTTTTTGATTCTTCTGGGTATATACCTAGGAGCAGAATTGCTGGGTCACATGGTAACTCTATACTTGACTTTCTGAAGAACTGTCAAACTGTTTTCCAAAGTTGCTTCATCATCAGACATTCTCACTAGCAATGTATGGGTATTTCAATACCTTAATTCCATTATGAACACTTATTACTGTCCCTTTGTTTTATTATAGCTACTTCCTGAAGGGTTCTTGTGGTTTTGATTTTATATTTTCCTGATGTCTAATGATGTTGAGCATGTTTTCACGTGCTTGTTGGCTACCTGTATATCTTTGGAGAAATATCTACTCAAATTCTTTGCCTATTTTTAAATTGGGTTATTTATTGCTTTGAGTAGTTAAGAGTTCTTTATATAGACTAGATCCTAGATCTTTAACTGATGCATGATTTGCCAATATTTTCTCCCATTCTGTACAGTCTTTTCAATTTCTGGATAGTGTCCTGTGCTGTGTAGAAGTTTTTAATTTGATAAATCCAGTTCTAATTTTTTTTGTGTTGCTTTTTTCTTTTGGTGTCAGATCTAAGAATCCATTTCCAAATCCAAGGTTATGAAAATTTACCCCTATGCTTTCTTCTAAGAGTTTTATAGTTTTAGCTCTTGTACTTATATCTTTAATTCTTTAAGTGTAAGAAAAATAACTTAACATTATCATGGGTGATGTTTTCCCGAGACTGTGGAGAATGATTATCTTTTATTAATATTAATTCCAAAGTTTTCAGCCATGGAAAAGAATGAATTTAGACCCCTACCTCATACCATATACCAAAAATTAACTCAGATGTCTCAAAATGCTGAAAGAAATAGAACTCTTGTATACTGCTGATGGGAATATAAAATGGTGCATTAGCTATGGAAAACAGTTTGGTAATTCTTCCAAAAGCCGAACAATGAATTGCCATATGACCCTGCATTTCTTTTTCTTTTTCTTTTTTTTTTTTTTTGGCGGTCCACGGGCCTCTCACTGTTGTGGTCTCTCCCGTTGCGGAGCACAGGCTCCGGACGCGCAGGCCCAGCAGCCATGGCTCACGGGCCCAGCCGCTCCACGGCATGTGGGATCTTCCCAGACCGGGGCACGAACCCGTGTCCCTTGCATCGGCAGGCGGACTCTCAACCACCGCGCCACCAGGGAAGCCCGACCCTGCATTTCTATACCTAGGTGTATACCAATAAGAATTGAAAAACACATTGTTTGCAGATGACATGATACTATACATAGAGAATCCTAAAGACTCTACCAGAAAACTACTAGAGCTAATCAATGAATTTGGTAAAGTAGCAGGATACAAAATTAATGCACAGAAGTCTCTTGCATTGATATACACTAATGATGAAAAACCTGAAAGAGAAATTAAGGAAACACTCCCATTTACCATTACAATGAAAAGAATAAAATACCTAGGAATAAACTTACCTAAGGAGACAAAAGACCTGTATGCAGAAAA
>NC_041230.1:20295293-20300332 GCF_002837175.3 Physeter macrocephalus
CTAACACCATACACAAAAATAAACTCAAAATGGATTAGAGAACTAAATGTAAGACCGGACACTATAAAACTCTTGGAGGAAAACATAGGAAGAACACTCTTTGACATAAATCATAGCAAGACCTTTTTTGACCCACCTCTTATAGAGTAATGGAAATAAAAACAAAAACAAATGGGACCTAATGAAACTTAAAAGCATTTGCACAGCAAAGGAAACCATAAACAAGTATCATATTTAATTTGAAAGGAATAACATTAAACTAGTAGATTCTGTCAACTATTCTCTGTCTTGTTAGTTAGATCCTAGGGTGTCAGAAATTTTTGTTTGATAAGCAGTTGTGGAATGGGAGAAATGTGCTCATTGGTGAGCAGACTATTACTTTCCCTTTATCTGAAAAGAAAAAAATTAAAAGAGAAATGAAAAGTGAGCATAACTTTTGCTACCTCACTTTGTGGAACATTAATGTAGAACATAGTAAACACGAGACAATGTTGATCCCTTGTATTTGTTTTATATTTATCCCTTAAAAGCTTTGTTCAAAAAATAGAAAAATAGGGCTTCCCTGGTGGCGCAGTGGTTGCGAGTCCGCCTGCCGATGCAGGGGAACCGGGTTCGCGCACCGGTCTGGGAGGATCCCACATGCCGCGGAGCGGCTGGGCCCGTGGGCCATGGCCGCTGGGCCTGCGCGTCCGGAGCCTGTGCTCCACAGTGGGAGAGGCCACAGCGGTGTGAGGCCCGCGTACCACAAAAAAAAAAAAAAAAAAAAAAGAGACAGGTGCCACAACGTTCACTGCTGCGCTATTTACAACAGCCAGGACATGGAAGTAACCTAAGTGTCCTCTGACAGATGAATGGATAAAGAAGATGTGGCACATATATGCAATGGAATATTACTCAGCCATAAAAAGAAAAGAAATTGAGTTGTTTGTAGTGAGGTGGAGGTACCCAGAGTCTGTCATACAGAGTGAAGTAAGTCAGAAAGAGAAAAACAAATACCATATGGCAACGCATACATATGAAATAAAAAAAAAATGGTTCTAATGAATCCAGGGGCAGGACAGGAATAAAGACACAGACGTAGAGAATGGACTTGAGGACATGGGGAGGGGGAAGGGTAAGCTGGGACAAAATGAGACAGTAGCATTGACATACATATACACTACCAAATGTAAAATAGTTAGCTAGTGGGAAGCAGCTGCATTGCACGGGGAGATCAGCTGGGTGCTTTGTGACCACCTAGAGGGGTGGGATAGGGAGGGTGGGAGGGAGACGCAAAAGGGAGGGGTTATGGGGCTATATGTATATGTATAGCTGATGCATTCTGTTATACAGCAGAAACTAATACAACATTGTAAAGCAATTATACTCCAATAAAGATGTTAAATAAAAAAAGAATTGAAAACAGGTATTCAAACAAATACTGGTACGTGAATGCTCTTAGCAGCACTATTCACTATAACCCAAATATCTACCAATGGATGAATGAATAAACAAAATATCATATACCCATACAATGAAAATATTATTCAGTCATAAAAATAACTGGAGTACTGATACATGATACAATATGGATAAATCTTTAAAACATTATGCTATGTGAAAGAAGTCAGACTCAAAAAGTCACATCTTGTATGATTTCATTTATATGAAATACCCATAATAGGAAAATCCTAGAGACAGAAAGATTAGTGGTTACCAAGTGCAAGGGTAGAGGGGAAAGGGAGAGTGACTGCTTAATGGGTACAGGGTTTCCTTTCGGAGTGATGAAAAGTCATTGGAACTAGGTGATGGTTGCACAATGTTGTAAATGTTCTAAATCTCACTAAAGTGTATACAATGATGGTTTATTTTAATAATGTTATGCAAATTTTATCTCATTAATAAAATCAATAATACTAAGTTTTCACATATCCTTCATTTAGTCACTCCTAATGTTAACATCTAATATAACCATAGTGCATTTGTCAAAATCAGGAAGGTCATACTGGTAAACTATTAGGAACTACAGAAAGAAGAGCAAGTTTAAATAAAATCATTTCCCCACTAGTGAAATTCCCATTTCACTATTACACTTTTCTCTACTAACAGCACTTTAGTTTGCATTATAGTTACTTGAGAAACTATTTCTCTGAGAGTGTATCCTAGGTATCCTGACTCATAGATATTTGTATCTACAATGCCTAACCAGGACCTGGCTCCCAAATACTGGCTGAACTGAATCGTAGTCTCAAGTAGCATCTCCTATTCTTCTCTACTTCTAGTTAGAATTTGCTATTTTTTTTCACAGTACTATGTTCCAGTCCAATATGGAAGCATAGATATGTCATCTCCCCAAAGCAATTAAAGGCTAATTAGTCGAAGTTAATTGTCAACATAGTATCCAATTGAGTAGACAGCAAACAAGGTTCATCTGTGAATTTAGTTTTGAAGTGTTTGGAAAGTGGAAAGAAACAATTGACTAATTTGTTATTGGTAGGTGGATTCTGGAAAAAAGAATAAGCATTCAATAGGAGAAAATTTTCTCTATGCAAAGGGTTCTACAAACAGTAACTTCTTCCCAACAACCTCCTTCTACATTCTTTTTAGCACATACTGGGCCTCATCTATAACCTAAACAAGACACTAAAAACCAAACCAAGCTGTATTCCTACAACTTGATTGTATTACTTTAACTAAAACCCCATAATATAAGGTTATGATAATAAGCATATATTAATATACATTGAAAAGTTATATTTAGCATTTGTTGTATGGTAATTCAATTACAAGCATTCATGTCATGTTTTTCTTTCATACTACACAAGGTTAGAAATGCTAAAAATAATTTCAATTAAGTCCAATTTAATAATCATTGGTTCACTTCTCTTTAAGATATGCCATTTATTCATCAGTTCTTTAAATTCTAAGCATTAAAGTATTTTTAATTACATACAAAATAATCACACTCAGGCTAGAGATTCTATGACAAGTTTGACATAAAGTCATTTCAGAAGAGTTTCTCATGTTCCCAATAAATTTTTAATTATATACTGAAAATGAATTTAAAAAACACAAACTTTTACACAGTTGAGCTCCATGAGGTTAATCATGTGGCTGTCTTTAATGACTATGCTAGTAGTTATTGATCTAATTTCCCATAGATTTTTTTTACAGGTTTGCTTTGAAACAAGTTATAGCTAGAATTTTGGAAAACCTCAACCAACTTGTGACATTTTGTCTTAGGAACTATTTAACAAAACGTACATTTCAAATGAAGAATCTAGAACAGCGATAAAGCAAAAGTCATAAAGTGGCAGACTATGGGCCAAATTCAGCATAAATTGTGTTTTTATTTGACCTACACATTGCTTAAAAAAGTTTGAATTCAGAGGTAAAACAAATTAAAAATCAGATTTCAAATAAAAATCAGGATTTCCAACTTCTCTTGAAATATCAGAAGGTATGTCAAGCAACTGGCCCTTTTCACACAGAGCTAGAGCCTGCAGGCAGGTCAAGTCCCAAGCTTCCCAAACAGTTCCCTCACTTTGTTTTCCTTCTGGGCCCCATCAGACACTTGAGTTTGCAACTCCTAACAAAATATTAATTGTAATATTGCTATCTTGAACATTTCAAATCAATATTCAAGTTCTTCACAGTATTTTAAGTTTTACACTTGTTGCCTATACTCTGATATTTTACATTAACATCTCTTAAAAGGCAGTTAGCAGATTCTTATAGTTTATTTTACATACAGTGTCTATTTACCATTCTGCTGACTACCAAAGGTGGGGGGAGAAAGAGCTTTTAATTCTTTCATGGTGCATTTTAAGATGATTGAAAACTGAAGTTGCCTAAGATAATTAAATTGTTTAAAAATTTAAATAGGTGAAAATAAAATTCATTTCTCCTTCTGCCTTTAATGTTGCTCTTTATACAGCACATAGTTTTTCAGTAAGCAGACACCATATTTTTCAAGCAACTATACCCATATAAACTATAATTTCCTTAACTCCATTTGAATGCCAAGGTCACAGATGTAAACTGCTCTGATGACAAAGGAAGAAACAGCAGAGCTGAAAAAGTGGGCAGTTCTGAGTCATGCTGAATCTATCTGTTGACATTTCTTGACCTCTGTAGAAAATTCCAATTACTAGTTTGTTCCCAACAGGAAACATAATTATGTCAAGGTGTTCTAATTTGTAGGCATCATCACCTTTAATCTCAAAGAATAGCATTTATCAAAGGATGAATTTACATGTAATTAATGTCAACTGTAGCTTTTAGTTGCCTATTACGGTAACTGCTCTTAGAAATGACTGCTAATCCACTCACTTCAATGATCAGCCTAAACTAAGTTGTCTTTATTTAAGATACCCAGGTAAGGGACTTCCCTGGTGGTGCAGTGGTTAAGAATCCGCCTGCCAATGCTGGGGACACGGGTTCAATCCCTGGTCCAGGAAGATCCCACATGCCATGGACCAACTAAGCCCGCATGCCACACCACTGAGCCTACGCTCTAGAGCCCATAAGCCACAATTACTGAGCCCGTGTGCCACAACTACTGAAGCCCAGGTACCTAGAGCCTTTGCTTCGTGACAAGAGAAGCCACCACATTGAGAAGCCCGCGCACTGCAATGAAGAGTAGCCCCCGCTCGACACAACTAGAGAAAGCCCGCACATGGCAATGAAGACCCAACACAGCCAAAAATAAATACTTAATTTAAAAACCAGCAACAACATTCATGTAATACAATTGAACTATTAAAAAAAAAAAAAAGATACCCAGGTAAAAGCAGTTACTAGGAGATGGGTCTAGCATGCTTCTCTAAGCTGCCTAGTCTAGTGGTCTTGAAAACTTTTGCTCCAATAGACTCAAAGAATTTACAAAAACTATATCCCTTAATACCTTGAAGTTCATTTCTAAGAAAGTAATATAAATATTTTCAACATTTTAAATAGCTACAAAAGCATGTAATCTTTAAACCTATTAGAATTACTGATGGGGCTTCCCTGGTGGCGCAGTGGTTGAGAGTCCGCCTGCCGATGCAGGGGACACGGGT
>NC_041230.1:20300572-20328039 GCF_002837175.3 Physeter macrocephalus
CTAGGCCCGTGAGCCATGGCCGCTGAGCCTGTGCGTCTGGAGCCTGTGCTCCGCAACAGGAGAGGCCACAACAGTGAGAGGCCCGCGTACCGCCAAAAAAAAAAAAATAATAATAATTACTGATATTTTAAAATAAAATGATTACTCTAATTAATGGAACAGAATAGGGAGCCCAGAAATAAACCCACACACTTAGATAGTCAATTAATCTATGACAGTGCAGGCAACAATATACAATGGAGAAAAGACAGTCTCTTCAATAAGTGGTGCTGGGAAAACTGGACAGCTACATGTAAAACAATGAAATCAGAACATACTCTAATACCATATACAAAAATAAACTCTAAATGGATTACAGACCTAAATGTAAGACTAGGTACTATAAAACTCCTAGAGGAAAACATAGGCAGAACACTCTTTGACATAAATCACAGCAATATTCTTTTGGATCCATCTCCTAAAGCAAAGGAAATAAAAGCAAAAAATAAACAAATGAGACGTAATTAAAACTTAAGAGCTTTTGCACAGCAAAGGAAACCACTGACAAAATGAAAAGACAACCTACAGAACTGAAGAAAATATTTGCAAATGATATGACTGATAAGGGATTAATATCCAACATATATAAACAGCTCATATAAATAACTAAACATCAAAAAAACAACCAACCCAATTAAAAAATGGGCAGAAGAACTGAATAGACATTTTTCCAAAGAGCAAATGCAGATGGCCAACAGGCACATGGAAAGATGCTCAACCTGGCTAATTATCACGGAAATGTAAATCAAAACCATAATGAGATATGACCTCATACCTGTCAGAATGGCTATCATCAAAAAGAACACAAATAACAAATGTTGGTGAGGATGTAGAGAAAAGGGAACCCCCGTACACTGTTGGTAGGAATGTAAAATGGTACAGCCACTGTGGAAAACAGTATGGAGATTTCTCAAATAAAAACAGAGCTACCATATGATCCAGCAATTGCATTCCTAGGTATATATATCTAAAACAAAAACACTAATTCAAAAAGATATGTTCATAGCAGCATTATTTATGAAAGCCAAGATATGCAATCAACCTAAGTATCTAATAAAGAAGATATGATACATATATATATATGTGTATGTGTAATATATACACACATATACATACACATAATGGAATGCTACTCGGCCATAAAAAAGAATGAAATTTTGCCATCTGCAGCAACATGGATAGACTTGAAGGGCATTACGCTAGGTGAAATAAGTCAGACAGAGAAAGATAAAAACTATATGATATCACTTGTATGTGGAATCTAAAAAAACAACAAACTAGTGAATACAACATAAAGGAAGCAGGCTCAAAGATATAACACAGAACAAACTAGTGGTTACCAGTGGGAGAGGGAAGGAGGAGGGGCAATATAGGGGCAGGGGAGTAAGAGGTACAAACTATTAAATATAAAACAAGGATATATTGTACAACACAGGGAATAGAGCCAATATTTTATAATAACTATAAATAGTATATAAACCTTACAAGCTGTAAATCACTATATTGTATACCTGTCACCTTTATAATATTTTATAGCAACTATACTTCAATAAAAAAATAAAAATTATTACTCTTAAAAATGTATTCAGTAGAATATAGATACCATACTGATTATTATCCACCATCACCCACATACATCCACAAACCACATAAAAAAGCTCTTCTTCTCTTTATCCTTGGACTTGTACTTCTATTTGTTATAGAACTTTATCATGATGTACATGATGTAAAATGTTTTTATATCTGGTCTTTTTAGTGATCATGCTATCATATGTCTCCAAAGAAATGTACATCTTCAAATTGGTATTTAAATTGGCTTTATGCATCCAGGTGTTTTAAAAAAAAATCTCTTTGAGGTTGAGTTATTTTAACTATTACTGTACAATTGATGAAAAAGCTTTGATAGCTTTTTAAATCAAGGGTAAAATTTCATTGGAAATGCATTTTTTTGAAGGAATGAATGGAGCTTTAAAATATATCAGTTTACTTATCTTTAGAATAGCATGACACTGCTAGAATGAAAGAGGATTCAGCATAAAGTCTACTCCTTTTCTTGATCTTTATAGATACAGATGCTAAGAAATCTTGTTCATATATGTTCATTAAAATCTCCATGGAAATTTAATATTAATATTAATTTTTTAGGTATGATAAATACACTGTCATTATGTATTTTAAAAACATCCTTACTTTTTAGAGATATATACTTAAATGTTTATGGATTAAAAATGTTTGGGGAGGGAGCTAGAGAGAGAAATGAAGGAAAAGTTGTGAATGAAATAAGACTGGCCAAGAGTTGCTAACTGTAGCTGAATGACAGGTGTATTATATGCAAATTCATTGTCCTATTTGCTCTACCTTTGCATATGTTTAAATTTTTCCATAATGAAAGTTAAAAAAAAGAATTTAGAGCTGCTGATTTAGCTCATTCAATTTATGCAAAATGCCTGGTATATAATCCAATTAGCAAAGCCAGTCCTCACTGTCAAACCAATCTCCAAATGAAAGTTATTTTCTGTCAGAAAGAGTTTGACCTCATTTTTTCAATTCAAATAAATGTGTTAACATGTGTTTCAAGGAATATTACAAAAACTGAGAAAAGTACAGATTATATATTGTAGAAAAGATTACTAAAAGCAGTCAAAATTAAGGTAATTTTGATAAAATTGATTTATCTATTTTCATAAAATAAGTTATAAAAACAAAATAGTAAAGCAACTTGCTGTTTATCTTTAGTGAACTTAAAGCATTGCAATGTAAAGTACAGCTAAAATAATTTATAATACAATAAGTATGATAAAAGACATAATAGTCCATTAAATGTATGTGAATACTGACTCTGGTTATCTGGCTTTTGGAGTAAATAAAAACAGATTATAAAAATGAGAAATCACACAACTTCTTTCTATTTCTTTAGACATACCAAATTTTTCCCTACGACTTTAATAAATGAGAAAGGTATATACTACAAAAAATTATTTGGCTCAGGTGCCAGCATGGAAATTTATTTTCTATCAATAGGAGAAGAAAAATAGTAAACATTTCATAAGATAAGATATTTGACTTTAAATGGAATTTTCTTGATATGATTTGATAAAGTAGGTATTAGCTACATTATAGAAAAATGCATACCAAATATGAAAGAAATTATGTAAAAGTTTTATCCATAGGTTTGGTAATCCTTGAGAACGTTCTGGTCACATCTGAAACAATCACTGGCATGATCCAAAACTACATAGGCATGAAAAGTACCCTCCTTCCATTTAATTATGTGTCTTAGGGATAGAGTACTAAGAAGAGCTTAAAGGTCTGCTTTGCTGAATTTGGTGTTTCTTACGGATGCTCTCTGCTGTGCTCTCCCAGGACCCTCTCTCAGTAATTACAGATTCTTTGACAGTAGTCAGGGAATGCAGGAGGCAAAGTCATTAAACAAAATCTGTCATTACTCCCACAACCCCACTCTAGCACATCTGAATTCAGAACATCTCAATGTGGATCAAAATGGTTTTTGCTACCAAGCTTCATCTGAAGAGAAATAGGAAGAAGAAATAGGAGAAGAGGAAGAACTGGAAATTCTATTAGTTTAGTGTACCTGTGTACCTGCCGTACGGGTTTTTACTCCCCAGGAAATGTATAATTAGTGAGATTTAGGAAGGGTAAAGAATATGGCATTCTTATATGAAGGAGTAGAAAGTTATAGTGAAAACAGGTACGTTTTCAGGCTCATCAATTTTAGGTAGGAGTACCTACGAAACCTGAGGATCTAGTTGCTTAAATGATCTGTGTTTGCATATTCCTTTGCAAGTCTTTACTTACGGTAAATAAACACAACCTACCATGCTGTGTATCCAAAGATGGCCACATTATTTCCCATCCCACATGCTCTTTTACATTTCAGTTAAGCCATGCTCACATCAACAGGCAGACTACATAATCCTCAAATTCCCTAGAATATTAGCTAATTCTTTGATTAGAATGCCACAGAAGTGATGCTGTTTAACTGCCAGGACTGAGCCTAAAAGAGATCTCCAGCTTCTGTCTATACTCTTGTATTGCTTCTTCTTGGAAAACAACCACTATGCTATGAGGAAGTCTAAGTTAACCATGTTGGAGCACCACCAAAGGCCCTCTGTGACTATAACAATGGTAATGGCTACACAGAGTTGAAGGCAGGAGCAAAGGCTTTACAATTTGGAAGACCAAGATTCAAATCCCAGATCTACCATTTATTTACACTGCAAGCTTACAGTGGTCACTTAACCTCTGAATTAGCCGGCTCCTTGATAGCGCCTCTTGGGCTACACAGTTACCTGTTGTGGGAAAAATATGAGACAACTGATGGAAACTGCCAACCCCAGTTACTAAGTAGATATTTTAAAAAGCAAATAGGCTTGTTTAAGATTCTCTTTCTTCTCATCCTTCCCCATCCAACCCTGAGCGTCACAGAGGACAATAAGCTGTGCAACCCTGAGGTATGCCTCTTCAGGAGGGGCATGGTGCGGAGTACAACACATGAGAGAAGAGTGGGAAAAGAAGCATGGCTGAAGAACAGAGTTACACTGGTAAATACTTGATGGGTTATTCACTCACTCTTGGGCCTCTATTAGAATTCAAAGGTATGGGTCAGACCAGATAAATCTTAAGGACCTCTTAGAAATAGCACCTTATGTTCGTAAGAGAAAATGTGGCGATTTCTTTCAGCCATATCCTTGCTTTGTCCAAATGTTCCTACCTCCACAGGGTGTGCAACAGTGATATTACACCTAAGAGACGGCCCTAGCAGCACTGGCTCCTAGGGCACACAGACAGAAGAGTAGGCAGTCTGAGGAGAAGCACAGGTCCCCATCTCTACTCAGGACTACTATGGAACTCAGGAACTCACACAGCTCAGAGCCTAGGCCTCCAGACTGTTAAAAATCAAGTATTTGTAGGGCATTTTCAACAGCATATACATTTTTAAAACATACAATAGGACTCTAATGAAAGAGAACTTAACCTGTATTTTCAGGAATTATAAATTATTTTGATTCATTTTACCCTAAATTGAAATGATAATATATACCAAGCTTACTCAAAGTCTGCTCTATACACATAGCTTCTCTAACTGTGCTTGTTTGTTTTCCTTTTTCTAATTTTTATTGTGGTAAAATATATATAACATAGAAGTTACCATCTTAACCATTTTTAAGTGTACAGTTCATTGGTATTCTATGCTTGTTTTAAAATGGACTTTTTTCAATACATGCAAATCGTAATAAAATAAAACAAAATGTTTTCCTCTCAAAGAAGGAAACAAAATTTTGATACATGCTAATAAAAATATGTTGAATTCAAAACACTTTTAAATATCATCAGTATTAATGATGAACAATTACTGTTGAATTTACTTGCACAGAAACTCAAAAGAAGCTCTCTTTCTAAATGATTACTACAAAGAAAACATATTTAAAAAATTGTAAGATTTAACTAAAAGCAAAGTGAGTAAATTTTGAGAATAACCTCTTAAATTCACTTAGAAACAATCAAAAGTTCACTTACATACAACACTACCAACCAGAACATAAAACAAAGCAGTATGATAAATCACCAGGGAATCAAGGGTCATTTAATTGACTCCCCAAAAGCTTCTGGTGGGACTCCAGGAAATAAAATTATGGATCCTTGAGTAACAAGCCACTTGAAATAATCACAGCATATACAATTCTAAGTTATCCGCTAAAACTTTCACTATTTCTGTGGCTTAATTTTGAAAAGAAAAAGATTTAGTCGAGAAACGAGAGAATCAATGAATTTATCTCCAATAGCAAAGTTTCTTTAGGAAAAGAGAAAAGTTATAAAACTGATGCTCTGTTTCCATGGAAATACCAATAAAAAACTTATTTCTTAAGTCCTAATAGATTCCTTTAAACAACGTTCAAAATAAAAATGGTGTGTAAGGTGAGAAAGGGAGGGGGTTGCTAGGCGAATTCTAAGAAAATATGAATCATCTCAAAGCTACCTTTTTCTGTTAAGACTATGAGTACTAATGCTGATTATAAAGTTAAAAGCTGTCCTGATGATTATTTGGTTTTCTTTTGTGTTATAAATCTCTTAATTTTTGTATTTTTTCTAAACAATAGATTTAAACAAATATCATTATTTCATTAAGGTAAATATTTGCAATATTTTCTGTAATGCACCAGCAAACAAACAAATCAGCAGTAAAAATGAAGGGTGATTTAATAAATCAGTCATTGGTTATAATGTAAGAAGATTACATGGAAAAACAGGGATTTATTCCTTCTGAATTGAGATTAAATACCTATATTTAAATAGAAGATAGTTTTTTTCTGCTAATGGAGGAAAAATATCCACTCACATAAATAAGTTTAAAATGGCTGCTTTCAGTGCCATTAATATTCCATTCAAAATATTCATGCAAATGCTTGTGAAGTAAATGGAGTATGGCAAAAGTGCTTGTTTGTCACATATCTGGATTAATATTCCCAGGTATACAACTTGGGCCTGACCCACTAATGTGTTTGAACTCAGTATATAGGTCACAGAAAATATGAACAGACCAACATTACATTTGGCTTTGATTAAAATTACAGATACAAGTGTTTTCACGTCAATACTAAAAACAATATCCTGAATGCTTATGCAACATCAGTTTCAAATACCCTTTTACAGAAAATGCTCATTAATAATAACCTCATCACTGCAAAAGCTGCTCTAACACTTAATAGCTAGGTGTTATTTCTAAGTAATGTGGCACATTATTACATTATTTCAAGTCATTATAAAGTGAGGTGGAGGCACAAACTGAATCCTCACCTTTGTACATTTAACACACTTCAATTATCTCTGGCACCTCAGCAGAGGTTTAGCACCCTTCCTGCCCCTATCAGATAACCCACACAGTACCAATTAAAAGGGACTCTTCTACCTATCACTGTTTCCAGCTTAGGCTGACCATCTGCACCTTTACTCCAGCCGAACTGATCATGCTAGTTTTACCTGTGGGCAATCTCCTGTTTCCATGCCTGTACTGGGCCACTTACAGCCATGGGCTTTCCAGCACAACCCCATGGGAGCATTTAGCATTCTATTTAAAGATCATTGCAAAATTTCCCATAAAATTAAGGTGCTAGCCAAATTTAATTAAATTTAAGATAATCTTGGGTCTGCCATAAATAAGCATAATATTTAAGTTGCAAAAGTCGGTTAGATTCCTTAATAGATAAGACTGGGCTGCCAATCAGAAGTCATGTAAATGGTCCAAAATGTCAATACTAATGGCTTTTTCACTTATACACCTAATCATATGTCTGTAACATAAAATTGATATGGCGAAATACATTTTTCTTATTTTAGTAACATATTAATGCTTGCCCCCATAGAGACATATTCAGCTTTCTGTTGTCTGAATAATGATAACGCTAGCAATAGTCATCCTAACAATGCTCTTGACAAAAATTTTTTTCTGTCAATTTTTATAACTTCATTTTAAAAGTTATCAGGACAAAGGTAACAGGACAAATCTTGGATACAAATTTGTTACCTATAATATGGTTAGCCACTATTGTTTAATCTGTAACTGAAGCTTAAATGAGAAATATAAAATAGTAGAGAATTACTCCAGTATATGTTAGTATGCCAGAGAATAATGTATAAAAAATAAAAGTGAATATATCTTTAGGCAGAATAAGTTTTTAAAGAAGCATCAGAGGAAAAAAAATCTAACATAGAATTCAGAACAAATAAATAAGCTATGACATTATCACACAATATCTAGTAGTTTTTACTTTTTCAATTATCTACAATAGCTGTTTCCTAAGTTTAAATTTCCAAAGGTCAAACACACCATATTAAAAATATTCCAAGTATTTCTTTCACTAAAATGGAGATTACCATGAAATAAACCAGGCCAGAAGTCACCATCACATTCTCAATCACATGTCTACCCAAGACAAACAAGCAGGGCTTGCTATGGTAGGAGTCACCTGTGCCTTCCCCTAGTCCACCCACACTCAGTTTCTCCCAGACATGGCCGCAAAGGCAAAGCAAGATCTCCATCCAGCTGGTCTCTAAAGCAGGGTTCTCTTCCAGGTATTTTTCAAAGTTTGAGGAAAAAACAGGTTTCCCATTAAAGATTCACAGCAAGTCTTTCAAAGGTCACTATGACTAGCATAAAAACACTCATATTCTTTACGGAAAACTTTTAAGAAAAAGTGATAGGAAATGTAACAGTTTCACCTCAGAATAGGTCACATTTTGATGATTTACTTGTCTCTGTGCCTGTACATCACATTTCACAAACTAATCATAAAAATACATTACTTCTCCAAAAGAGGGAAAATTCATTAGATTTATAGTACCTGGGAAGACAGATTGATAAAGGTGGTTCTCTGTACTTGCTGGAAAGTCAAAAAGATAAATAAATGTGTTCTGTACTCTTAAAATGTTTGCCTTATCAAATACAGAAAAAATTAACCAAGTTGAAGGAATCTCATGAAAAGTATCTTGCTATCATGAATTCCTGTGTTAGGAAGACAGTTCTACTTAAATCTAGAGGAATTATAATGGAGATCTTTGAATTGCAAGATTCCAGGCAGTTTTCCCTAAGAATGGCATTCTTGGATAATAAGAGAATCCTAGCATACAAACTGGTCAAGGATAGATTATACGTGGAAAAGTCTCCAGAGCTTAGAGAAGGAATGTTTATATTTTCAGGCAATTATTAATTGCTCATTGAACAAAGAAGGAACAAGGCTTATCAATGAACATCTGGGAGCTAACATGACTAAGGTAGAGAATTCAATCAAGACGGCAGCTATCCATACTATTTAAATTAAATCTTTCCATTTCTAAAAACATCCAATGAACCAATATTTAAATGGGGACTTGCAAAGTTTGTATCTCTAATTTCCAGAGGGATAAAAAGATTAAACTGGCTCTACATAGAAACCAGTTGCAGATCAAATCCATAGTGTTTGAGAAAGCTTATATGTTGACCAAATGTCTTTTTAAAAATCTTAAACAAGGATTTCCAATGAGCTGGGGTTTTTTCCCCCAATGGTTAAAGCAATCAGTTCACATAGATACAGTCCCTCCAGCAGCAACAGGTACAATTAATTACCTGGATATAATGATATTTACTCACCCTCCTAATAGTATCTGTGGCTGGTTGGATTCATTTGTGATACCAAATATATCAGGAATTAAATCGGCATTGAAGCTAAAAAGAAAATATTAAAAACATTAAGCAGCTATTTTATTAAATTCTCACTTCTAATTTAGTTTAAAAAAAAAAAACAAACTTTGGGGAGGTGTGGTAGACATACAACAGTCAGTATCTGTTGCAATCAATGGAATGTCAGAAGTGACATGTTTCACTCTGAGGCCAAAGTGTTTAATTTTCGTTATTGGACCCTCCAGTCATCTTGGCAATGAGAAGAACATGATGGTACAGCTCCACAGACGATGAGGCCTGTAAGACACTCTGAGAGCTGGCAAAAGAGCCTATCACTGACCCACACTGGACCTTCAGTGTGAGCAAGAAATAAACTTTTGTTGTGAGATTTTGGTGTTGTCTGTAACCTCTACATAGCCTAGCCTGTCTCTGAGTGATAAGGAGACCGTTATTTCAGAATCATGACCCTCCTTATTTAGTCAGATGGGCTTAGGAGAAATAACCCACAAAAGTAGTCCCTAGTTGGTATAAAAATTTATACTAGCCACTGAATATTGTAAAAACAATGAAAAACACCCAATTATAAAAGAAATCAAGCTGAGCACCTTTAAAAAGATTAATCCGTGAATTAAAGTTCAGACTTCTAATGGTTACTGACCTATTGATGTATGACTATGATTTTAATAACTGTACAAAAGGCAGCACTGGAAACAAGAATGTGGCTATACATTGTTTACTCCCCGAAATGATATCTACATCATTACCAGAATCCTAACAGAAATTTGGATTAACTTTATCCTGGTACATGAGTCTACTACTTTGAGGAGATAAATGATAATACTAAGGAAGAGTTGTGAAAAGGACAAAGTTTCTCCTTAATATAGAAATCTTTCTAAGTCTCTAGAGGAAATCCTCTACCCTTCGTATCTGTCAATCAAGCACTAACAGTTTTATCCAAAAACAGTTATCTTAGTTCTTTGAGTAATGACACGGCTAGGATCAACAAAGATCCATCATGGACACATTCAAAGCTTTTAAAACAAAACCAAAAAGGCAAATCTCTCCCTCTTTGCAAAATAATGAATTTCACCTTTCTCTTTCTTCCATCATGGCAAATAAATATATAATTAAGAGGACAGGCCCCTATCAGCTTTAAAGGGAGAATGAATTTAGAGTCAATACAACTTAGCAAAGTAGTTTCCTATGTGAAAGATTTTATGTTTTTAAGTTTAAAATCATTCAAAGGGAAGCAAGCACATACTTACTCCATTATTAATGGTTCATCCTGAAAAGTCCTATTGAGTATGGTCATATTGCAAGGATCTGTTAAAAAAAAAAAGAAGAAAATATATAAATGAAAAGGCATTTTATAACACATTATTTTTGATATTTGCACGTAGGGAAAAATACTCTTTCATTCTTTTCAAAATTCATCTCTAATTAATTCCAGCTATTAGCATTAATGAGACACTATATATCTAACTTAAATGGACATCAAGTTTGTAAAGATATACTATTGGGAGAGTTTATTCTACACTGAAGTTACATTACAATAACTTCCTTTTGAGTCTTCATTCTGAAAATCTCTTAGATGAGTCTTCTTTATATACAATTTAGTAGTAGAGCAGTTGACAATTAAGGTTTTGATATAAAGAACCCAATACATGTAAAACTACTAGACTCTAAAACGTCCATGCCCTCCTCTCCTCCTCCTTTCTTCAGTCTGGCTCCATGAACAAAGTTGTCCATTTAGGTATAATTAATTGGCTTTTCAGATAAGACTTGAAGATTTGTGGGTAGATATAGTAGACTGACTCTCAACCTTTACTCTAAACTTTTTGTGCTTTCCTGTACTGGGGAGACTAGAAACCAAAAATAGCATTTCTCAGATATCCTTGCATTTAAGATTCTAAATAAAATGTAAGCCTTGTTAATTAGATATGGTGAGTTTTGCAAGGCAGGAATGAGGTGAAGGCTGTGTTTCTGCCATTTCTGTCTTAATGTCTGATCACTGAATTGTAAGTACTAAGAGGGAAGGTGCATGGCATCCATTTTGCTGGTGAGCAAGTGTCATTCTGGCACCTGTTGTGCAACTTGCCACTTTCTGATGGTAAAAAGGCAGTAGCTTCTTTGAAGGCTTTGAGGATTGTTCCTGAAAGTTCAACCTCGTGTGTGTTCTTTAGCCATCACAATAACTCTGTAAAGCATAAAAACCCTTTAATAAATTCTCTCTTCCTTAAGCTAACAGAGTAGATTTTGTTCCCTGGAGTTGACTGCAGACCAGTTCTAGGTTGAAAAAGAAGAACCAGAAAACAGACTTTTAAAGAAGTTTTTAGAGACAATTACTGACACTCAAGGACTGTATTTTTGAACTGATTTCTGAACATTATTTTTGTTACATTGACCTAAGAATACCAGGCATATTTCTCCTTTAATATCCAGTGATAAATATTAAAAACTCTTAAAACAAATTCACCTAAGGTTTGATTCTGTCCCCAGAAGATAATAGCTCCTAATTCACCGTTGGCATGATTTTTGGGAAGATATGTCAGAAGAACATCCATTTGTGAATCTCCATCATAATCCCCCGGGACTACACTTGTTATCAATGTACTGTGGTTCCTGAAACAAACATTTTAATAAACAAACATTCCAGTAGAGCTATAATAGAAAAGTACACTTCTATATTTATACCATACAAAAATATTTTCAATGCAAAATTTAAAAATTCACAGAACTGATTAATTACATTCTCCTCTTTAATAGCTTATCATCCTTCATGTATGTAGGCCTCTTTGGTTTATGAAAGAATTCAGTATGAACGCAGAGGGTTTTAAGAAACAAGAAAAAGCTGAAATATTTATTAAGAGGAAGCACAGTTTTATGTTCAAGCATTGGCTTAATCCTTTCACCTAGTTCTTTTGTCAAAGATACCAGGACATATGGATGGTGTTTATATGAATGGAGGCTCAAAGGACTTCCCTGGCGGTCTAGTGGTTAAGACTCTGGGCTTCCAATCAATGAGGGGGTGGGGGTTAGGTCCCTCGTCGGGGAACTGTAGCACAGTGCAGCCAAAAAAAAAAAAAAAAAATAGAAAAAAACAACATAAATGGAGGCTCATTATCAATTGCTAAAGCACTGAGGGTATCACTGTCATTTTATAAAAGATATTATTATAGATTACTTAATTTTAGATTTTAATGCAGATTTGAAATTTACAGTGAAAACTAGTCATTTTATTTCAAGATTTGCAATGACAAATAAGTTCTTTTTGACCAAACCTGGCAATACGCTATCAAAACATACATACCTAATTCTACATTTTTAATAATAAAATATTCTAAAATGGTTTATATTAACCTTGAAAACTTAACAAAACATTCTGGAGTCTTGTCATAATGTTGTCTGAGTGACCCAATCAAAAAATAGGCCTTGGGCTTCCCTGGCGGTGCAGTGGTCGAGAGTCTGCCTGCTGATGCAGCCCAATCAAAAAATAGGCCTTGGGCTTCCCTGGCGGTGCAGTGGTCGAGAGTCCGCCTGCTGATGCAGGGGACATGGGTTCGTGCCCCGGTCCGGGAAGATCTCACATGCCGCGGAGCGGCTAGGCCCATGAGCCATGGCCGCTGAGCCTGCGCATCCGGAGCCTGTGCTCCGCAACAGGAGGGGCCACAACAGTGAGAGGCCCCCGTACCACAAAAAAAAAAAAAAAAAAAAGTCCTTAAATTCAATTTACATTTAATTCTACTTAAGAACAAACAGCAAGACAGTAAGTTTACAAACGGCCTATGGATAATTATTTTCTAAATGGCATCAAGAATATAAAAATATATATAATAGGTTTTACTTAAAGTGAAAATGAGGAAAATACTGACAAGGGTAAGAATAAATAAGAAAAACAACATAATAATAGCTTTATTTTAATTCAGCTACTTATTATGTCTCAGACATTACATCAAGTACTTAATAGCTATTATCTGATAATCTCCATCACCTGAAATAGGTATCGTAATTCTCACTGAACAGACCAGGAAACTGAGGTTGAAGTAGCTTTCATTGTTAAACAGCTAGTTAAATGGAATAGCTGGAATTCAAATTCAGTTGTGTTGGCCTCTAAAATTGATCCTCATTATGATAAAATATTTTTTGTAATGCCAGTTTCCTCAAAGAATTCCAACAATGCTTTAACCTTTCCATGAAAAATAGCTGGTCTTTAAAAATGATGATATAGCAACTGCACGTGCTACTATGTAGCAAGCTGCATCTAAGTGTATACCTCTGTATGTGTACCTGTGTATGTATGCATGTGCAGTCATACATATGCTGCACATACCTGTTAGTAATACTTGTCCAAATAAATTAATGATTTGGGGTCAAAAAGTACCTGCAATAGACAGTAATATATTACAAAGAACTAGATGGGAACTTAACCTGATCAGGTTTTATTCCTAAAATTGCCCTTCTTTATGGGTGTAAAAATAGGAATTAGAACTTTCCAAAATAACAGACTGACACACGAATTTATCTCTTCTTCTTTCAAAGAACCTACTAAAATGATATGGAATTTTTTTTTTTTTTTTTTTTAGAAAAGCATAACCCTCAAAGACAAAGAGATCATGAAAGGATCTGCGTTAGCAGGGCAAGGAAACTACAGTTGACCCTTGAAGAAAATGTGGGGTTGGGGGCACTGACCACTTGCAGTTGAAAATCCATAGCTGGTATAACTTTATACTTGGTCCTCCACATCCTTGGTTCTACATTCACAGATTCAACCAACTGGAGACAGTGTAGTACTGCAGTATGAATTTAGTGAAAAAAAATCTGTATGTAAGTGGACCTATGCAGTTCAGACCCATGTTGTTCAATGGTCAACTGTATAAGCTGAAGTGCTTGGAGAAAAGGCTCAAGAAGCTTTTTGCGCTGAAGAACCTATGAAAGGCTCAGAATTTGGAGTCATCCGAAATAGCAGAGGACAAAAGTAAGGTGTCAGGCTGAAAACACCTTTTCTGTGATGGTCCCTTCTCCCTCTTGCTCAGCATGCCAATAACCAAGTAGTTTACTTCTGGGAAGTTTCAGGCATTAGAGATGTAAGTTACAGGAGAGGGTAAGATATTGGCCTTAGGCTAAAAACAGGGAGTTAATGGAAAGTCTACAAAGGAACAGTTTGGCCCTTGCCCCCAACTCTGCCAAATTCCTAGGATGCCAGTCAGCCAGGAACATATCCACAGGGCAGGAGACAGGAGGTAAGTCCCATTACACAGAGTTTCCAATTAGCTCTTTAGTACCTTATTCTTAATATAGTATAATAAACAGTTACCTGCCTTTTAAAGAAAACTATGAGTATTTAAGAGAGCCAAAACAAATACCAATAAGGAATCTGAAAAAAACAGAGATAACAGAGGAAACAAAAGAAAACTTCAAAACCACACTTGAAGACATAAGAAAATACATCCATAAAAAAAAAAAAAAGGAACAGCATGCTAAGAGAAAAGAACAATAAGAGAACAAAGAAAACTTCTTGGATATAAAAAGAAAATATGACAGCTAACATAAAAATATTCAATAGAAGGCCGAAGATAAAATTAAGAAAACTTCCCGTGGGGAAAAAGACACAAAATGACAAAAACAGAAATGAAATAAAGAAATAAAGGATGGAGTTAGGCAGTCCCATAACCAACTAGTAGCAATTCCTGAAAGAGAAAACAAAAAAATAGTCAGAGAAATAATATAAGAACATTTCAAAAAGGCCCCAAGTATAGAAGTCTCCAGCTTGAAGGGAGGTTAGAGAAATGAATGAAGAATAGTCTACACCAAGACATATTATGAAATTTCAGAGAAAAGGGATAAAGAAGAGACCCTAATAGCTTCAAAAATTAAAAATAAGTCACATTTGAAGGATTAGGAAAAAGAACAGCAATGGATTTAAAACCAGCAGCCGATGAAGCTAGAAGACTACAGGCTAATCAAAGAGTGAGTAGAAAAAGGTTTTGGAAATGGAGGGACATACCCATGCATCCTTTCTCAGGAATTTCTTGAAGGATACACTCCAGTGAAGTAAATGAAGAAGCAAAGAACAAAATAGCACAGGATCCAAGAAATAGGGATCAAACAAAGAATGACAAAGGGAAAGTCTCCAAACAGTAACTCTGCAGAAGGCCTAGAGAATGAATTCAGATTGGGGAGGAGTGCAGAGGACTCAATGGGGGAAGAAAAAAGCACAACAGGTATATGGCAGGTATGATGGAACATTTGCAAAGAAATTAAGGATACGTACACAGAAAACTGCGCAATTTATTTTTTAAAAAACAATCATTTACTCTTGGAGGGAAAAACCATAGAGAAATGAAATACTGTATACTGCTTGGCTCTGAAGTACACATAATCTACATGGCCAGAATTTATACAATGATTACTGACCAAGCTAAAATATGATATAACTTTATGGAGATGGAGCCAATTTAAAGATGCTAAATCTTTGTCTATGCTAACAAAAAAATCCAAGAGATGATGATGGTAACTCAAGAAATTACAGTATAAAAACTTATTTTAGAATATGGAAGTAAACATCAGAAGAAACAGCTCAAAGTTTTAAAAGTGGTTGCATTTGAGAGAGGAACAGGGGAGAGGGGGAAGAAAACAGTGAAGGACAGTTAGTTTTTGAAAACTATATTAAATAAATACAAGAATTTCTAAATTTTATAAGTATATAAAACAACATTACATTAATCAAAGAAAAATTAATTGGGATTTTTTAAAAACTCAGTGGAACCCAAGTCTTTAATAGCCCACAAATTCCTTAACTTTTAATCCTCCATGAAAAACCACTTCTAGGCAGTTCATTTCTTGGATGTAATATTTATCAACTTCTGTTCCCTCCGCACTCCAAGCATGTTGACATCCAGTATCAAGGAACATTTCTCAAGAGGGATAATCTCCTGTTTATCCATCTATAACTTTCCCCTCAACGCCTGAATGTTCTAACTCAAGGCCAATTTTTTTTAACATATGTCTGAGTTTAAGTTAAATACTGTAGAATCTGAGCACTCATTACCCCATATGGGGACTTCTTAAATTTTGTGAACAGTTCCAAAATAATCTCTGACCTTTCTACATACCAATTCATCCTGCACATGGCAATGAGTAAATCAAATCAACTTAAAATACCGTTTTCACCACCTCTCCTTTAAATAAGAACCTGTAATGATTCCCCACCTTTCTTGGGATTGAGGTCAATTCTTTCGATATTTATGAAGGTTCCTAGTCTGCCCTGATCTCATCTTCCTAGTCCATAACTTTCCAAAGTATACCCTCCACTTCTGTCAGGCAAATCTTTCCACCTCCTCTTCACAACCTGCTGTTTTTACTACCATCTCTTGTTAATGCTGTGTCCTGAAACTTGAAAGCCCTCACCTAAATTTTACTTATCTTAAGGTCAAGCACAAGTCCCATAACTTTCTAGAAGCTGCCACCTTAGCCTGCACTGACTCATCTCTTCCTCCAGACAGTGATCAATCCTCATTTCTTATAGTTTCAAAACTGTGTTGGCTCACTATCAATGAGGGTCACTGTGTTTCATGCAATGCCAGTCATATAAAAAAAATAGAACTATTATTTGAACATTTAAAAAGTTCAGTTTGATTTGAATTTCCTCAAAATCAATCTATGAGTCACCTGGCAGTCAATAAATGAAAAATTAGAACAGAGTTCATTGACCCCAGTGCAAACTCCTCCCTCAGACCACCAAGCACAAAGTTGACCTGATGAGCCTGTGACTGAGCTGCTCCCACAGGCACACTCAGGATGAGGGACAATCCACTCAGGATGAGGGACAATCCCCAAGACATTCAAGAAAGCATATCAGATTGCAAGGGACTGAAAGGTGTTTATGCTGGTTCCACTCAAAATTATTTATTTATTTTTTTAAAGCAAATCATTTTTAAACTTCGGTATGCTCACTAATTTTCCTAACAAATTACTTGCTTCATACCTCATAACTAGTGATTTTGTATCACACCACCACTTCAGAGTAAAACTGATTTCAAAGACAATCCAACTGGTTATTGCGTATCTATCATTACACTAACGACTGTTTTACAGAAACAAATACATTTGTACTTACTTCAAGGATACCTTTACTTTGGGTTTAAAATAGGGTGCGTTCTGGTCTGCCAAAAAGACGATTAAATCATTTCCTAAAAGAAGCAAGTATACATTAGAAAAATGCTTCCCAGTGAGACATACAATTAGTGGTTACAAGAAGCTTTCTGGGCACTGTTTTCAACAAGAAAACTTTTACTTTTCTCCAGTTCGTCTGCCCTCTCAAGGTTGGTCCTATTAGACTAATGAAATGGAGATTCCTAACAATATACCACAAATTCAATATTCAAAACAGCAGGGAAACTAGAAGGATGAACAAGGAAAAATGTAGTTGGTCAAGGCAAATTGAAGCCAATGGCTTCTGCCAGGAGTCAGACTGATTGACTTAAAGGAAGCTAAAGAATATGCCTTATAACTATACTATGTGTTAAGTCTTGTCTTCCCCAAACCTAACAACTCAGTCTCTTATAAGGCTGTTTAGTACATTGCACAGATGCATCACACCAAGGACACAGCAACTCCTATTGTAGATATTTGACTGGTAACTAGGACATGATGTCATATTTAAGCAGAAAAAGCTGAATCCTCCAAGACTATCCTCTTGTGGCTCCTACAGAACCATCCCCCAGGTTGATGCATTTTTGGAGCTCAATGAGCATTCATTGGAACAGATTTTTGAAATTGTTTAGTCAAACACAGGGCATCGTTAAAGGGGAGAATCTCTGTCTCCAGAGATTGGGTGGAGTGGCTATAGGTTAGGCAGTATGCACCCTTCTTGCAGTACATGGAGTCATACAAAGATAGGGGAAATACCCAAGGTCCACAAGAGGCTCTGGAGTCCTGACAAGGACTCCAAGAGATCTGGGCCAAGATCCTGTCAGTCAAACTCTATAAGTGCTTCACTTCCTTCTTTCACAGCCTTGACCTCAAACAGTACCTGCTTTGTGGGTACTAGAGAATACTAAGACCCTCTAATGCCCATTGTCAGCATCAAGATTTACAAAAAAAAGTTTGTTTAGTGATGGTTAAAGCAAAGAACTCCCAAGAACCTCAAGCTGGAAAAGAAAACAGAAATTTGGAAGACTAGGGTGGTGGCCAAAGCAAGGAAGTCTTTTGCACACAAAAGACTAGGGCAGCACAGAAGGGAGAAAAACCTGCAGTTTGAAAATCCTTTTCCAAGGAGACACTGGGTTTATTAGTAGTGCCTGCGAAGTACTTGTGAGAACTGTGGAGTGTTTAGGCCCTTGGGAAGGAACAGTAGTTTCTAAGAAAGCTGGGACCCTGACAAAGGGAGGGGAGGGTGAACAAGGTAAATGAAGAGGGAGGGAGAAGTCCTCTACGAGAGGAAATCGTTAAGTCGCACCTTTTCCAGTTCATCAAAGGGGAAGGGAGACTGGAGGAAATACAGCAGACAGGAATGAAGGGACCTCGGGAGGGAATGTAAAGGCAAGCTACAAAGACTACTGGGAATCAGGAAGGACTTTGGAAGGTGATTCCATGAGAAGGGCGGGGTGCGTGAGTGACGGCCGCGGTCGTCTCAGGAAAAAAACCCAAAAAACCGGGGTGTTTCCAGTGCTTGCGGGGGTGGATCAAACTGTGGAGTGATCAGGCCAGGACCTGGGTTTGGAAAAGATGGAGAAAACAGGCAAGCTGCAAGGATGCTGGAAATAAAGGGGGAGAGACAGGGCTGGGAGAGAAGGGCCGGGAAATGCAGGAGGACCGGGCATCCGGGCAAGGGGTGTGGGGAACACCGGGAGGGGGACGCGAAGAGAGGGAGGGCCGGGCAAGCACTGACTTTCCCGCAGCACGAAGAGGTCCGTCTGCTTGTCAGAGTTGAGGTCTCCGAAGGCCGCCAGGGTGCCCCAGGCCTCGGCCCCAAAGAGCTCGGCCGTGACGTTGTGCAGCGCCCGCGCCGGGACCGGCCCGACTCCCAGCAGCGCGAGGCCAAGCAGCGGCGCCAGCAACACCCAGGAGGCCAGCAGCCGGCCTGCCGCCGCCATGGCAGCTCCTCGGCCCCCGCCCGCCGGCCCACTGCTGCGCTTGACGGCAGCCGGAAAGCACCGTGCCGCCGGCCGAGAGAGAAAGAGTGTAGCCCAGACGCCCGTACGACCGCGGCCAGTCCCCGTCTCACTCTCCCGTAGGGCTGCCCCTCTGACGCTCGGGAGGCCGCGAAGCTAGGTTGAAGCTCGCCCTCGCGCTCACTTCCGGCCGGTGCGCCTCCCGACAGTGTCGCGCGGGGGGGCGGGGCCGGCCGGGAGGAGCTGACAGGCGGCCCCGGGGGCGGTGGCCAAGACGGCGGCCCGAGCGCTATGGCGGGGCTCCTGGCCGAAGTGAACTGGAAGGTCTTGGAGCGAAGAGCCCGGATCAAGCGCTCAGGTTTGGTTGGCTGGGGCGCCACCCCTTCCCCCCGCACCGTAGAGGGTACTGCCCCTCACGAGCCTTGGGCAGGAGGCAGATGGGGGTCCTGGGATGAACCTGTGCCCGTGTGTTTCCTCTTAGAAAGCAGACGGTGGTCCCTGACTCCCTCTTGATGTCTTTCCCCATTAGGTGGTGGTCCCACCTTTGCTCCGTTTTGCTTCCCCAACTATATTTCGTGTGTGTTCCCTCTCGAAAAGTAGGTGGTGGTGCCGACTTCTCCTGGAGTCTTCTTAGAAATCAGGCGGTGGCCACATACCCTGGAGTGCCCTCCCTGTCTGTATTCCTCCCCGAAAGTCTGATAGTTTCATTTTTACATATGACTAGGGTCTGGTCCTAGAAAACTGGCGCTGCTTGTTGCCTTATTTCGTATCTCCTTTTCACATTACAAGTTCTGAGATCTAGCCAGTTATCCTATGTGGCGGAAATTGAGGGAGACCGGGCCTCAGGCCACGAAGGGGGTCTCGGTGAGCATAGTTAGGACTCAAAAGTAAGTGGGCCCCTTCCCTGGGCAAGTGGCCCCAGGACGCCTAGTTTCCAGTTGTGGCTCCCAAACCCGAGGCCACCTAGGTCAGAACACGCTGCGCAGGCAGTTAAAACAGTTACAGTGTCCTGAGCTGACTTAATTCAAATTGCAGAGTCACGCTTTGAAGTTAGCACTTGTGGCTGATAACTCATCTGACAGCCAGGATTGAAACTTCTCTTATTCCTGGCTGGCTGGATGTAATCTCGAGCTAAAAAGTGTTCCTATAAACAGGAAAGATAGTGGAATGACAAGTCTTCATCTAAGAATCTTCCCTTCTGAAGGCTTGTTGTTACTATATAAATTAGTATTGGGAGATGATAATGTCAAAGCCGATAATCTGATAACATTGAAAGACATAGACCTAGGAAAACTAATTATGCATTTGCATCGGTATTAAGGTTTTTTTTTTTCCCCTCAGCTAATACTACCCCATTATATTTTGGCTTTTCCCATTCATGAAGTTCTTAGTTGTGCAGACAACAGAGTTCTTAGTTCTTAGCTGTCTTTTTTTTTTTTTTTTGAAGAAAGTATCTAATTTCATAAATCGTACAGGAGAAATCCACCCAATCTTTGTTGCTTATTCCATTCTATTTTTAAACCTTAAAAATAGTTGTGCACTTATTTACTTAGGGTTATAGCAAAACTACCATAAGTATGAGAGAATTTTTCAAAAACTAGTCCTTAGTACATTTTAGTGTTAGTACAGTTACTTAGAATAGTAACGTATATTTCTGTTTCACACTTTCTCTCAAACTTTTTGTGTCATACTGAAGTATTGAGTTGACCACTAACAGTGAGTCTATCTGGGCTATAACGGTCAAAGAGAGTAACTGGAGTTTTCTTGCAGGAAACTGAGCTCTACCCTCAACATGTATTTTTACAGCATTTCTCTTTTCCTCTAATAAACGTATAGGGTTTATTTTCTTCTCCAGTCTTAATTTCCTCTGAACTGCATGTCATAACAGTAAGCTTTGAAAGCCTACCTTCTCTTTCTTTACTGAGAAAAAAAAAATCAAGTTTTATTTAACTATTGTTGAATGCAGTCACTTAAATCCAGTTTGATGTACAAGGTAGTTGAGTGTATTGTATAAATTATGGATGTTCCTATATGTTTACATCATAGCAATAAAAGAGATACCATCTGAAGTCATCCCTCCAAATTAGTTGAGATTTCAGATTCTTCTGATAGCTGTGATGTGTAGACTATAAACTTTCTTCAGTGGATCATTGACTTCCTGTGTCATTAAAAGCAATCACCCTGATTCTGTTTGTTACTTTTAGAGGAGTATATAAAGTGAGTTTTGTTTGAAACTTGGACTAACCTGACTATGATATAGATGCCACTGCAAAGTTCTGAGCATTGTTACAGAGTAGCATAATCACTTCACTGCTCAATAGAGCTACTGGATGCTACTCTTATGTAATGTTTAATAAGTGGCCATTATATATTTCCTGCCTCATCCATATAAGCAAATGTAATTTATCAAAGCAAAGAAAATCAAATTTTCAAGTCATAAAAGAGAAAATAAAATTATAATGAACCTCAATTATTGCCTTTGTTGCACACCACATCATGTTAATAACTGCTCACACTGCTTTCAATTAATCTAATGCTTATTGCTTCTAACCTTCACTAAACAGTTTTGAAATTGCTATAGTTTAGCCTGCGATGCTTATGATTAGAGTCAACAGTTTGAAATGGCCAGCTCACCTGATGCAGTCGTCTCTTCTCCACCAGCTTTCTTAAGGTCTGGTAAGTGTGTAGACCCCAAAAGGGTCACTTGGTAATTTTAAATATCTTTGTTTCTGAAGGTTGATGTCACCATATGATATTATTTTGGTTTTATTTCCTCTTTGGTGGGCCCAAGCCTGAACACCATTTCTGTTATTGTTGGGCTCAAGTTTGCACTGTATGGTGAATGTGGTCTGTGGTGTGAGAAGCATGAGAAGTGCAGAGTGGAGCCCCTGTCTTGACACTAGCTCTGTTTGACCAGGGGCAATTCCTCAGTATCTGGGAGCCTTAATTATCACCTGGGTAGATAAAAAGCTTCTTCAATAATTTTTGTCTTTTTGCATAACAAAGTAACTTTTATAAAGTAGAAAAATTTGGTCAGCGTCCCAATTATTTTCTCTTCATCAACTCCCTGTGAAGTAGGTATTTTTATATGCATTTTCATAGACAGGAAAGGGAAGCCCACAGAGTTGAAGCAAGTTGCCCCAGGTCCTGAGACTATTATGTTTCAAGGCCATGTGCTTTGCCTGCCATCCTATGGCTTCCTGGTGTAAGGGCTGAAGGAGGTGTTGGTGCAGTGGCTCTTAGACTGTCAGGTTGGTGAGACCCTTTGCAAGCTGGATGAAAGCTGTGGAATTGCTCTCCAGATGAGTGCCCTGGGTCTTGAAAACAATTTGGAAGAGGTCCATGCATTCAGGAAAGACCATATATGGAGTCCCATTAGGAACACAGGCCTTTGAATGTATCTGGAAGAGAAGGGCTTTGTTAAGTGGGGGTAGAGCTGAAATGAAGACTGAAGTCTGTAAGGCTTTTTTCTGTGGGTTGTGACCCACCTTGGGCCATTTAAAACCTGTTTTGTGTGTGAACACTGGGAAAAGCCTGTTGGCAAGAGACTGCTTTGTCTTTAATGTGCCTCAAGCAGAATATTCAAGCCTCAGGACTCATTAACAGATAAATGTGAGATGACCGAATCAAAACATGACGGTGAAAAATTCTTTCTTTTTGGTTTCACCATGGCCTTTCAGAGGTGGTTCCCCCACCGTTTATTTCCATTTGTATTTCAAGCCCTGTTTTGGCAAGATGGAGGGGAAAAATCTTGAAGAAAAGAAATAGGAAATAGCTTATGGAAGAGTCACAAACAGGAGAAAACAATGTCTTTAGTTGTCATCTGCCAAATGACAAAAGAGTATATTATATGTAACATTGCCAATTGATTTTTGATTTAATCTTTGAACTAAGAGAACAAGAGGACATATATCTTTGAACTGTGCTTTCTTTTAAGCATCAGGCTCTCGTTTTCATCTTGGCTTTCTTAGTAAGGGCTTGATGGGTTTTCAGCACTGACAAAGTCCTTCAGCAGTTACTGGGAAATAGAATGCTAAAGGTATGCTTTTATGCATCAATAGTGCATTTCAAATTTCAAAACCTAAGAACTGTGCTTAACATTACATAGAGTGTTTAAAACCATATACAAGAAGTTTTTCCAGTACCATATTATTAAATCAAAATAGAATGCACCAAGAAACTAAATAGAAAAATACCAAACTTAATCTTTATAAGCCATTTAAAAGATGGATTCCTTATAAATTATTTTCAGTATAGGCACTTGGGGTTCATCTAACCAAAACTTAGTGATAACTATAAAGAAATAAAATTTTTATCTGTTAAATAGAGTGGTTTGCATTTATAGTTTATTTACTAATTTAGAAATACTTAAATATGTTGGAAATGATTTGTTTTCTGCTATTGTAGTTCCTTGGACGTTATCATTGTGGGAGAGTGTATAATGGTGTGATTTCATTTAACAGTCATTTTAAAGAATGTCCTGGGTTTATACCTGAGCTTTTTCTTGGTACCTTTGGCTAGAAACTATTTAATTTTACCAAAAGTGAAAGCCAGTATCTTGATTTTGGAAAATTAGTTTCTAATATACCCAGATTGTTTTATGCATTTTAACCCTCTTTATTCCTCCTGGTTTTGTTTCTGCTACGTTTTTCTTTATTTCTACTCTTTATTGAATTTAGTGTGTCCTGCATTTCTGTGCGTGCATGCTTGAGCTGTGCTCTGAATGCTAATGTGTCAATATGTGCTGTGGTTGAATATACTTTCTTTTCTTTTGACTGCTTAAATCCAAAAACAGATCTGGATGTCCAGGTTTTTCTTTAAAGAGCCTTGTGATAAAACATACAGGACAATGAATTTATAGGCAAATTCCACAACCAATAATGAATTAACTAATTATTAGGGAAGGAGTGTAGCATCCAGTAACTTAGATGGCTTCCATTTCTCATTTGACAACTACAGTTATATTTTAGATTAGCAGAGTTGATCAGCTAGAGCAATTACATTGGCATTACAAGTTCAGTTATTTGTAGTAATTGTTATGGCATTTTGTGATGAGGTAAGAAATGTCATGGCATTTTTACTTTTATTCTTAGATGATAAGATAATTAAAAAAATTATTCCTTAAAATGAATCATTGGCTTATCTCTATCTTGGCTCTGTAAGTTTATCAGTATCTCAGTGAGTTTATCAGCATGTGACTTGAGTTTTTTTCTTTATTTATTTCTTTTTAGGTTTTTTGATTAATTTGATTTGATTTATTTGATTTGATGGGCATATCAATACCTGGTAAAGTTTTATTGTATATTCTGGGCAAAACTCAACTTTTTATTTTGTGTGTCTGACAGTCTCTTCTTTTTAGGCACTTATATAGCAGCCTTGTTTCAGCCTAATTTAATAGTCAACCAATTAATAAAGTTCTTTTGGCTTAAAGAGACCATAGGCCTGAGGCTACTGGACTGTTATGTGTTGTGGCCCCTTTTAAGAGCCTAAGGAAAGCGTACACATTTTGTGTTCAGCTATACCTGAATCTCATCCTCGCTCTGTTGTTTAATACTTGTTTGATCTTGAGCAAGTAACTTTACATCTTTGAGACTTGGTTTCCTTCTCTGTAAGAGTAGGAGTAATAAAACCTACCTGAAGATATAATTCTGAGGATTAAACAAGATGTTATATGCAAAACACTTGATATTTAGTAGCTGCCCAATAAATTTTATGCTTTATCTTTCCTAAAAAATGTTTGTCTTTTACAATATTGCTGGTATGTATTTAAGAGTAGGATTTTACAAAAGCAGACATAGTTGCTTATCTCTTTACCTCATTCCGGTATCTACCCTCATGGTAGCCATTTGATTAAGAAAACTAGTCATGAGGGGATTTGAGAAGATCGCGAAAGAGTAAGACGCGGAGATCACCCTCCTCCCCAAAGATACATCAGAAATACATCTACACGTGGAACAGCTCCTATAGAACACCAAGTGAACGCTGGCAGAAGACCTCAGATGTCCCAAAAGGCAAGAAACTCCCCACGTACCTGGGTAGGGCAAAAGAAAAATGAAAAAACAGAGATAAAAGAATAGGGAAGGGACCTGCACCAGTGGGAGGGAGCCGTGAAGGAGGAAAGGTTGCCACACACTAGAAGCCCCTTCGTGGGCGGAGACTGTGGGTGGCGGAGGGGGGAAGCTTCAGAGCCTCGGAGGAGAGTGCAGCAACAGGGGTGTAGAGGGCAAAGCGGAGAGATTCCCACACGGGATCGGTGTCGACCAACACTCACCAGCCCGAGAGGATTGTCTGCTCACCCTCCAGGATGCGTGGGGGCTGGGAACTGAGGCTCGGGCTTCAGTCGGATGCAGAGAGAGGACTGGGGTTGGCGGCTGAACACAGCCTGAAGGGGTTAATGTGCCACTGCTAGCCGGGAGGGAGTCCGGGAAAAGTCTGGAGCTGCCGAAGAGACAAGAGACTTTTTCTTCCCTCTTTGTTTCCTGGTGCGCAAGGAGAGGGGATTAAGAGCACTGCATAAAGGAGCTCCAGAGACGGGCACGAACTGCGCCTATCAGCGCAGACCCCAGAGATGGGCATGAGACGCTAAGGCTGCTGCTGCACCCACCAAGAAGCCTGTGTGCAAGCACAGGTCACTATCCATACCGCCCCTTCCGGGAGCCTGTACAGCCCGCCACTGCCAGGGTCCCATGACCCAGGGACAGTGTCCCCAGGAGAACACACGATGTGCCTCAGGCTGGTGTAACTTCATGTTGGCCTCTGCTGCCGCAGGCTCACCGCGCATCCATACCTCACCCTTCCCAGCCTGAGTGAGCCAGAGCCACCAAATCAGCTGCTCCTTTAACCCTTTCCTATCTGAGCGAAGAACAGACGCCTTCAGGCGACCTACACACAGAGGTGGGGCCAAATCCAAAGCTGAATCCCGGGAGCTGTGCGAACAAAGAAGAGAAAGGGAAATTTCTACCAGCAGCCTCAGAAGCAGCGGATTAAAGCTCCACAGTAAACTAGATGTACCCTCTATCTGTGGAATACCTGAATAGACAACAAATCATCCCAAATTGAGGAGGGGGACTTTGGGAGCAAGATATATTATTTTTTCCCCTTTTCCTCGTTTTGTGAGTGTGTATGTATATGCTCCTGTGTGAGATTTTGTCTGTATAGCTTTGCTTTCACCATTTATCCTAAGCTTCTGTCCATCCAGTTATTTATTTTTTTACTTAAAAAAATTTTTTCTTAATAATTATTTTTTATTTTAATAACTTTATTTTATCTTACTTTATTTTATTTTATCCTCTTTCTTTCTTTCTTTCTATTTTTCCCTCCCTTTTATTCTGAGCCGTGTGGAGGACAGGCTCTTGGTACTCCAGCCAGGCGTCAGGGCTGTGCCACTGAGGTGGGAGAGCCAACTTCAGGACACTGGTCCCCAAGAGACCGCCCAGCTCCACGTAATATCAAATGGCGAAAATCTCCCAGAGATCTCCATCTCAACACCAAGACCCAAATCCACTCAACGACAAGCAAGCTACAGTGCTGGACACCCTATGCCAAACAACTAGCAAGACAGGACCACAGCCCCATCCATTAGCAGAGAGGCTGCCTAAAATCATAATAAGGCCACAGACACCCCAAAACACACCACCAGATGTGGACCTGCCCACGAGAAAGACAAGATCCAGCCTCATCCACCAGAACACAGGCACTAGTCCCCTCCACCAGGAAACCTACACAACCCACTAAACCAACCTTAGCCACTGGGGACAGGCAACAAAAACAACTGGAACTATGAACCAGCATCCTGCGAAAAGGAGACCCCAAACACAGTAAGATAAGCAAAATGAAAAGACAGAAAAACAAACAGCAGTTAAAGAAGCAAGGTAAAAACCCACCAGACCAAACAAATGAAGAGGAAATAGGTAGTCTACCTGAAAAAGAATTCAGAATAATGATAGTAAAGATGATTCAAACTCTTGGAAATAGAATAGAAAAAATGCAAGAAACAGTTAACAAGGACCTAGAATAACTAAAGAGGAAACAAGCAATGATGAACAACACAAGAAATGAAATTAAAAATACTCAAGAAGGGATCAATAGCAGAATAACTGAGGCAGAAGAACGGATAAGTGACCTGGAAGATAAAATAGTGG
>NC_041230.1:20328415-20390084 GCF_002837175.3 Physeter macrocephalus
CGATGCAGGGGACATGGGTTCGTGCCCCGGTCCGGGAAGATCCCACATGCCGTGGAGCGGCTGGGCCCGTGAGCCATGGCCGCTGAGCCTGCGCGTCTGGAGCCTGTGCTCCACAACGGGAGAGGCCATGACAGTGAGAGGCCCGCATACCGCAAAAAAAAAAAAAAAAGCAGAAAGGAAAAACAACAAATAACACACACGTGAATCCCCATAAGGTTAACAGCAGATCTTTCAGCAGAAACTCTGCAAGCCAGAAGAGAGTGGCAGGACATATTTAAAGTGATGAAGGAGAAAAACCTACAACAAAGACTACTCTACCCAGCAAGGATCTCATTCAGGTTTGATGGAGAAATTAAAACCTTTACAGACAAGCAAAAGCTGAGAGAGTTCAGCACCACCAAACCAGCTTTAAAACAAATGCTAAAGGAACTTCTTTGGGCAAGAAACACAAGAGAAGGAAAAGACCTACAATAACAAGCCCAAAACAATTAATTAAATGGTAATAGGAACATACATATCGATAATTACCTTAAATGTAAATGGATTAAATGCTCCAACCAAAAGACACAGACTAGCTGAATGGATAGAAAAACAAGACCCATATATATGCTGTCTACAAGGGACCCACTTCAGACCTAGCGACACATACAGACTGAAAGTGAGGGGATGGAAAAAGATATTCCATACAAACGGAAATCAGTAGAAAGCTGGAGTAGCAATTGTCATATCAGACAAAACAGACTTATTTATAGGACATTCCATCCAAAAACAACAGAATACACATTTTTCTCAAGTGCTCATGGAATATTCTACAGGATAGATTATATCTTGGGTCACAAATGTAGCCTTGGTAAATTTAATAAAATTGATATCGTATCAATTATCTTTTTCAACCACAATGCTATGAGACTAGATATCAATTACAAGAAAAGATCTATTAAAAATACAAACACATGGAGGCTAAACAATACAGTACTTAAAAACGAAGTGATCACTGAAGAAATCAAAGAGGAAATAAAAAAATACCTAGAAAAAATGACAATGGAGACACGACAACCGAAAACCTATGGGATGCAGCAAAAGCAGTTCTATGTGGGAAGTTTATAGCAATACAATCCTACCTTAAGAAACAGGAAACATCTGAAATAAACAACCTAACCTTGCACCTAAAGCAATTACAGAAAGAAGAACAAAAAAACCCCAAAGTTAGCAGAAGGAAAGAAATCATAAAGATCAGTTCAGAAATAAATGGAAAAGAAATGAAGGAAATGATAGCAAAGATCAAAACTAAAAGCTGCTTCTTTGAGAAGATAAACAAAATTGATAAACCATTAGCCAGACTCATCAGGAAAAAAAGGAAGAAGGCTCAATAGAATTAGAAATGAAAAAGGAGAAGTAACAACTGGCACTGCAGAAATACAAAGGATCATGAGAGATTACTACAAGCAACTCTATGCCAATAAAATGGACAACCTGGAAAAAATGGACAAATTTATAGAAATGCACAACCTTCTGAAGACTGAACCAGGAAGAAATAGAAAACATGAACAGACCAATCACAAGCACTGAAATTGAAACTGTGATTAAAAATCTTCCAACAAACAAAAGCCCAGGACCAGATGGCTTCACAGGCGAATTCTATCAAACATTTAGAGAAGAGCTAACACCTATCCTTCTCAAACTCTTCCAAAAGATAGCAGAGGGAGGAACACTCCCAAACTCATTCTGTGAGGCCACCATCACCCTGATACCAAAACCAGACAAAGACGTCACAAAGAAAGAAAACTACAGGCCAATATCACTGATGAACATAGATGCAAAAATCCTCAACAAAATACTAGCAAACAGAATCCAACAGCACATTAAAAGGATCATACACCATGATCAAGTGGGGTTTATTCCAGGAATGCAGGGATTCTTCAATATATGCAAATCAATCAACGTGATACACCATATTAACAAATTAAAGGACAAAAACCATATGATCATCTCAATAGATACAGAGAATGCTTTCAACAAAATTCAACACCCATTTATTATAGAAACCCTGCAGAAAGTAGCCATGGAGGGAACTTTCCTCAATATAATAAAGGCCATATGTGACAAACCCACAGCCAATATCGTCCTCAATGGTGAAAAACTGAAACCATTTCCACTAAGATCAGGAACAAGACAAGGTTGCCCACTCTCAGCACTATTATTCAACATATTTTTGGAAGTTTTAGCCACAGCAGTCAGAGAGGAAAAAGAAATAAAAGGAATCCAAATAGGAAAAGAAGAAGTAAAGCTGTCACTGTTTGCAGATGAAATGATACTATACATAGAGAATCCTAAAGGTGCTACCAGGAAACTACTAGAGCTGATCAATGAATTTGGTAAAGTAGCAGGATACAAAATTAATGCACAGAAATCTTTGGCATTCCTATACACTAATGATGAAAAATTTGAAAGTGAAAATAAGAAAACACTCCCATCTACCACTGCAACAAAAAGAATAAAATGTCTAGGAATAAACCTACCTAAGGAGGCAAAAGACCTGTATACGTATGGAAACACAAAAGACCCCAAACAGCCAAAGCAATCTTGAGAAAGAAAAAAGGAGTTGGAGGAATCAGGATCCCTGACTTCAGACCATACTACAAAGCTACAGTAATCAAGAGAGTATGGCATTGGCACAAAAACAGAAATATAGATCAATGGAACAGGATAGATAGCCCAGAGATAAACCCACGCACATATGGTCACCTTATCTTTGATAAAGGAGGCAAGAATATACAGTGGAGAAAAGACAGCCTCTTCAATAAGTGGTGCTGGGAAAACTGGACAGGTATATATAAAAGAATGAAATTAGAACCCTCCCTATCACCATACACAAAAATAAACTCAAAATGGATTAAAGACCTAAATGTAAGGCCAGACACTATCAAACTCTTAGAGGAAAACATAGGCAGAACACTCTATGACATAAATCACAGCAAGATCCTTTTTGACCCTTCTCCTAGAGAAATGGAAATAAAAACAAAAATAAACAAATGGGACCTAATGAAACTTAAAAGCTTTTGCACAGCAAAGGATACCATAAACAAGACCAAAAGACAACCCTCAGAATGGGAGAAAATAGTTGCAAATGAAGCAACTGACAAAGGATTAATCTCCAAAATTTACAAGCAACTCATGCAGCTCAATAACAAAAAAACAAACAACCCAATCCAAAATTAGGCAGAAGGCCTAAATAGACATTTCTCCAAAGAAGATATACAGATTGCGAACAAACACATGAAACAATGCTCAACATCATTAATCATTAGAGAAATGCAAATCAAAACTACAATGCAATATCATCTCACACTGGTCAGAATGGCCGTCATCAAAAAATCTGGAAACAATAAATGCTGGAGAGGGTGTGGAGAAAATGGAACACTCTTGCACTGTTGGTGGGAAAGTAAATTGATACAGCCACTATGGAGAACAGTATGGAGTTTCCTTAAAAAACTACAAATAGAACTACCATACGACCCAGAAGTCTTTCTAGTGGGCATATACCCTGAGAAGACCATAATTCAAAAAGAGTCATGTACCAGAATGTTCATTGCCACTCTATTTACAATAGCCAGGACATGGAAGTAACCTAAGTGTCCTCTGACAGATGAATGGATAAAGAAGATGTGGCACATATATGCAATGGAATATTACTCAGCCATAAAAAGAAATGAAATTGAGTTATTTGTAGTGAGGTGGATGGACCTAGAGTCTGTCATACAGAGTGAAGTAATTCAGAAAGAGAAAAGCAAATACCATATGCTAACACATATATATGGAATCTAAGAAAAAAAAGAAAGGTCATGAAGAGCCTAGGGGTAAGACGGGAATAAAGACACAGACCTACTAGAGCATGGACTTGAGGATATTGGGAGGGGGAAGGGTAAGCTGTGACAAAGTGAGAGAGTGGCATGAACATATATACACTACCAAACGTAAAATAGATAGCTAGTGGGAAGCAGCCGCATAGCACAGGTAGATCATCTAGGTGGTTTGTGACCACTTAGAGGGGTGGGATAGGGAGGGAGGGAGGGAGGGAGACTCAAGAGGGAAGAGATACGGGAACATATGTATATGTATAACTGATTCATTTTGTTATAAAGCAGAAACTAACACACCATTTTTAAGCAATTATACTCTAATAACGATGTTAAAAAAAAAAAAAACTACTCATGCTAAAGTATAATTAGATGGATTCAGATTTACCAGAATCTACCTCTTGTTTTAATCTAAGTCGATTTTGTTTTTGTCAGTTATCATTACAAGTCTAAAGAAATGGTTTTTGACATCTTCCATGGAAACTACTGTTAGACAACAAGGAGCGCAGTCATCATTTTGCATATAGTTAGAAGAGATTTTTGGCTTATATTGGGTTTGCTATGGGTTCCCTTCGTGTAGGTTGGAATTTTCAGGAGCACTGTGTAAATTGTATCCTGCTGGGAGCTCTGAAGTCTTCTTACTGTGTCCTGCCCTGAAATCTTATAGTATTGAAGAAGTAGAAGCCATATGATATGGCTTAACTCCCTTGGCATGAATCTTATTGACCTTAAAGCTTACTCTCTTTCTGTCATTCTCCTCAGCAAAGATGATGCTTCAGATTTTGTAAGTGAAATGATTTCGTGAAGAGTACAATGGCTTGTCTCACTGCTTTAGACTGTTACATAATACCACATTGTGCATTATAAAAGCTATTTTCTTCTTACTGTTTTGTTGATCTTCAGTCTTCTGTGAAGCCAGAGAAAGGGTAAGAGGAACTCCCCAGTATTCCTGATTCTGATGTAGTTGCCTGCTGAAAATTTCCATATGGGTATATATATTGAGCATCTGAAATGTAACCTGGCTCAAACAGAACTCTTATTTTCTAATCCTATTCCTACCCTAAATATATGCCTCTGTAAATCTTTTCCATCTGAGTAAACTAAAGCATATTCTTCCAGTTTCTCAAGCTAAAATTATGGAGGTCATTCCTCATTCCTTTACTCTTTTTATTCAGTCCATTTGTAAATTTTTTCTATTCCAGTTTCAAAAACATATACAGAATTCTGCCTATTTTTCTCCAGCTGTGCCCCTAGCTCCATAGTCTAAGCCTCTTTCATCTCTGATCTAAACTACTGAAATAACCTGGTTTCCTGTCTTCATATTCTTGCTTCAGTGCAATCTGTTCTCTACCCAGCAGTGAGAAGAATCTTTTAAATATATAAGTCAGATCACATCACCTTCCTGAAATCCTTCATTACCTTTAGCAATAAATCCACAGTCCTTCCCTTGGGTGACCCTAATCACCTGACTCTTGCCTGCTTCTCTAATCTCCTCATGGAATACTCCTCTCTCCCCCACTGCTCTTAAGCCATGCATGCTTTGATTTCTTAAGACACAATTTGTTTTCACTTCGGCTCTCTTTTATAGCTATTTCCTCTTCCTGGAATAATCTCTTATCTTACTGGTTGGGCAGCTTCTTCCTTTTGTTCGTCTTTTTGGTTCACATCTTAAATTTAACCTTCTTAGAAAGCCCTGTTTACCTACTCAATCTAAGTGGCTCCCAGACATATCACTCTTAATTTTGATACTCTAGTACACCTCTCACTATTTGAGATTTTTCTCTTAGCTTCTCTGTTTCATATGAAAGAAGAGACTTCATCTGTTTTGTTCACTCCTGTATCAATAGAGCCCAGAAGAGTGCTTGGAGGATAATAAATGCTCAGTAAATCATGTTGCTTAGCAAATCATATTACTTACCACATCTTAGTCCCTCCTGCCCCTTTTGAGAGATAATGTAATGTGGTTAGTATATTGACTCATAAAACTAGGCTCATGTCTCAGTATGAAACTTATAAACTGTGTGAACTGCTTTTTCATCTACTTTCCGTAATTATACAGTGGAGATAATAGTATATCCCTCATAAGTTCTTTTGTGAAGATGAAATAATGTTTATGAAGTATCTAGTGATTGTAATGGTACTAATAATAACAACAATGATTATAATGTTGATGATGACAACAGTGACAATTTCAGTAGCTAATTTTTGTTTAGTACTTAATATGTGACAAATAGTGTTCTAAGTGCTTTACATTTAAATCTCACAACATTCCTGTGCTGTAGGACTGCTAACTATCTCTGTTGAAAAGTCAAAACACAGAGAAGCAAAATAACTTACATAAAGTCACACAGCTAGGATACAAACTCAGCCAGAGCTCCCAACCATTGTTGCCTTCCCCTTCTTCAACATGCATAGTGCCTAGTATTCCGTAAATGAATGCCGATGATTATTGTTTGCATCTTGGCGATATTCACTGCTCTTCTGTCACTCATGTTAAATTAGCTACTGTTTACTGGACCTCTCTGATGTTGTGGGAAGTGTGTAATACAGTTGGCCCTCTGTATCTGAGGATTCTACAGTTTGAGGATGCGGAGGGCTGACTGTAGCATGCCATTTTTTTTTTTTAACATCTTTACTGGAATATAATTGCTTTACAATGTTGTGTTAGTTTCTGCTGTATAACAAAGTGAATCAGCTATACGTATACATATATCCCCATATCCCCTCCCTATTGCGTCTCCCTCCCACCCTCCCTATCCCACCCCTGTAGGTGGTCACAAAGCACCGAGCTGATCTCCCTGTGCTATGCAGCTGCTTCCCACTAGCTATCTATTTTACATTTGATAGTATATATATGTCAGTGCCACTCTCTGACTTTGTCCCAGCTTACCCTTCCCCATCCCTTTGTCCTCAAGTCCATTCTCTACGTCTGCATCTTTATTCCTGTCCTGCCTCTAGGTTCTTCAGAACCATTTTTTTTCAGATTTCATATGTACGTGTTAGCATACGGTATTTGTTTTTCTCTTTCTGACTTAACTTCACTGTGTATGACAGACTCTAGGTCCATCCACCTCACTACAAATAACTCAGTTTCATTTCTTTTTATGGCTGAGTAATATTCCATTGTATACACGTGCCACATCTTCTTTATCCATTCATCTGTCAATGGACACTTAGGTTGGTTCCATGTCCTGGCTACTGTAAATAGTGCTGCGATGAACGTTGTGGTACATGACTCTTTTTGAATTATGTTTTTCTCAGGGTATATGCCCAGTAGTGGGATTGCTGGGTCGTATGGTAGTTCTATTTTTAATTTTTTAAGGAACCTCCATACTGTTCGCCATAGTGGCTCTATCAATTTCACCATGCCATTTTATATAAGGGACTTGAGCACGCGCAGATTCTGTTGTCCTTGGCAGCCTGGTGTGGTCCTGGAACCAATCCCCCGTGGATTCCAAAGGGTGACTGTATATGATACTGGTCTTAGAGAGCTCATAGCCTGATGGAACTTTTTGCAAAGATAAAGATGACTTCATTGCTTTTGCATACATGTAGTCTCTAACTCTCTCCTGGCCTCTTCTACTTTTGTGGTACATGACTCTTTTTGAATTATGTTTTTCTCAGGGTATATGCCCAGTAGTGGGATTGCTGGGTCGTATGGTAGTTCTATTTTTAATTTTTTAAGGAACCTCCATACTGTTCGCCATAGTGGCTCTATCAATTTCACCATGCCATTTTATATAAGGGACTTGAGCACGCGCAGATTCTGTTGTCCTTGGCAGCCTGGTGTGGTCCTGGAACCAATCCCCCGTGGATTCCAAAGGGTGACTGTATATGATACTGGTCTTAGAGAGCTCATAGCCTGATGGAACTTTTTGCAAAGATAAAGATGACTTCATTGCTTTTGCATACATGTAGTCTCTAACTCTCTCCTGGCCTCTTCTACTTGTTTCCTACTTAACTTTGCTACCTATAGCCATCACCTCCCATTGTGCCACCTCTCTAGCTAGTCTATTCTACAAGTTCTTATCTGGATGATTTTTCTAAGATAAAGAACTGATCCTATTATTCCTCTGCTTAGCACCACTTGTGAGCTCTGTATTTCCTGCAGGATTAGCATGGCACTTCAGAGAAGGCATCTGTGAAAATGACATTTGCGTTGACGGAGGATATAGGAGTCAAATGAGAAGTTGGGGTGAGGAGTGTCCTAGGATAGGATCTTGGGGTTAGATAGAGCTGAGTATTTGAGAACAGTATTCTCAAAGGGCAAAGCATTGTGAATGACAATAATAGGAAAGAGGATGGCTGGGAGGGGCAGGGTGCTGGGAGGCTTGAAGATACTTGGATTTTATTGTAATTGGAAGGGAAAACTATAGAAAATTTAAAATAATAAGGTGATAAGACCTGAGTAATACTTTATGAGAATCCTCTGGCTATTATGCAAATAAATTGGAAATTGGTGAGAAGGCAGGGAGCAGCCTAATGGCCGAAGCCATGTGCTATATGTCTCTATCTCTATGTTTAACAACTAGCATAATGCACAGTGCTGGGTATATGGGGCATTCAATCCATCTTTGATAATGAAGGGCTGTGAAAGCACAAATATTGACTCTGTCATCAGTCTAGATTCAGAAACTGTCACCACCTTGATTATCTACCATTTGTACGATATCTTTGACTCAACAGAGTAACTTTCGGAATGTGCCCAAATTTAACACAGGAAAATTTTCTGTGTGCATATGTAGCAAATTCTTACAAATCTATATCTTATTTTTATATCATTATGATAATCTCTGTCCGTATTTTAAAGCAGAGATTAATCATTCTATTTCTGAGGAATAATGTGCAAAACCGCAGAAGGAGCTGCCATATCTTTTCTTGGTTCAGGCTGAAAGAGACATAGACATTTGATTTACCTATTAAAAGATACCGGGTTTGTGGGAGATGTAAAGGTTTTTCGTTTTGTTTTGTTTTTATTGGTAAACACGCAGTTAGGACATGTCTTTTTTTTTTTTTTCCTGAGTCTTGAAAATAGACCCAGAAGAGATTTGAAAATAATCCCTGACTAGAAAACACATAAAAGAAAATTGTAACTGCACATGTTATATACTTGTTCTTGAAAATTTGGTAAATGCTTTGTTATTGTGCGTTGTAGTTTTCTATGATGTGTTTTTAATAAATTCATACTTTTTCTCATTTTTGTCACAATAAGCCTTGGCTGCCTTGATTAGAAGTGGTTTTAAAAAGGTGAAAACATTGTTGCTGTTTTTTATTTTAGTATTTGTTTCTTTTTTCCCTATAGATTTTATTAGTTTCTTTTACCAGCAATGATATGACTTTATCTTAGTTCCTTAAAAAGAACTATTCTTTATTTTTAATTTCTTGGTTTCATAGCTTTCAGTTCATATTTCACAAATTTCTTGAGGAGGTTGCTTTTTATAGGTGAACAGATATGGTACATTAAGTGACTTCTAGAACCAGTGAGAATCTTTTTAAGTGTATAATTGAAATTGGCCATTTTTATGGGTTCTGATATATTATGTGTCTCATGTGTTCTTTGTTGTCTTTCAAAATATACATCATTAGTTTTTAATTTGTTATATAAAAATTTTTAAAGCTTATTGTTTTAATTGTTATAGTCTATTATCAATAACTTCACACCATTTCCATGGCCTTCCTTTTTAGTCATTTAAGATTCAAGTCTTATAGGACTTGAATTTTTACAAATATACAGGGCCTGGTCATGGGATGAACCGTCATGTTATTATTTGTATGATAGGTGGAGTCTTGTGGCTAAAGCTGTGGATGTAGCCTGGCAAGGACAAGCATAGGGTTTAGGATTGGGCAGTTGAGCTTTGGACAGTCCTTTATATATGTGTTTGATCATAAATACCTGATGGTTGATTATAATTATAAATCATTAGTATGCCAAAAAGATGGCCTTGGCTTGCTGCAGCTTCAGTCAGTGGACTCTTTTTTGCATGGAATTTTCAGCCTGTAGGGGAGCTTATTCTTTATTATTATTAATTAAATTTAAAAAAATATAATTTATATCTAAACTTTTAACATCTTGTGATTTAGGATGATTTCAGTTTCATCTTTTTTTTTTCCAGTATTCTGAGTATGTTTCTGTCATGAATTTTCATCTGTGGCAGTCGTGCAAATCTAACACTTTAAAAGTTAAGGGCAATGGACTAAACCTCTAAACTTACTATGATGTTTGATTTTAAATGTTTTGATAGAAGCATTTACTGATCTATTTCAAGGATGGAAATTTTGGTTCAGGTCTCAAGTAGCCTCCGTGCAGGTATATGTCTGTGTGTGTGTTCATATGTATGTAATTTGACCATAGACAATATTATCTTAATGTAGGTGGCCTCTTTCCTTAAGCAAAAACAATATATTAAATAAGTTTTGAACAACAGAACAGCCTGTGGCTGAGTGATTCCAAAGTGGGCAACACTGTTAGGTTTTAACCAGTTTGGAGCTGTGGATTTGTTAGGTGACTTCACCTGGAAATTTGTAGTAAGAAACCTGGAGCTCTAGAGTACATGCACTCTGCATCATTAATCATTATGCTTTGCTCATGATGTAGTGTAGTATATAGAGCCATGCCCCGTTGGGTGCCATTTCAAACTTTCATACTTCTAAATACATTTTTAAAATATATCTTATTTAAAAATAATTTTTTAAAAGTCTTATTTTTTAAACATAATGTCATTTGGTATTATGCTAGGCTTTGGTAGAGAGCATTAATCATTTCTATTGATATTCTTTCTGCTTTGATGGGATTTTTTTTTTCCATTCAAATTGAGCCTGTTTTAAATATGGCTCATATAAGCTAGTTGATTTTAGACCTTTACCTTTTGTTTGTGTTAAACATTTTTTAAATGGTCTCCTGATAACAATGAATTGTCCATGTTAAATATTTTTAATAAAGAGGAATTTAAAATACTTGCTTGTTTTCTCAATTTACATATTTCTGACAGTAATTATCTTTGTCAAATCTTTTTATGAGTTTTTATCTGTTGTCTCTGTCAGTTCTGAGATCCTTGTGTTTGTATATGTTACCTTGTTTTAATGGAAATATGCAATGAAGCACAATTAATTTGTTATACCCACCTAATCCCAATTCTCAGTAGGCTTGTAGCTTTGATAATAATCATTTGCTCAATGACTGCAAGGATAAAAAAAAAAAAAATCCTAGCAGGATGTAAAGTTAATTATTATTATTTAAAGGAATAAAAAACTATCTGAGAATTAGAAATTATCACTAGACTCTCCTTCTGTATTACTCTACATGATGCTGATATTTGTACCTAAGACCTGTACCAAATTTAAGCCTTTCCTCAGTCTAATTTTTCTACCTTTTAAATATTTCTTGAATATTCTCTCTCCTCTGTATCCCTGCTGTCACTATCTTAATTCAAGGCCCTAGGATGAATATTTTAACCAAAAGTGGACTCTTGTGCCTAGGGCTCACCACTTTACTGTAATCTTTCACACTGCCAACAGTTATCTTTTTAAAGTTTGGATCATATGATGCCCTTACATAAACGTCCCCAACGGCTCTCTATTATCCAAAGGATAAAATGCAAACCTGGAGTCTGCTGTTCAGCATCTTTTGCTGTTAGTCTTCTGGTTACCTTTCCACCTTCCCTTCCTACTTACATTCTCTGCTACAGTGCTTTATTTTCCATTTGTTTTTGAATAATAACATATTTTCATACTAAATATATTTCTCCCACTGTCAAATCCAAAAAGGTTCAAAATTCAAATTCAAAAAAGAGGTATAATAAATGAAGCAAAATAGTGACCCTAGTGTGTGTAAGTTTATGACTTGATGAGGGCATTGTTGATTGTTTTTTAGCTGTGGGCAGCATCTCCAGGGCCATACTCCATGGCTCTGACTTCCTTTGCCCCTTGCTTAAAAAGCTTGAGCAGTCTCTGTGTACCGATTTTCACTTCCCTTGCAGGGAAAATGGAGGAAATCACATAGAGTAGTCATCTACATTTTTATAAAAATGTAAGTCATCAGTAGTGTATTTATTTTTTTTACACATAGAGAAGATCAACAATATGTAATAGGTCATGTCTATCACACTTTAGACTTCACATAAGATACCAAGAAATTTGAACTTGGCATTTAAATTTCAGGAATATCGTATATTGAAGGTGAGTGAAATGATATACTTTTAAATGAAGTGGGAAGATACTAACTTTTAAAATCTTGCCACCTAGAGTAAGTTCAACATTTTTCAGAATAAGAAATTTTATAAAATCTTTTTTTTATAAAACTACTAAACACAGGGCTAAATAACACACTAGAGAAAAATCTATGTTTTCATGTTAGACCTCATCAGGTCACAGCGTAGCACTTACAAAAGAGAGCTCTTTTTAGTTCTTCCTCATTGCAGTTGCCTTGAACTAACAGAAATAAAAGGAAATGAAGTCTAGGTTAAGAACAGGTGCACCAAGTATATAGTGGCTGAAATAGTTCACTTATACAGCTAACATGGAGAAAGTACAGTGATCAATACTAGAATTGCTTGGAAAACAACTTAGTATTTTGGGGAAAATTGTTATTAAAGTGGTATTTCTTATTTAAATGTTCCTTTGGAAGCAGGTTATATATTGCTGGGAATCTGTATTATTTTCACAATAAGAAATCGTAATTTCAAGAGAACAGCTGAAATAACTATATACTCAACATCTTTGCTTGTTTTATGTTAAACAAACAAAAAAAACAAAGCCTACTTCAGTGTTTAAGTTTTAGCTCTTCCACTTGATAGCAGTGTGACTTTGGATAAGTCAAAACCTCATTTTTTTAAAATCTGTAAAATGAAAATAATAACAATACCTGCATAATAGGGTTGTGAGAAATAAATGAAAGCATGCATATTTGCACATGGTAATGTAAGCTGTTTTTATTATGATGCTGGTAATAATGAGATTATTATATTATTTTTTACCTTTTTTGATCTCTTTGGTTAAAAGTGAATTTTTGTGTTTATATTCAGTCTGGTGTGATGCATATTGACACCTCCCACTAAGTGTAATGTTTTGGGTATATTGGTAAATTATGTTAGAGTTAAGCAGTGTCATCCTCTAAGACAGCAGTCCCCAACCTTTTGGGTGCCAGGGGACTGTTTTCATGGAAGACAATTTTTCCCCAGGGTGGGGGGTGTGGTTCAGGCGGTAATGCTAGCCTGGGGAGTGATGGGGAACGGGAGATGAAGCTTTGCTCACTTGCCTGACACTCACCTCCTGCTGTGTGGCCTGGTTCCTAACAGGCCTCGGACTGGTACCGGCCTGTGGCCCGGGGGTTGGGGACCCCTGCTCTAGGACATAAAGGCCAAAATAATGAATGTAAATTAAAAAAAAAAAAACCAGACCCCCGAAGAGGGAGTCAAGAGATTTTATTTCTGATATTAGTTCTATTTTTAACTAGTTCTGCCTTCTTGAACAAATTGCGAAATTTCTTCCATAAAACAAAGGGCTTAGACCAGATGCTTGTTCATGTTCCTTTCTACTTCAAAATGTTATGGCTCTTAACCATTGACTGTCAGGGCAGTCAGGGGAGAATATTTATAGGGTTTTAGAACTTAGGTTGGGTGATTTTAAGGCAGATCTTACAAGATGGGGAACTGGTTGGGATTGGGCAAGTTGATGACATGATAGCTTTGGATTGGTTGTATAGCAATTTGGGGTCTTGAAGCAAGCTTTTATGATCAAGATGTTAGTTTTGATATTAAGCTATTTTGGTTAGTTCACAGCCTTATTGTCTAGGGGTTGTGGAGTTGGATTTTCCTAAGATAACAAAGCTGCTATTTGATTTTGATCCCTTCTTCTTCTCTTTTTTCCCCTTCCCTCTCTTGTTTTTTACAAGATGGAATAACTTCCTCTGTAGAGCCTTGGATCTCCTTAAAATGCAGATTCTGATACAGCAGGTCTGGGATGTGGCCTGTGAGTCTGCAGTTCTAGCAAGCTCCCAGACAAGGCCCTGCTGCTAGTGGATCGCCTACACTTTGGAGATCAAAAGTCTATCCATAGCACCATACTTGCTGAGCAGCAGTCCTGTGTAACATCCTCATGTCTTAGATCTTGGGCTCTGAATTAAGTATTCTCATGTTCCCAATATTGAACTTAGTCTTCAGATAAATATGTCATTATTGGCGTCGCTGATTCCTGTTAGTCATGACCCCACATTCCTATGTGTGACCATGACTGTTTCTGCAGCTTCCTTTAAGTAGTGTGGCTTTCTGCTTTTACCAGTTTTCAGGTCTACTCCAGGCTCTGACTTCTGACCTGGATTGACCTGGCCTAAATCCTTTTACTCAGCTGACCCAGGGCATTTGGGTTGCTAGTTCAGGACTCTTGTTTGAGCCCATTGCTATACATTAATAACAAAAGTTAATTTTCCAACAGATGTTATTGGAAATTACTTGGTATTATTCACATTTACTTCTGATGTCTTTATTGTACATTATTTCTTTAATTATATTTGGTGATCCTTTCTATGTCCAGAAGATCTTGTAGTCTCCATCTCAGTAGGCGGCTCTGCTTCAGGATGTAATGAGTGACTCCATTTTCAAGGAGTTCCCTAGCCAATTAAATGGAAATGAGAGGCATATTTGGTCAGCACTAGAAGTTAAGGTTATTTTTTCCCCTTGTCCAATTTATTTTCCACAAGTATTTCTTTGAGAAACTGAAGTGCTGATTGCTTGAGGATCTTTGTTGGAGTACCGTGATGGTGGTGCTGGTGGTGGTGTGAAGAGGATCTGGCCTCTTTCATGTCTCATGTAGCTTATCAGTTCAGGCAGAATGATGCCAGTAGACACTGCCTTTAGAAAAGTTTTTTTATTTTTTCTAGGCATCCTTGTAAGATAGGATTCAACAGTCTTATACAATGAACATAAAAATGAGGGTAGGTGCTTCAAGTAATAGATATAATTGTTTGAAAAGGAAAGGAAACAGTAAAAGGTCTTCAAATTAACTACAAAAAACTAGCAAGTTCAGGCTGATTTCTATTATGGTTTCATGTTACAGTATAGTTTAATTTGCAATAGTATAAGCTGAATACCTAATACTTGTTTTTGTATATTCTTTTTTTAAAAATTTATCTATTTTTGGCTGTGTTGGGTCCTTGTTGCTGTACGTGGGCTTTCTCTAGTTGCGGTGAGTGGGGGCTACTCTTTGTTGCGGTGCACGGCTTCTCATTGCCATGGCTTTTCTTGTTGCGGAGCACCGGATCTAGGCGTGAGGGCTTCAGTAGTTGTGGTGTGCAGGCTTCAGTAGTTGTGACTCACGGGCTCTAGAGTGCAGGCTCAGTAGTTGTGGCACACGGGCTAAGTTGCTCCACAGCGTGTGGGATTATTCCTGAACCAGAGCTTGAACCCATGTCCCCTGCACTGGCAGGCAGATTCTTAACCACTGCACCACCAGGGAAGTCCCTATATACCTTAAACTGAATACTTTACCTAAATATCCATTATGATGACTCCAGTTTTCATTTTGCTTTTTTTTACTACTATAAAATTCTTACAACTAAATTATAACGCAAATTAAAGTACAGCAAAATTTTGATAGTGTTAGTGTTCACCCAGAGTTACATTCTTTCAGTTTTGTATTACATAAAAAATTAATAGCCCATAAAAAATATGGCACAGAGGGGGGACCTTCAAGATGGCAGAGGAGTAAGACGTGGAGATTACCTTCCTCCTCACAAATACATCAAAAATACATCCACATGTGAAACAACTCCTACAGAACACCTACTGAATGCTGGCAGAAGACCTCAGACTTCCCAAAAGGCAAGAAACTCCCCACATACCTGGGTAGGGCAAAAGAAATAGGAGAAACAGAGACAAAAGAATAGGGACGGGGCCTGCCCCTCTGGGAGGGAGCCATGAAGGAGGAAAAGTTTCCACACACTAGGAAGCCCCGTCACTGGTGGAGAGGGGGGCAGGGACCGGGGGAAGCTTTGGAGCCATGGAGGAGAGCGCAGCAACAGGGGTGCAGAGGACAAAGCAGAGAGATTCCCACACAGAGGACCTCTGCCGACCAGCACTTACCAGCCTGAGCAGCTTGTCTGCTCACCCGCTGAGGCAGGTGGGGGCTGGGAGCTGAGGCTCGGGCTTCGGAGTTCAGATCCCAGGGAGAGGACTGGGGTTGGCTGCATGAATATAGCCTGAAAGGGGTTAGTGCGCCACAGCTAGCTGGGAGGGAGTCCAGGAAAAAGTCTGGAACTACCTAAGAGGCAAGAGACCATTGTTTTGGGGTGCACGAGGAGAGGGGGTTCAGAGCATCGCCTAAACTAGCTCCAGAGATGGGTGCGAGCCGTGGCTATCAGTGTGGACACCAGAGATAGGCATGAAACATTAAGGCAGCTGCTGCAGCCACCAATAAGCCTGTGGGCAAGCACAGGTCACTGTACACACCTCCCCTCCCAGGAGGCTGTGCAGCCTGCCACTGCCAGGGTCCTGTGATCCAGGGACGACTTCCCCAGGAGAACACATGGCATGCCTCAGGCTGTTGCAATGTCATGTTGGCCTCTGCCGCCGCAGGCTCGCCCAGCATTCTGTACCCCTCCTTCCACCCGGCCTCAGTGAGTCAGAGCCCCCAATCAGCTGCTACTTTAACACCGACCTGTCTGGGTGGGGAACAGATGCCCTCAGGCAACCTACAATCAGAGGTGGGGCCAAATCCAAAGCTGAACCTCAGGATCTGTGGGAACAAAGAAGAGAAAGGGAAATTTCTCCCAGCAGCCTTAGGAGCAGTGGATTAAATCTCCACAATCAACTTGATGTACCCTGCATCTCTGGAATACCTGAATAGACAACGAATGATCCCAAAATTGAGGCAGTGGATTTTGGGAGCAACTGAAGGTTTGGGGTTTGCTTTCTGCATCTAATTTGTTTCTGGTTTTATATTTATCTTAGTTTAGTATTTAGAGCTTATTATCATTTGTACATTTGTTTAATGGTTTGGTTGTTCTCTTCCTTATTTTTAATATATATATAATAGTTTTCTTTTTTCCTTTTTCTCTTTCTGTGAGTGTGTATGTGTATGCTTCTTTGTGTGATTTTGTCTGTATAGCATTGCTTTTACCATTTTTCCTAGGGTTCTATCTGTCCGTTTTTTCGTGTTTTTTTTTTAATAATAGTTTTTAGCACTTTTATCATTGGTGGATTTGTTCTTTGGGTTGGTTGCTCTGTTTTTTCTTTTTTAAATTTTTTAATTTTTAATAATTTTTTAAATTTTAATAACTTTTATTTTTCTTCTTTCTTTTTTTTGTTTCTGCCTTTTCTTCTGAGCTGTGTGGCTGACAGGGTCTTGGTGCTCCGGCTGGGTGTCAGGCCTGAGCCTCTGAGGTGGGAGAGACGAGTTCAGGACATTGGTCCACCAGAGATCTCCCAGCCCCACATAATATCAAATAGCCAAAGCTCTCACAGAGAGCTCCATCTCAATGCTAAGACCCAGTTCCACTCAATGAGCAGCAAGTTGCAGTGATAGACACCCTATGCCAAGCAACTACCAAGACAGGAACACAACCCCACCCATTAGTAGAAAAAAAACCTGAAGTAATAATAAGTTCCCAGAAACCCCAAAACACACCACCAGACACAGTCCTACCCACCAGAAAGAAAAGATCCAGCCTCATCCACCAGAACACAGGCACCAGTGCACTCCACCAGGAAGCCCACAGAACCCACTGAACCAACCGTAGCCACCGGGGGCAGACACGAAAAACAACGGGAACTCCGAACCTGCAGCCTGTGAAAAGGAGACGCCAAACACAGTAAGTCAAGCAAAATGAGAAGGCAGAGAAATACACAGCAGATGAAGGAGCAAGGTAAAAACCCACCAGACCAAACGACTGAAGAGAAAATAGGCAGTGTAACTGAAAAAGAATTCAGAGTAATGACAGTAAAGATGATACAAACCTTGGAAATAGAACAGAGAAAATACAAGAAACGTTTGACAAGGACCTAGAAGAACTAAATAGCAAACAAATGATGACCAACACAATAAATGAAATTAAACATTCTCTAGAAGGAATCCATAGCAGAATAACTGCGGCAAAAGAACGGATAAGGGACCTGGAAGATAAAATAGTGGAAATAACTACCACCGAGCAGAATAAAGAAAAAAGAATGAAAAGAATTGAGGACAGTCTCAGAGACCTCTGGGACAACATTAAACGCACCAACATTCAACTTATAGGGGTCCCAGAAGAAGAAGAGAAAAAGAAAGGCACTGAGAAAATACTTGAAGAGATTATAGTTGAAAACTTCCCTAATATGCGAGAGCGAATAGTCAAGTCCTGGAAGCTCAGAGAGTCCCATACAGGATAAATCGAAGGAGAAACACACCAAGACACATATTAATCAAACTATTAGAAATTATATAAAAGGAAAAAATATTACAAGTAACAAGGGAAAAGGAACAAGTAACATACAAGGGAATCCCCATAAGGTTAACAGCTGATCTTTCAGCAGAAACTCTGCAAGCCAGAATGGAGTGGCAGAACATATTTAGAGAGATGAAAGGGAAAAACTTACAACCAAGATTACTCTACCCAACAAGGATCTCATTCAGATTTGACGGAGAAATTAAAACCTTTATAGACAAGCAAAACTAAGAGAATTCAGCACCACCAAACCAGCCTTACAACAAATGCTAAAAGAACTTCTCTAGGCAGGAAACACAAGAAAAAGAAAAGACCTTCAATAACCCAAAACAGTTAAGAAAATGGTAATAGGAACGTACATATCAATAACTACCTTAAATGTAAATGGATTACATGCTCCAACCAAAATACATAGACTGGCTGAATGGATACAAAAACAAGACCTGTATATATGCTGTCTACAAGAGACCCACTTCAGACCTAGGGACACATAAAGACTGAAAGTAAGAAGATGGAAAAAGATATTCCATGCAAATGGAAATCAAAAGAAAGCTGGAGTAGCAATTCTCATTTTCGAAAAAATAGACTTTAAAATAAAGACTATTACAAGAGACAAAGAAGGAGACTATATAAGGATCAAGGAATCAATCCAAGAAGGAGATATAAAAATTGTAAATATTTATGCACCCAACATAGGAGCACCTCAATACATAGGGCAACTGCTAATAGCCCTAAAAGGGGAAATCGACAGTAACACAATCATAATAGGGGACTTTAACACCCCACTTTCACCAATGGACAGATCATCCAAAATGAATATAAATAAGGAAACACAAGCTTTAAATGACATATTAAGCAAGATGGACTTAATAGATATTTATAGGACATTCCATCCAAAAACAACAGAATACACTTTCTTCTCAAGTGCTCATGGAACATTCTCCAGGATAGATCATATCTTGGGTCATTAATCAAGCCTTGGTAAATTTAAAAAAAATTGAAATCATATCAGGTATCTTTTCCAACCACAATGCTGTGAGACTGCATATCTATTACAGGAAGAAATTTGTTAAAACTACAAACACGTGGAGGCTAAACAATATGCTACTAAATAACCCAGAGATCACTGAAGAAATCCAAAGGGAAATCAAAAAGTACGTAGAAACAAATAAGCCCAAGACCAGATGGCTTCACAGGCGAATTCTATCAAACATTTAGAGTAGAGCTAACAGCTATCCTTCTCAAACTCTTCCAAAATATAGCAGAGGAGCACTGCCAAACTCATTCTATGAGGCCACCATCACCCTGATACCAAAAACCGACAAAGATGTCACAAAAAAAGAAAACTACAGGCCAGTATCACTGATAAACATAGATGCAGAAATCCTTAACAAAATACTAGCAAACAGAATCTAACAGCACATTAAAAAGATCATACACCATGATAAAGTGAGGTTTATCCCAGGAACACAGGGATTCTTCAATATACGCGAGTCAATCAATCTGATAAACCCAGATCAGAAATAAATGAAAAAGAAATGAAGGAAACAATGGCAAAGATCAGTAAAACTAAAAGCTGGTTCTTTAAGACAATAAACAAAATTGATAAACCATTAGCCAGACTCATCAAGAAAAAATGGAGAAGACTCAAATCAACAGAATTAGAAATGAAAAAGGAGAAGTAATAATTGACACTGCCGAAATGCAAAGGATAATGAGAGATTACTATAAGCAACTATATGCCAATAAAATGGACAACCTGGAAAAAATGGACAGATTCTTAGAAAAGCACACTGTTCCTAGACTGAACCAGGAAGAAATAGAAAATGTAAACAGACCAATCACAAGCACTCAAAATTCAACACCCATTTATGATAAAAACCCTGCAGAAAGTAGGCATAGAGGGAACTTTCCTCAACATAATAAAGGCCATATATGACAAACCCACAGCCAGCATTGTTCTCAATGGTGAAAAACTGAAACCATTTCCACTAAGATCAGGAATAAGACAAGGTTGACCACTCTCACCACTCTTATTCCACATAGTTTTGGAAGTTTTAGCCACAGCAATCAGAGAAGAAAAAGAAATAAAAGGAATCCAAATAGGAAAAGAAGAAGTAAAGCTGTCACTGTTTGCAGATGACATGATACTATACATAGAGAATCCTAAAGATGCTACCAGACAACTAGTAGAGCTAATCAATGAATTTGGTAACTCAGCAGGATGCAAAATTCATGCCCAGAAATCTCCTGCATTCCTATACCCTAATGAAAAAAAAATCTGTAAGAGAAATTAAGGAAACACTCCCATTTACCACTGCAACTAAAAGAATATAGTACCTAGGAATAAATCTACCTAAGGAGACAAAAGACCTGTATGCAGAAAACTGTACGACACTGATGAAAGAAATGAAAGATGATACAGACAGATGGAGAGATATACCATGTTCTTGGATTGGAAGAGTCAACATTGTGAAAATGACTCTACTACCCAAAGCAATCTACAAATTCAATGCAATCCCTATCAAACTACCAATGGCATATTTCACTGAACTAGAACAAAAAATTTCACAATTTGTATGTAAACACAAAAGACCCCGAATAGCCAAAGCAATCTTGAGAACGAAAAATGGAGCTGGAAGAATCAGGCTCCATGACTTCAGACTATACTACAAAGCTACAGTAATCAAGACAGTATGGTACTGGCACAAAAACAGAAATATAGATCAATGGAACAGGTTAGAAAGCCCAGAGATAAGCCTATGCACATATGGTTACTGTATCTTTGATAAAGGAGGCAAGAATATACAGTGGAGAAAAGACAGCCTCTTCAATAAGTGGTGTTGGGAAAACTGGACAGCTACATGTAAAAGAATGCAATTAGAACACTCCCTAACACCATACACAAAAATAAACTCAAAATGGATTGACGACCTAAATGTAATGCCAGAAACTATAAAACTCTTAGAGGAAAACATAGAACACTCTATGACATAAATCACAGCACGATCCTTTTTGACCCACCTCCTAGAGAAATGGAAATAAAACCAAAAATAAACAAATGGGACCTAAGGAAACTTAAAAGCTTTTGCACAGCAAAGGAAATCATAAACAATACGAAAAGCCAACCCGTAGAATGGGAGAAAATATTTGCAAACGAAGCAACTGACAAAGGTTTAATTTCCAAACTATACAAGCAGCTCATGCTGCTCACTATCAAAAACAGAGACAACCTAATCCAAATATGGGCAGAAGACCTAAATAGACATTTCTCCAATGAAGATATACAGATTGCCCACAAACACATGAAAGGATGCTCAACATCACTAATCAGAGAAATGGAAATCAAAAGTACAGTGAGGGAGCTTCCCTGGTGGCTCAGTGGTTGGGAGTCTGCCTGCCGATGCAGGGGGTGCAGGTTCGTGCCCCGGTCCGGGAGGATTCCACGTGCTGCGGAGCGGCTGGGCCCGTGAGCCGTGGCCACTGGGCCTGCGTGTCCAGAGCCTGTGCTCCACAACAGGGGAGGCCACAGCAATGAGGGGCCCACGTACTGCAAACAAAACAAAACAAAAACTACAATGAGGTATCACCTCACACTGGTCAGAATGACCATCATCAAAAAATCTACAAACAGTAAATGCTGGAGAGGGTGTGGAGAAAAGGGGACCCTCTTGCACTGTTGGTGGGAATGTAAATTGATACAGCAACTATGGAGAACAGTATGGAGATTCCTTAAATAACTGAAAATAGAACTACCATACCACCCAGCAATCCCGCTACTGGACATATACCCTGAGAAAATCATAATTCAAAAAGGGACAGGTACCACAGTGTTCACTGCTGCACTATTTACAATAGCCAGGACATGGAAGCAACCTAAGTGTCCTTTGACAGATGAATGTATAAAGAAGATGTGGCACATGTATACAATGGAATTTTACTCAGCCATAAAAAGAAACGAAATTCAGTTAGTGAGGTGGATGCACCTAGAATCTGTCATACAGAGTGATGTAAGTCAGAGAGAGAAAAACAAATTAGCATATGCTAACACGTATATATGGAATCTAAAATTAGGTTCTGAAGAACTTAGGGGCAGGACAGGAATAAATACGGAGATGTAGAGAATGCACTTGAGTACAAAGTGAGGGGGAAGGGTAAGCTGGGATGAAGTCAGAAAGTGGCACGGATATATATACACTACCAAATGTAAAATAGATAGCTAGTGGGAAGCAGGCCCACAGCACAGGGAGATAAGCTCAGTGCTTTGTGTCCACCTAGAGGGGTGGGATAGGGAGGGTGGGAGGAGATGCAAGAGAGAGGAGGAGATATAGGGATATATGTATATGTATAGCTGATTCACTTTGTTATACAGCAGAAATTAACACACTCTTGTAAAGCAATTATACTCCAATAAAGATTTTTAAAAAAGAAAATATGGCAGAGTTAAGCTACAATTAGAGTAGACAGGAAACAATTTAAGCCATACTAGGTGGTTTGAATAGTGTTCTGCTTGTATACATTTAGTACTGAAAGAATGCCTATTATAGTATTCCAATTCTATGATTAAATGTATGTATTAGAATGTAGGTTAATTTGTGTTTTAATATCTTCATTATAACATGGGTATGGCAACCTAATATGCAACCTATGCTTCTTAATGACAGATTTTATTCTTCTCCTAAGGGTCTTGAGTTTGCTTTGTGTCCCCACAGAGATTGCATGTTTTTTGGGGATGTTTGACAGTTGGCCATAATTAGACTTGGAGGTTGTTAGTGACATTAAGGTTAGTTCTGAATAATCATGCTTCAGAAATAATTACTCATTTTGGTTATAAAGTTGTATTGAAGCCCTGTTAGCATCACTCCTATGTAGTTCAGGGTCATATTTTAGTTGAGCTTTTCTCCCTCTTGCACCCTAAGTAATGCTCGTTTATCTGGCATGCTTAGAGAAAGTGGTAATCTTGGTTTCCTATGGCTTCTGCACATAGATACTAAACTATGTATATCAACCCAAGGGTTCTTTAGTATCACATTTACAGCTCAAATTCCATTCAGTTATGTTTTTGCTGTTTCTTAATTACTGATTTTTAAAATTACAGATTTAAAATCACTGTGTGGGGCTTATCCATCCTTGCATTGATCAGGAGGATTCTGATTAACAATTAATCAAAATTCCTTGATTTCTAATTTTGTGACCAGTCCTAGGCTAAGTGCAAGAGGAGATTCAAAAATTTAAGGGTGGAGAAGGGAAGACAATCAGTAGTTAATATACAGTGTGCCAGTACTATACTTAAAATATTTCATTTAAGTCTCACTACAATCCTGTGAGATTAAATTTTCCCCAACTTTACAGATTAGAAGTCGTAGCTAAGAGAGAGCCGAAATCCACAGTGTTGTGAAGGACATAGCTGTGATTGCAGCCAAGGTCTGTCTGTTTTCAAAGCCCATGTTCTTTCCACAACCTCCTAGGTATTATGACAGTGTCTATCCAGGAGCTTCCTTACACTCTGGGGGATGAGGAGGAGGGACGATGGAGAGCAGGGAGACCTCTTTTTTTTTTACTTGATTGAACCTTGGGATTGACCTTATTCACTAGGGTAAAAGATGGCTTCTAAAAAATGTGGGGCTTCCCTGGTGGCGCAGTGGTTGAGAGTCCGCCTGCCGATGCAGGGGACACGGGTTTGTGCCCTGGTCCGGGAAGATCCCACATGCCACGGAGCGGCTGGGCCTGTGAGCCATGGCCACCCAGCCTGTGCATCTGGAGCCTGTGCTCCGCAACGGGAGAGGCCACAACAGTGAGAGGCCCGCGTACCACAAAAAAAAAAAAAAAAAAAAAATGTGATTGGATTCCATACAGGAAAGTTTTGTCAGTTATGATTTTATTGTATGTAGGTCTTCATAGAAGGCAGTTTACTGACACAGACTCTCAGGACAGCTTTGGAGCAAATTGCCAAAGTCTGATGGTATAGTGTAGAAAATGGCAAAAACATCTCTGCCCTCTTACTTAGCCAGTGATGTAAACTTCAGTGCATTTTGATGAGAAGATTAGCTAGCATTCATTGTCTACAAACTCTATACTGTCAAAAGTACTTTTGCTTTTTTTCTGGTTGAGAATATTTTTATTCTTAGTGTTAGCTTACTTTGCTAATTCATAGTTTATTGTGATTTTTTTCGATTAACATTCAAAACTTCCTCTGTTCAAGCTTACCTTATAAAGTGTTATCAGGGCAATTTATAACAAGTAGTATTAACATTCATATTAAATGCATTACTGAACTCTGCCAAGACAAGAAATACAGACCAGGATTTATCAAAGTGCAAATGATAAAGGAAAATGGTTTGTTTCCATCTTTCTAAATGCTGAATAGCTTGAAAGTATTATTTCTGTAGGACTTGTGTTTAATAACGTATGATACAGCAAAATGCCTCATGTCACATGCTTTTAATCACTATAATAACAAGACATAATAAAATTGAGTATTTCTTGTAAAGATTGGGAATGGTGTATAGTGAAGTTCTTTTTCCCCTCCATGTAATTCAATTAATATTTAACTAAGATGCTATCATTTAAGTCTTAGAAGTTTGGAATTGAAAATTTTTACTTGTAATACAACTATGAAATAATGACTCTGGGTTTCTCTTCAGAAATCTTATATGTTCAGATTAGTATTATCCTTTATAAAGTAACTCACTTGTAAGCTATATACATTTATTCTAGTGAGCAAATCATTTTTAAATCATATCCTTTTATGATTTCATTCAGATCCTCCTTTATGAGCAATAGAAGAAGAGAACAGAACAGATTAAAACAGAAGAATAGAACAAGTTAAATTACTACATGGTCACAGCTTAGGGTATTGATCAGTGAGTCTTACCTAACTTCACCTGATGAATCACCTTATTCATTGCAGCTGATTCCGAGTAATTGTTGGGAAATTTTAGATATCAGAGGATATTAATTCCATTTGTTGAATAAATATTTATTGAGTGCTCACTGTTTTCCGGGCACTACTGGCACTGGGGTTATAACAGTGAGTATAACAACTACTGTTGAGAAATTTAAATAACTGTGTCATTTCTGAATGCATTTTTTTTCATAAAGGGAGTTCCAGAAACTTTTTAGAAACACTAGAATTGTTAGAATACAGCTCTGACCTCACAGAAATCATATACATTCATGGTATATTATGGCAAGGGACTCTACTAGACTATAAATAAGAAAGGGAAATGAAATAGCTAATTGAGTGATTGGTATTTATAAGGTCAACTCATGAAACATCAACCAGATTTAATATCCTTGAATAGATTTTATTGGCCGTCTCCTTCCTTAAAGGTCACTGGAAAAACTTAATACCTTTTATTAAAAATAAAATGGGAACAGTTGAATGGCCTTTTCACATCTTATTTGGATTAGTTGAAGAGGCAAATTTTACTTCATTTTTAAGAAGTTGTGCTATTTTATATTTGCCACTTCATATTTTACATTTAAAATATGTTTCTTACCCAACTTGCCATGGAGAAACATAGACTTAAGGAGTTGAGGGTTCAGAAGAACTGTGATAATAAATTGGAGTTAAGTAAGGAAAAGTATATATATATGTATATATACATGTACTTATAATTTTGGAGCAGTCTGTTGTTTAAAGCAGAAAATGAAAACAGGGATTTAGGGCTCTTAACTCTTCTTAGCCAAGCATTTTTATGAGGTTTCATGGTATAGGACAAAGAGCACACATATAGTTTGTCTTTAGAGAACCCCGTGTTCAAATTTAGACTGCCATTTAATAACTTCTTTGTGCTTCAATTTAATGCCAACCTCCTTCCTTTGTCAGGAAGATGAAATGGGACAGTGTATGTAAAGTATCTGGTACAATGCATGCAAAATTTCCCTTTCTCATTTTAAGAAATTATACAGTAAAGAAAATAATGGTTTAAGTTTTGTTTTTTTGTTTTGGAAGGAGATGTTGGTGATCTTGAAGATGCTCAAAGTGCTGAGTCATGTATAGTGTATTTGAACCTTTTAACTATAAAAGTTAATGGGTATCCATTCTAAAGTTAGTAAGGTAAGTTTTTCAACTTGTCTAATCATGAAAGTCTGAAGAGGTGGGACTAGATGATTAAATCAAGTTGGATGGGAGCAGCAGGAGATAGCATAGCCTGTGAGAATATTGTAAACTGGTCATCAGAAGTTTCCTGAAAACAAACTTTTCAGGAAAACTATTTTTGTCAGCTTCTCTCCTTTTTTTCCCTCTCTTACCAAACTGTCACTGCCATTTACTATGTACTAGATATGGTCCCTGTTGTAGATCGGCTTCCAGTGCAGTATAGCACATTAATCAACTAGTGAAAATAAAATATATTGTCATAAGCAAGAACTGTACTTAAGGTATTTACAGAGTGCTGTAAGAATGCAGAATATGGAACAATTAACTCTGCCTGTGGAATTGAAGAAGGCCTCCCCCTAATCATGTGGGTCATGCAGTTTAATTCAATAAACATTTGGATTGTGAACCTCCTAGTACAAGCATTAGGGATACAAAAGTGAGAATGTATTAGAATAATTTGTCCTTTCTATAGTAGTATCCTTCTAGTTTTTATCAGTGGAGGAGTAAAAGGGAATTTTAAGATGAAGAACTTATCATCCCAAGTTAATGATATAATTTAAATTTCAAAGTTGCTTGAAAATACGTTGTATCATGTATAGATGATAAACATATAATTATTATACTCTGGGAAGCCTTGATATCTTAACAACTCAGAAATTAATGTTTTAATAATTAACTGATAAACCACAGACGTGGTTTGCATATATTTTGTATGTTCATGTACAAGGCTATCTGCTTTTCCATGCCTTCCTGGTCTGTACCCTTCCTGCCCTCCTCACCTTCTCTATATGCATGTAAGTATAAGGACTATCCAAACCGCATGAAACTGTGGGGCTTTTTGACCCTGTACCATGCAAGGGCTTCAGATTCTTCTTAGTTCCTGATTATTTTTTTGGAGAATATGTTAGCTCAGGGATTTTGGTTATTCAACTGCGTCTTTGTACCTGCTTTCTTATTAGTTTATTAGCCTCTGCACTTCACAGTTTTCAAAAACTTAGGCTTAAGAGACTAAGGCTTTCAGAGACTTTCCTGACTGAAAAATCACAGTTCTTAATGTCCTATGTCTATAAAATTAGCTGTTTACCATTAGCTCAGGCAGAAGATTCTAAAGTTGCAGTCTTTAGAACTGGTGAATCTCACCCTGCTCCATTCCCAAAGTTAGAGAATCATGAATAAAACGCAGACAGAAGATATTGATTGATTCTTTCCTTGGGCTAAGATTCTACTTTCACATTTTTTGTGTATTTCTCTGCTAGAACCCAAGACCTATAGAAAAATGAAAGGGTACAGCATACTTTATGTTTTAACTTTGTGTCAATATGCATCATTGAGTGCTACGTACAGTACTTAAAAAAATCAATATATGTTGCTCCAAGCAATTGCGATTTTTAGAGACATTAATGTAGCTGCACATGAAGCTGATTATTGTTTAAGCTGTTGTAAATATCATATGTCCATGATGGGTTTGAAATCTTGCATATAAGTAGATCAAATGCTACATTATTAGATACTAGAGTTTTTATATAGCTTTTGAAAATTAAGTTGTATTATTTCAAGAGGAAATTGTCTATTTGAATCCCATAGTTTGAGATGGCCTCTTTATAATTTAGGACAAATGGATCTTTCTATTGAATATTTTGTAACCTAAAAAAAAAAAATTTTACCAATTTGATCTTTTTAAAATGAATGGAATTTACTACTTACTTTAAAAGCGGTTTAGAAAACAAATTCCCAATGGATAAAATAGCTAAGTGGGAAACTTTATTTTTTTAACATTATAAAAAACTTAGAAGAAAATTGCAGTAACTATATGTATAACCTTGGGGTTATCAAAAACTTATTTATTTATTTATTATTATTTTTAAATAAATTTATTTATGGTTGCCTTGGGTCTTTTTTTGCTGCGCATGGACTTTCTCTAGTTGCAGTGAGCAGGGGCCACTCTTCATTGTGGTGCGTGGGCTTCTCATTGCGGTGGCCTCTCGCTGCGGAGCATGGGCTCTAGGCGCGTGGGCTTCAGAAGTTGTGGCATGCAGGCTCTAGAGCGCAGGCTCAGTAGTTGTGGCACACAGGCTTAGTTGCTCTGCGGCATGTGGGATCTTTCCGGACCAAGTCCCTATCAAAAACCTTTTTAAACAGAAAGGAAGACTAGAACCAAATGAGGAAAGAGATAGATTGACCGTTACTTTTTTTTTTTTTTTAATTTTGACATTGGTATACTAATGAAAGCTCAGGGGAAAATATTTGAAATGGAAATGTTAAATAGCACACAAAACATACAAAGAGCTCTTAGAAATTGATGACAGAAACACTGATAAAGCAGTAGCAAATGGCAATAGGATGTAGGCAGTTCACAGAAGAGCAAATCCAAATGGCCAGTTTGTAAAGATTCTCAAACTCACTAATAGTCTGAGAAATGAAAGTTAAGTAAAAGAGGGCTACTGCTTTACTCCTGTCAGATTGGAAAAGCTTTTAAAAGAATGGAGCCTTTATATTACTGGTAGAAATGTGAATTATTTTAGCCTTTTTAAAAAATGTAATTTGCCATTTGTTGTAAAAAGTGCATTTATCATTTAATTCAATACTACTTCTTTACATGACATTACTGAATGCAGAGTTGGGAAGATATGTATTGTAACATGCTATTACATACTATTTCCAATGTACAGATATATAGGTATAAATAAACTCAAAAGTATATATAATAGTAGAATGTAGTAAAATAATTAGGAAGTGATGAGGCTTGATTATTTATTACCATTGTTTTTAATAATTAGTTGTAATTTAATTTGCAGTTATGGCTGTGTTTCACAACCAGTCCCAAAATTCCTGACAATTTAACAGTTGACTCTCTCCAGCCAGTTCTAACTGGTTCTAGCACACTCCTGGTTATATCTATGTATATCTGTGTTTTTCAGTATTGTTTGTGATGGTAAAAATAGGAAGCAAATTATATACCCACTAATGGGGGCTAGTGGAATAAGTTGTAGTATAGCAAAAGAAAGAGCCATCACTTTTAGTGATTTCCTGTGTGTTGTTAAATGAGAGGAGCTAAATGCAAGCACAGGTCTGTGTCATGATCCCATTTTTATAAAACGAGCAAGGGAAGACTTTTCTCTCATTTTTGCCTATATGTTTGATTATATAAACATGGAAAATGTGTGGTTATGAGTACAGAAGAGAGCAAGAGGATGAGGTAAGGAAAAAAAGGACTTATGTCCATGAGAAGAACAGTATGTATGTTATGATCCTATATGTGGTAAATTTTATGTGTTTATGTGATATATACACACTAAAAAATATATACACATTAAAAAGTGTATGCATTAAAAAATATATACACAGTAAAAAATGCCTGAAAAGAATGCACTAAAATGTTAATGTACCAAATGTACTAAAACGTACCAAAATGTTAATGATACCTTTTTTAGGGTGATAGAATGTTATCTTTTTTTTTAATCTGAAAAGAAATTATTTTAATTGAGGGAGAGAATCAGAATCCTATGGTCCTTTCTAAGGATTTAAATTTATAATAAAATTATCCTGTGAAAGGGCATACTTGGGTCAGTGTGTCAATAAAATTTACCCTTTAGTGATATAATTTCTTCACCTAAACCTTCATGTGTATCACTTCAAAAAAAATCTTAGTATATAGTATCTTGTTTCATGAGACGTGTATAAGTTTTAGAACTGTATTAGGAACTTCCCTGATGACGCAGTGGTTAAGAATCTGCTCACCAATGCCGGGGATACGGGTTCGAGCTCTGGTCTGGGAAGGTCCCACATGCCGCGGAACAACGAAGCCCCTGTGCCACAGCTACTGAGCCTGTGCTCTATGGAGCACGTGAGCCACAACTACTGAGCCTGTTTGCCACAACTACTGAAGCCCACGTGCCTAGAGCCTGTGCTTTGCAACAAAAGAAGCCACTGCGATGAGAAGTGCGCGCTGCAACAAAGAGTAGTCCCTGCTCGCCACAACTAGAGAAAGCCCGCGTGCATCAACAAAGACCAAATGCAGCCAAAAATAAAATAAATTAAAAATAAATTTAAAAAAATAACTATATTAAGTATGTGTGCATATATGTATATATATTTATGACAACATTTTCCTGGAGTTCAGTTGTTACCTTCATATTTAGATGGCAATTCATTATTTGAAATTGCTCGTAAGTTTAGAGATTGCAATGCAGGAGTTCCCTGTTCTCTGCGCCCCACAGGGGGATTAAATTTTTCTGTCCTTTGTCTTTTAAGGAACTCACCACTCTACCTTGTTATTCATATATATAATATAATCTTATTCAAAACCTTACCTTTCTTCCTAATCTGTAGGCCTTGGTAGCCTGCTAGATGTATGGTCCAGAGCCTTATGCATTCACTGTATATATTAACTGAATGAATAAATAATGATATTTATCTTAGTCCACCACCATGCATGGAAAAATGATAAAGCTACTTTAGGGATCATCAAAGTCTTGATTAATAATATTTTTGTATGTATTAAGGAGCTTTGAATCATATAAAGTAAGATGCCCAAATAATACACTTCTGATGTTGTTTTGGTTTGCTGATCAGTTTTCCGCCTTGAATTTCCTCTTGGGTCATCTATTTCATGCTTTTAACAGTTGCTGTTTAACTATCAGTGCTGTTTTGTGATTTCTTAAGAGCCTCTCCATAACACTCAGAAACCTTCTGGGTTTATAGTGCAAAATTCAGAAAGTTTATACCTTTGTTAAGTTTATCTCTTTCTATAATACTGTTTATGTCTCACAGAGCAGCTCATTCTTTAGTCTCTTTTTTAGTAAATAGCCCTTTCTTCCTTCATGATAAAGCTGTAATATTTCTCTTCAGGTAACAACTTCTGCTTCATCTTCTTTGTCACTGTTATCTTTTTGATGTAATGTGTTCTGAAATGAAGATTAGACTGTATTTTTCTAATACAAAATGAATTGTCAGGTAAAAAATCAGGTTGACATGTTTAAACTCATTTTACAAACTTGATAACTGGTAAGTTTCATTTTACTTTGTGGTGTTTAGATATAGGCAAAATTCAGATGAGAAAAACATGGAAAGGAGAAATATATATTTTTAAAATTCATTTCATTTTGAACTCTAAACATTATTAGAGTTTTCTGTTATTTTGCATCTTTTTCTTTGTCTTTGGGAACTTGTACTCCATTGTTGATTTCTTTCTCCTCCACATTTGTATTGGTATTGATGCTTTTCAGATGTTTAATTCTTGTTTAAAATGTTTCCATTATTGCTTTTCCTTTCTAAGTAATTTAATTTTATGCAGTTACTTCAGAAGCAATATAGTGGTGATCACTGAAGTGTTGACATTTATCTAGCCAAGCTGTTCTTAATTTACCATGGGCTTTCTTTGAAGATATAGGAAGGTATAAGAAAACATAGATTCTCAGTGAATTAGCTGATTTTACTTTTATACTTTTCTGCTTTGCTTTGAACATCTTCTCTTTTAGCTCTTGCTGAATGGGTATTTATTTTCTTGAAAAGTCTGATTTCCCGTTTGTTTATTTATTGTTGCTTCTAAGAAACTCCATGGGTGATTTTATTGAAAAACATTAGATGACAGAATCATTTTAGTCTTTTGGGGGAGGTAAGGGGCACCTTAAATGTAATAGTACTTTTAAAGGAAGTATTTTTTTCACTCTAAAAACCCTGATACAATGTCATTAAAATAATCTTTCAAAATAAATTCACCTGTTATTATAATGCAAGTAGATTTCAGTTTTGCATATTCTATTTCAATCTTTATCCATACGCACATGTATTATTTATCTAATTGTAATGAAAATATATATGCAACATTTGGTGATTTTATTTTTCTCATATAAAGCAAAATCTTAGCTCTACGAATAGTGCTCGAAATAAAAACAAATCATTTCACCACAAAATAAATAAAAACAAATCAAAATAAAATCTAAGTAAAAACATCATTCCACAATCATTCCACCCCAGCAAACATGTCCCCTTTAGTCTTTGTATATCCATATGCACAATTTAAAACGTGATGATTTGTACCTGATTTTATTTTATTAATTATGGCTGAATTTCACCGAGAGTGTGTAGACCCCCCAGAGCTTATCACCTAACATGCAAGCATTCCTTCCCAGCTGCCAGGCTGCCCATATACTGCCAATATACTTAAACCTGCCCAGAGCTAATTGAATACATAGAGACAGAGAGCATGTGTGGACCCTTTCCTCCTTTGCAGTCCTGGTGCTTTCCTCTCTGTGTTGGTAGTCCTCTCCGTACTTCACTATGGGGGCCATTCTCTTTGGTGTCATTGTGAAGACTTTTTTAGAAAAATCTCTTCACTCAGAGCAAGTCATTTCATATTCCCTGTTTTCATCCATAAGTCATCTCTCTTTCTAACAGAAGATAATGGGACTATTGCCTGAATGTGTAGATCTTTACCTTACTTCCCCTAAACATAAAGAGATTTCAAATAACTTGGCTTTAAACTAGCATACTGGACATAGCAATTTTACGAACATAAATGCTTTAATTTTCTTTAAAAACTGATTCTTAATGCCTGCCAACACGACCCCCTGCCCTGGTAAGTTATAGGTTCACTCTTGTGCTATGTTGTTAGACTATATGACATGGATTACCTGAGTCCCAGGGTGGATTAATTGTGACTTTGAGATGTTTATAATTTGAATGCTTTTAACAAGAATGAGAGTCAGTACTTATTCTGATGGCTGAAGGGTCAGATGTCTTCCTTTCAGTCAGCAGTTGAGAAAGTGGACTAGTCAAGTGAACAATTTTCTGTATTCATTTTGTGGCAGATTATCATGATTAACGTGAATTTTGTAGCTTTTGAGCAGTGTATTCTGCTAACACCTTGCTGTAGTTTCCGTGGCTGAGAAGTAGAAATGGTTTCTGCTTATAGTCTAGATAATAAGGCAAGTATTATCTACCTAGGAGAAAGTGGAGGCTTCAGGCTTTCAGTATGAAAACTATCTGAATATTCATGAAGTGGATGACTTTGAAACATGTACAGTATCTTTTTCCTTGAGGTTTTGGGGGTATGATTGTTTGACAGAAAACTGCCTGATAATGCATGAGGATAAGGAATAATGCTTGGATTTCAGGGCATGTAGACATATTGATATTTCTCAGAAGGAACTGAAATTATTGAGCTACTGGACTACCACAGGAGTATTAGTGATATTTGAGATGTTAGAACCAGTATACACGAGTTAGTTGGCTTGACTGCTGGGGGTGAGGAGGGGGATAGCTCATAACATTTAGAAATACTACAAGTCTTTCTTCTTTTTCCTTTTCCCACCCAAAATTTGACAAGTAGTGAAATGTTATAGTTCACTATAAAAATGAAAATTAGATTGCTAAGTAGAGCTTCTTCATTTGTTTAGAAGTTTCTTTGTTTATCTGGATGAAAATGATTGAATTTGATGGGTTTTCATTTTTCTTTCAGGCTCAGTTTATGAACCTCTTAAAAGTATTAATCTTCCAAGACCTGATAATGAAACTCTGTGGGATAAATTGGATCACTATTACAGATTTGGTAAGCAAAACCTGAGGAAAACATGTCCTTAGGTAGCTATGCCTTAGTTATATTATATACATTATATGGATGATGGTCTCTCATTTGGATGTTGGGGTAGTTTCAGTGCTTAGACAGCTACATATTCCAACTGCATATGATATGGGGACTATAAAAGGAATCTGACAAGTCATATCTGTCCCTTGAATCCTTTTGAAAAACTGTCACCAGTGTCCTCTGTGTCCTTTTAGTCTTCCTAAATCGTACCAGATTTGAGAACTAGAGGCTGTCTCTTGAATAATTCTTACACAAAGATTTTGTAGAAGTATTCCTTGCTTATTCACCTATACGTGGTTCCTATGTAGTCCTGAACCTTTTATATCCATTTCTAATTCATTGAGATTCAAAAGGTAATCTCAGGTTACTGTTACTGATATCAGGTCCCTGTTTTTTTGGTTGCTATTTTGTTTTTGTCAGGATCAACCTGACAAATTTTGTTACTTAATGTGAGCAAGCAATTTTGAGATATGTATGTATTTAGGGGGCTCCTCTTTGTTCATCAGACCATAAGTTGGAAATGCCTATTAATTTTTTTTGTCAGTTTGCTTCTTGTGCCATTTATGTGGCCTAGTATGTCAAATATAAAATTTGATTTATTTGTCTCACTAAGGAGAAGGATTTTTTTGTGTCAACATCATGTAAAACCTTATTTCAACTTATTTTGGTCAAGATTCTGATATATATTCTTATGTTGCCCACTTATTATCTTTGTAGCCATAACTAGCTAAAGAGATTAAACTGCCTTTTAAAAGAAATGTCAGTTTTTTACTTTGGACTATGAGGACCAGTTTTTTACTCTGTGAAAAATAATAAATACCCTGGTATTCTGAAAGAAATGATAATGTCAGATTAGTCTGAAAAAAGAAAAAGAAATTAAAGTCTTTAATCTCTGTGATGGACCAGAGTACTTTAGACCTTTGAAAAACTGTCCTAAAGTAGTTGACATATGCCAATCTAGATTAGAGTAACTTAATTTATTTTGGGGAAAAACATTACTCATCCATTTATAGTTAGACAGGAATAAAATAGCTTTTAGAAAATGTAATTTTAGTGTGTTTATATTTCTATTTTAGGACTCTTTTATAAAAGGTAGTAGAGTTTGCTCTCCGTATCTGCAGATGCAGAACCTGCAGATAAGGAGGGCCTACTGTATTAGCCATTTTAGATAAGGGACTTGAGTGTCTGAGGATTTTCGCCTGCATGGTGGGTCCTGGAACCATCCCTGTGCATACTGAGGGACAACTGGAAAACACTGATTTCAGACTTCTTTGACTTAAGTTGAATGTTCACAAAATAATTATTTGCTTGCTGTTTTCATGTCATATAAGGATGGGATTCAGTTTTAAAATGTTAAACATATCACTAATATAATATGTAAAATGAATACATTGCTCTTCGGGTACGAATTAGTCATCAGTGAAAAACAGGATTCTGGCCTTTTAGGGTTGAGTTAGCTTTGGATTTAGCAAATGTATACAACTCTGTTGTATATTTGCTTTATTTTTCCCTATTGAACTTATTTTTGAAAATATACTTAGTTTTTTGGTTAATCTTTTTTTTTTCTGTATCTGATGTTACCTTATAACACTTACTGACATAAAGAAGGATGTGCTAAAGGCTTTTAGAATGCCAGTTAGCTGAGTTCTTTCCTCAAAAGTGGAAAGACCCCTTCATGCAGGGTGGATCCCTACTTAGGGTGCAGTTACTAACCCGGAGTTGTTTCTACATCTTCAAAAGTTTTATACTACAGCTAAGTTTAGAAATAACAAAATTGTAGGATGAGGAAACCAAAGAAGTTTAAGACCTTCAGCTCAAGGGAAATGGATGGCTTTACAATTCATTCTTTTTCTTGTTTTCAATTACAGTCAAGTCAACATTGCTGCTGTATCAAAGTCCAACCACAGGTCTCTTTCCCACAAAAACATGTGGTGATGATCAGAAGGCCAAGATCCATGACAGTCTGTACTGCGCTGCTGGGGCCTGGGCTTTGGCTCTTGCATACAGGTAAGCTGGTGTGTCTTTTACTAGTAACTCCAAGTCTAGGTAATAGGGTTTTGTAGCCCCAAGACAAATTGGGCAGCTATCTTTTGGCTCTGCTGCTGAGTAACTGTGTGACCTGCAACTGCTCACATCTCCTTTTAGGACTCTAAACCTTTCAGTTTTCCTAAGGATTTACATGAGACAAGTTCTAACATTTTATGACTTTGTGACCAAAATTTCTCATCTCTAGGTTTGTAAATCATCATTAGTCTTTGACAGAATGAATTGCCCATTCTCGTTGAGTTGATTGGTTTCAATCACAGAGGAAATTGATGGTGATTGAATTTTACAGATGATAAAACTAGGGCCTAGAGTAGTTAACAGATTTGTTCAAAATTGCACAACTAGTAAATGACAGAGCCAGGGCCAGGACTCTTCTCCTTCCCTCTCCCAGTTTAGTGTTTTTCTCACTATACTTCTTTGGGGTATCACTTAATAAATCTGGTTGTAAGTCAAATAATTATTTCATAAAGTAAAATAAATCTTTTCACAATACAAAATTCTCCTTACTTCATTTATTTCACTATATATGGAAAGCATCTGTTGTGGGTCCTGACACATAGTCAATAGTGATACATTTTAACCGTTACAAAAATGAGGTTTCTGAATATTAATTTTCTGAAGGTGATACATGCATGTACTTCTGATTTGAAAATTGTATCTTTCACATGAACATGATTCCCCTGTCTTAAATCATTGATGCATTGCACTTGTAAAAAAAAATCAAATAGTGAGATAATATAAAGGCAGTCACCTTCAGCACTTGTTTGCTAATGTCACTACCAGTGTTTTTTACCATATTCTATGTAAGCACAATGTAGCTTCATTAAATGTCTAGCAACTAGTAGTCTTAGGACCAATAGCAGCTTAACCAAGTAGTCAAGCCAGTAATGGGACAGACTGACATTAGGTGCCTCCTGATGTGGCACATTACCCATATCGACTTCTTACCAAAATGTGTAAATGGCTCTATCTGTAAATAAACAATCAGACAAAGCCAGATTGTGACTACTTGTAAGACAACTTGCCTGAGCTCTTAAAAAATGTAGTAATCATAGAAGATTAGAAAATAGGTGTGAAGATGGCTAGACTATGAGAACTACATGCAATGTGTGAACCTTGATTGAATCACGCATTAAAAAACAGTGTAAAATATATTTTGGGGATAATTGGATTATATTTGATATACACTGTATATTAGACATTATAGTATCAATTCATTGGGTATGATAATGATATTATGGTTATGTAGGAGAATGTCCTTGTTTTTAGGAGATACTTCTGAAATATGTGTGGGTAATGATACTTCAAATACTGCAGAAAATAAATTAGAGAATGCAAGCTAATTTTAGCAACTGGTGAATCCAGGTGAAGAGTAATTGTAGCATTCTTTCAGCTTTTCTATAGATTTGAAATTTTTGTAAATAAAATGTTGGGGGAATATTGCTTAAAAAAAAACAAGAGTACAGGCCTTTTCCCAGGAGGCTTCAAACATCTGATAGAGAATTTAAAATCTTTTCTTTGCTGGGGACACTATGTACTAACTCCCTGGATAATGTATCTTCTTACATAGTTAAGTAGCAGATTTTTTGTTTTACTAGCAAGCAACATGTGTTCTATTTGGAGAAATGCAAGGGTACTTACCACAAAATTACCATGAAGCCCTTTTTACTTTCACAATATTATGTTGTGATAGTTTGTTTAGAGAATCCCCATGTTGTAAAATTAGTAGAATTTTGGGGCTTCCCTGGTGGCGCAGTGGTTGAGAGTCTGCCTGCCGATGCAGGGGACACGGGTTCGTGCCCCGGTCCGGGAAGATCCCACATACCGCGGAGCGGCTAGGCCCGTGAGCCATGGCCGCTGAGCCTGCGCATCCGGAGCCTGTGCTCCGCAACGGGAGAGGCCACAACAGTGAGAGGCCCGCGTACCGCAAAAAAAAAAAAAAAAGAAAAGAAAAAAAATTAGTAGAATTCTGTTTCCAGCTCTACTTGTAAATGCTAATGAAATCATATAGATTATATTAGGAAGAATTCCTCAAAAATTAAGCTGTCAGTATTTTCTCTTCAGGAATTTATATCAATCTCTTATTGGTAATGAATGCATAATATAAAGTTACTGATTTTTAAAAATGGGAGTAATTTGATTTTTCTAATTGTATTAGTTTTCAATCAGTCTTGTCAACAATCTCTTGAAACCTCACTTCTGTTTGAATCTGTGTGTGTGTGCATGTGTACTGAGGACTTAAAAGGATTATTTTATGCACATTTATATTTCATATACATTAGGAATATAATTTGATGTTATTTAATTAAATAATTGGTTAAAGTCAAGAGACAATGAAGTAACTTATTTGCAAAAGTACACTTTGAAATAGTTTTCCTTAAATGTAATATTACAGTTTCACTTTGTAATTTTGTTGTATTTTAGAGGAGGGAAGAAATACTTATTAAAATATTTGACTTTTTAAAATGTCATTTACATATCAAGTTGTAGTCCTGAATATGCCATTGTTTAAAATTATATTACATGGGCTACCCTGGTGGTGCAGTAGTTGAGAGTCTGCCTGCCGATGCAGGGGACACGAGTTCATGCCCCGGTCCGGGAAGATCCCACATGCCATGGAGCGGCTGGGCCCGTACCGCAAAAAAAAAAAAAAAAGAAAAGAAAAAAAATTAGTAGAATTCTGTTTCCAGCTCTACTTGTAAATGCTAATGAAATCATATAGATTATATTAGGAAGAATTCCTCAAAAATTAAGCTGTCAGTATTTTCTCTTCAGGAATTTATATCAATCTCTTATTGGTAATGAATGCATAATATAAAGTTACTGATTTTTAAAAATGGGAGTAATTTGATTTTTCTAATTGTATTAGTTTTCAATCAGTCTTGTCAACAATCTCTTGAAACCTCACTTCTGTTTGAATCTGTGTGTGTGTGCATGTGTACTGAGGACTTAAAAGGATTATTTTATGCACATTTATATTTCATATACATTAGGAATATAATTTGATGTTATTTAATTAAATAATTGGTTAAAGTCAAGAGACAATGAAGTAACTTATTTGCAAAAGTACACTTTGAAATAGTTTTCCTTAAATGTAATATTACAGTTTCACTTTGTAATTTTGTTGTATTTTAGAGGAGGGAAGAAATACTTATTAAAATATTTGACTTTTTAAAATGTCATTTACATATCAAGTTGTAGTCCTGAATATGCCATTGTTTAAAATTATATTACATGGGCTACCCTGGTGGTGCAGTAGTTGAGAGTCTGCCTGCCGATGCAGGGGACACGAGTTCATGCCCCGGTCCGGGAAGATCCCACATGCCATGGAGCGGCTGGGCCCGTGAGCCATGGCCGCTGAGCCTGTGCTCCACAATGGGAGAGGCCACAACAGTGAGAGGCCCGCATACCGAAAAAAAAAAAAAAAAATTACACTATATCTATATTACACTATGTATAATTATATCACATTATAATTATATGTGAATATAATTATAATTAATATAAATACAATTTTATATTTTATATAATTATAACTATTATAATTATTTTATTTTATAAATAATTATATTGATTTACATGGTTTAGTTTAAAACTGTTCCTGAACCTAGTCAATTATACAAAATCTGTTAAAAGAAAGTTGAACCTATACTTTATGCCACACTAAAAAGTATCATGTAGGGTTTTCACATTTTTTGTTCTTTCTAATATAACTTCTAGGAAAAAACATGACTTTAAATTAGGGTTTAAATATGGAATTTAGTTTTCTTTACTTTTTATATTTGAGAAGAGTAAGTAATTTTTTTAAAAAGAGTATTGACATGAAAAAGTACTTTCAGACTGTTTAAATGTGCATATATTAGAAATACAAAAACTCAAGGCAGACAAGATACCTTGCAGTACTGTCTAAGGGAGAGAGAGGATGCCTTCATGCAAGAAGTTAGCCAGTTCCCTCCCTTGTCAGATTTATTGCTATTTTAGGAACTGAATATAACAGGTGGCCCTAGCTTAGTGCTAGTAAACAGTCAAGTCACATGACCAAACAGTATATTATTTTTTTTTTTTCCTTGAAGTTTGGCTGTGTGGAAATAATGCACCAATGATAGGATTCAAGTGTTTAGTTTCTTCACTAGTTATATATTTGTAAGTATGGAATTCTGGTTCAGATATAAACTCAAGACTTCATATTGTAGAAATATCAACATCTCCACATAGCTTGTGATCAATGTATTGCCTAAAGTTAAATTTAAAGTTATTTATCTGTTTTTTAAAATTAAAAGTATTATTGAGATCATATCAAAACTTGAATGTGCATCCACAGAGCTGGCTAAAGAGAGTAGAATATTGCCAGTTCCTCGTAGAAAATAGAGGAATTATTTTGGATCACTAGGTTCATTTTAACTCTTAGGAAAGGGAATAGATATATACTAATTGCCTAAATGTTTTTACTCAAATGTAACTGTTCTTTTATTTTCTAAGTCAGAAGAGAAATATTCTTCTGGTTACCACTGTTATTTGCAGAACAAAAGAGAAACATGAAAGCTTCATTGAAATAGGATTCCTTATTGCGGCTGAATTATTCTGGAATATTTTAGTCGTGGTTTAATGTATGTGGAAATTAGGGGCAGATAATTATTTTAAAGGCAATTTTAGAAAAACTTGACTTTTTTTTTTCCTGAATTATTTCTTTGTTTTAAGGTGAGGTGGGAATTATATACAGAACATTTCTTTGAGTTCATTATACTCCAGATGCTCTGTTTCCTTCATTTATCGTCGTCCACTGTTATCCTTGCCATAATTTGCTTCTATTAACACTTGGCTCTGACATCAGGGGGAAAATAGATCACAGAGCAGAATCATACTAGTTTTACTTTATCGCCTGCATATGAAAGGAGGAATGATGTTCTAATGACAAATAACTTACTCTTTACTGACATTCACTGTACTATGTTAAAATGATCATCCTTTTTTCCATTACTGGTATGTGAGATCTGTAATTGAAAGAGGAGGTAATTGTATCATACTTTTAAATAAGGAGACAGGTGATGTTTTTTATCAAGTGAGGATGATGGCCAGATATTTTAGTTAAGATTTAGTAAAACAATGAATAAACTACTTCTATTTTTTTCATTGGTGGGTAACTCTCATTCATCTTTTGTTTGTTTGTTTTTGCGGTACGCGGGCCTCTCACTGTTGTGGCCTCTCTCGTTGCGGAGCACAGGCTCCGGATGCACAGGCTCAGCGGCCATGGCTCCCGGGCCCAGCCGCTCCGCGGCATGTGGGATCTTCCCAGACCGGGGCACGAACCCGCGTCCCCCGCATTGGCAGCTGGACTCTCAACCACTGTGCCACCAGGGAAGCCCCTCATTCATCTTTTTTGAAGGCCACTGATCAATAATAAAGGAACTTAAAGACAGAAGGACATCTCAACCTAGTGTAATAGGTGTTAGCTGTTTTTTTTTCTTTTTAAAAGCAAGGGATGTAAACTATGGTCAATTGATTTTAAACTAATACCTGAGAATATAAAACTTTATGCCCAAATGCATCATGTATCATACTGGATGCATGTTTTAGCTGAAGGCATTCCTGACTGAAGTGCCCGGCCTGGCCTTTTTAAACACATGGCAGAACAAAGAAGACATGTGCCTACCTTAATCTACACTTCCTTGAATCCAAGTGGCTATTGCATAACCTAAAGGTATTGATATTTAAAATTGCCTCTACTCTGTAACAGTGAATTAAAAAAATCTTTTGGTGGATTTTTCCAATGTAGAAATATTCTTTAAATTTTCAGCTAAGTCAGTGTTGAAAATATTATATACTATTTTTAAAGCAATTGCCTTACTTCCTTAAAAGAAGGAGAAATTTGCGCAAGTTTCATCATGGGATTTATTTTTTTTCCCAGCATTTCTACATCTGCTGGTAAATTGGAGTTTCACTGTTATGGAATTAGTAGATGTTGCCAGAACATAGGATTAGCTAGCTAGATAGTTAAATACTTAATTTTCAGAAGCTCTGCTTCCTTTTCAAATGCATTTTCAATTTGTCTCATGAGTTATCTCTCTCACCCAGGCGCATTGATGATGACAAGGGAAGGACCCATGAGCTGGAGCACTCGGCTATAAAATGTATGAGAGGAATTCTCTACTGCTATATGCGTCAGGCCGATAAGGTAAAAACACTGTAGTGTGGACTGAAATCCTCACATCATTCTGAGGCATTAATTTAACCAATATAGCAATAGCATCTTCTGAAGAAGAATGTACTTTCAAAAGGTAAAGCCACGTCCTAGGGCAGTCTAGATAGGTTAAAACAGCTCTGCCTTCCCAGCCCAGGGTTTTGAAATACTGAAATTGAAGAAATACCTTAAGCGAGATTGATTGAGAACTGTTATCTGGGCTTGAATTTGTTTGTATTTTGCATCTGGTGTTTGTTTGATAAATACTCAGTTTCTCAGGAACCTCACGATATCCATAATTCTAACCAATATTGTATTACTTAAGAAAATCCTTATCAAAATTCCTTTTGGACATGTGAATACTGCTTAAGTGAACTTTAGTTTAAGACTATAATAACTTCATTCATTTACATGTAAAGAGGGCAGGAATTATAGGCTTAGAAAACAGCAAACTTTACAGGGTTATTTTGGAAATTAAAGAAATAATATGCATAATAAAACTTTTTAAACTGTAAAGCTCTATACAAATATAATGTGATATTACCCCTACTTACCTACACCTCTGTGTTTCCAGGTCCTAATATAGTAAGCATCCATATATTGAATATTTACATCAGTGCGTCATGGTTTTCCAACACCACGCCCAGGTTTGATGATTCATTAGCAAAGATGCACTTCAGTAATTAATGCAGGCAATTTTGATCATAATGTTTTGTGTATCTCTATCATATGAATACTATATTGTTTTTGTGATAGCACATTTTTTTAAGACCTGTATCTGAAGTCAAAATGAAAAAAAAAAAATCACTTTTATTCTGTCACCAGAAAATGGCAACCAAACAATGTTAGTTTGCAGAGAAAGTAAATTTATTCACAGCTGATAGTAGAGATATATGAAAAACCTGTAATCTGTCTACTGAGATTTGACTTTGCAAATCATTATTATAAAGGTTTTTCAATGCTTGAAATAAAGTATTATGTCATATTGACATATTTGAATTAAACTTGTATGTCATATAGATTGAAGTAAGTGTGATTTAAGTTATTTTTTCTTATGTGAGAAGTTTACTGTTTATTTCACATTTAACATTTCATGAATGCTTTATGTCTATGAATTCAACTTTTCTCTCAAGGAAACATTGTGAGAGCCATGAATTTCGTATGTTTGCTAACCAGGCCGACGGACTTAAATTATAATTGTTTATCAAAAGGAAGAAAATGATGTAATATAAATTTTTTTCTTTGTGACTTGTTTAACCAATTGTTAATGTCCTTTTCTAAATATTATTCAACTTTCCTTACCAGTATTCACAATTATGTTTTCTTTTGAATACACTTGAATGTGACTTAAGCTGTCTTGAATTCCTTAAATTACAAAGGATTATCATTTTTTGCCTTATGTAGGTATGATGGTAGACCATTAAAATAAGTGTGAGTTGTAAGAAGCTGTAGGTCACATTAGGATTAGGTATTTCTGCATACTACAAAATGTAGGGTTTTACAAATTTTAAAACATTTTCATTGTTATAATCTTTCTTGAGTCCCATAACCTTTAGAGTAGGCATGGAGGATATTACTGTAATTCACATACGACTCAGTTGGAATGAACCATGCACCCAGCTCAGTGTGTCCCACCATACCTTCACCTCTTATTGGTGCTCACCATTTCCTTAATGACTCCATAGCAGTAGAGACTGTTACCATATTTTTATTTTTTTAATTGCATTTTATTTATTTTTTTTGAATTTTATTTTTTTTTTGCAGCAGGTTCTTACTAGTTGTCTATTTTATACATATTAGTGTATATATGTCAATCCCAATATCCCAATTCATCCTACCACCCCCACCCCCAATTACCATATTTTTAAATACAAAATTATATCTTTTAGCCTTCACACTTAAAACTAAAGTAAAACATATTTGTAGTGTTCATGTGCTCTTTGACCTTAAGGCTCATCTTCTGAAGTAAAATCATGACTTCGAAAGTCTAAGCCTCTCCACTTTTGTTGCTTCTCATTGTAAAGCATGCTTCCTGGCATATTTTCTAATAATACTACCTAAAGGAGATATTTTAATTTATTATGAATTTGAGTAAATAGAGTTTTCCTTGATTTGAAGAATGTAGAGCAATCTGATTTCTATTATTGGCTTGCTGCTTGTATTAATTTCTACTTATTAACATTAGGTCATTTTTTACCTTTAAATGTTCATATACCTATTTTTATTAACACTTCTTAAGGAGAAGCATTCACATTTCAAAATTGATTCAGTCTGCAGCTAGTTCAGCGGGCAGGGATTTGCTTTACAATAGGCTATGAATGTTGCTGTCTCTATCTCCTTCAAAAATTTATTTGTTTAAAATGCTACCAAGTAGTTTCTAATTCATGAGAAATCATTAAACTTTTATAAAGTTTATTTTTCCAGGATTCCCTTATGAGATGATTTTTCCCACCTAAGTGCATATTTTAAGTCAAGAATGGATGACAGCATACTCAGTACCTTTTCCGGAATGATAAACTGCTTATTGACAATGATTAAAGTTTTCAGGAAAAGTCTAAATAAAATACAAGAAGAAAAATCATTATTCTAGATTTTTTTAATCTAGAAAATTTTACTTTAATTATTCTTTATTTTTACTTGCCAAATATCATACAATACTAATTGATGTCCTCTTGATTTTGACTGCTTTCAAGAGTACTTCTTGTCTATATTTTACATACAGTATGCCCCATTAATTGTCAAAGCTTATAGAGTTTGGGTCTTTTATTTTTTCTGAAATTTTAAATTATTTGTCTTTAACAGTCTTTAACAGACTCAAAGCATAATTATATAATTCCCCACTTGAGCATCTTTAATCATTTAGTAATTGCTTTTCCCCTGACACAGTGATTGAATGAATATAAATTCTCATGCTGGTTACTTGTGTGTCTTGAAGACAAATGACAAACACTGCCTTGTCAACTGCAGCAATCACTTTATTAAACTAAGAAAACCTTATCCATCTAGATCCTTATCAAGTGTGCAAAATGTATTTTGTTTTAATTTAATCACATTTTTGTCTATGAGCCCAGAATAATGTTCAACACTTTGAGATAATAGTCATGGTACTGTGAAAGTAGTGACCACATTGATTTCTATTTGTGTAGTCTAAGACAGGAGTCCCCAGCCCCTGGCCCGTGGATGGGTACCCGTCTGCGGCCTGTTAGGAACTGGGCGGTACAGTAGGAGGTGAGCAGCGGGCGAGCGATTGAAGCTTCATCTGCCGCTCCCCATCAGTCTCATTACCACCTGAACCATCAACCCCCCACCCCCCGACCAGTGGGTCAGTGGAAAAATTGTCTTCCATGAAACCGGTCCCTGGTTGGGAACCGCTGGTCTAAGACTATTGCCAGCAGTTTCAGATACTGAGAAGGGGTAGCCTTCTCACCTTCTCTGAGTTAACACTGGATAGCTTGGTCACTACATAGATAGAGGGTGTACATCCCTACCTTTACCCTCACTCTCTCATTTCTGATTATCTTTTGATAGGTCCTAACTTTCATTTTGTTGATTTCAACCATAGGGAGAGCTTATTTGTGCAGGGCTCTTGGGGGTGCAAAGGTGTGTTAGCCCTCTAGCACAGTACTGTCAAATAAATTTTCTGTGATGATCTAAATGTTCTCTGTTACTGTGTTGAACAGTTACAGAAGTCACTAGTCACATGTGGCTGTTGAACACTTGATATGGGGTCAGTGTAACTGAAGGACTGAATTTCTAAATTTTATATAATTGTAATTTAATTAGTCACATGTAGCCAGTGGCTACCATATTGGATAGTGTGACTTCTAGAAGCTTGTAAGATAGTGGGAGATACAGACAACTAATAAAAATAAAAGACTGGAGAAACAATTGAGGGATAAGCACCCTGATGTAGGTAGGAGTCCAGAGGAAGGAATTTTAGTTGGGGTTCAGAAGGGACTTTATAAAAGAAGGTTTTTTGGTTTTTTTTGAGATAAGAGTTTAAGGATGGAGAAGAAATTTGAAGGTATAGAAGAGAATATGGTTCTATGTGGTTCCTTAGCCAAGTGAAACAAGACAAGATCATGAATACCCAGATACCATCAAAGAGAGAAGCAAGTCATTGCCTTACATAGAACTATGTGTCATTCTATTCATTCTCTGTTCCTATTCATCTCATACTTCCAGGAACTAGTACTTGGCATACTTGGCATATAACTGGTTAGTAAATGTTTGCCGAATTGAATTAATATCTGTTTGTCCTTGGAGTTTGTCTTTTTGTCATTTAGTAATTACTTAGTATTCTAAAATGGTTAAATTTTTTGTTTAGTAAAGGTATGGCCTATATTCGCTTGGAATTGGTGCCTTAGTAATGAGAGTATGTGTGGCAAAATAAATGAAAACACGTTGACAAGAGCATGGGTTACAATTTGTGATCCTTGGAGAAAAAAAAAGCATTTGAAGTTTTGAACACTTACTGAATTAGAATGTCGCCTGAAGCACTCTTTCACTGAGTGTCATGTAAGCATTTCCAAATAGCAGTGCAGTGGGATACAATCCCTGAAATCCTGTCCCACAGAGTAAACCATTATTTGACACTAAAATAAGATGCAAAACATTACAAAAGCCAATGCTACTACATTAACAAGCTCCCTATTACACTTGAGTTGCTATGTTTGTGAAATACCAATTAAGTATTTAACAATCGTGTTAACTGTTAAATTACTAGTTATGAGTAGTGTTTTGTTTCTTTAGAAAAAGTAATAACATTTCTGCTTTTTTCTATCCTCTGTCTATAAGCTGTTGCTTTCCCCATTAAAAAATGTCTTGAAAAACAATTTATAATCTCTGATCTTGGATGAGAATGTGAATTAGTAGCATTATTCAAATTTTATATTTGATTCTAGGTCCAGCAGTTTAAGCAGGATCCACGCCCGACAACATGTCTTCACTCTGTTTTCAACGTACATACAGGAGATGAGATTCTCTCCTATGAGGAATATGGTCATCTTCAGGTAAAAAGAGAAGATTACAAATTTTCTTCTCCATTTATACTCTACATCATAGAAGATTTGAGGCTATTTACAATTTTTAAAAAGTAGATTTCATAAATTGTTCAAAACAGTAGTAGAAAATCAACCATGAAATGAAGAAATCCCATCAGGACTGAATTAGGTATTGTGATTAAACATTAAATTTGACTGAGTTCTTGGTCCAAAAGCAAAAAGGGCAGGTGGATAGATTGTAATATTATTACTATCTAGAAGAAGGACTCCTACAGCTCTTTCAGTGACAAAAGCTTGCTCTTATTACCAAATTTAGAGGAATTTCAATATTTAGGAACTAGGGAATAAAAGACAATTAGCAGTAATATAACAGCAAATCAGAAGTTTTTGTTACATGACAGTTCATTTTTGATATATCAACCTTCAATAAAGCTAAAAACATACCACTAAAATGTAATTCCAAAGGCATTTCTGGAGTCTATAAATTTTATCTTACTATATTAAATTTTGTATATAAATGTTATATGCTAAGAATACACCATAAGACTTTGTTTTGTTTTCACTTTTTCTCTCACCTCTGTGTACTCCTTTTAGCAGGACATCCTATTGCCTTGTTTCTAGGATACAAATATTATATATGCTGTTTATCTTTAATGGATTTTCTTCCTGTTCATCATTTGGTTCTGCAGTCTTTAGGATAGAATACTTATTATTCATATATTCCTTACTAAAATAAGAGTATCTCCTTTGTATAGTTCCTCTCTCTAGAGATCTGAAATGTCTTATTTTAGTATGACTCCTCCACAGAAAGTTGTGTCCCCATTTCTAGGCAGCAGAAACTCTTACACTTATTTGTAACCTGTTCCTTGGAGATTTAGTGTTACATGAATATGTAGCTGCTCAACCTTCTCCTTGTAATTATCACCTAATTAGGTTTTCTGTACCTTTTGCTTTGACAAATATGTTTACTGTTGACATAGGGTTTTCAGAAGATAGTGGCTCATTTATTTTTGTAGCTCAGAATTTAAGCTCAGTGCCTGGCACACGGTAGCTTTCAAATAAATGCTGGTCAACCTGTTATTTGGTAGTCCCTGTACAATTTACCACTTACTGTTATTTTCTCACAGAAGCCTCCTGAAAGTCAGAGCAGTGAGCTCTTTGAGGTGTTGTTGTAAGTGGCTGTCAATAGTAATGACATTTCTTCGAGGTCATTTCTGACAGGCAAGTGGCAGTGCTCTAAGAAAATATTTGGGTGACCTTGGCAATGGGATGAAACTTTTGCCTACTGTGTTCTGAGAAAAGTCCCTCAAGAGTTGATGTTGATCTAAAATACCTAAAAACTGGAATACTCTGTCTTTTTATGTGGCCCACTTGGACCTTGACAAGACCCCCGACACACACTGGACTTTGAGTGCTGGGAAATCGGGAGATGTTCACGATAGTCCTGGTTCCTAAGAGAGCTATCCCCACTGGTAGGCCCTGGCAGCACAGGGCTGCTTTGTCCAAGGCATCTAGGGCACAAATAATTTTCTGCCCCAGCTTTCTGTCAATTATTCAGAAGGGACTGGAGGAGAGTCAAGGAAGGCACAAGGTACCAAGGCTGTTATTGGGTAATAATCTTTTGGGTTAGAATTATATGGGGAGAAAATTACCTCTTGCCTTCTCTTTGTTTTTAACTCAAGTTAGCAGTTTCCTGGCTAAATGAAAGATTTTCACTGCTTCCCATTTATTTATTTGTTTGTTTATTACATAACAGCTTTATTGAGATATAATTCACATAATATACAGTTCGCCTATGTAAAGTATATAACTCAGTGGTTTTTAACATATTCACAAAGTTGTGCAGCCAACATCACAGTCAGTTTCAGAACATCTTCATCACCCCATAAAGAAATCCTGTCCCTATTAGCAGTCACTCCCCATCTCCTTCAAAGACCCCAACCCTAGGCAATTACCAGTCTACTTTCTGTCTCTGTGAATAAGCCTATTTTGTACATTTCATATAAATGGAATCATACAACATATGGTCTTATGTGACTGGTTTCTTTCATTTAGCATAATGTTTTCACGGTTTGTCCATGTTGTAGTATTTATCTTTCACTGCTTGTTTTCTCTAGAAAATTTACACATCCTATTCAGAATTCTATGCGAATCTTTATTTTTGGTTAAAGTGGACATTATTGTCTTTTTCTTTGTTTTGTTTAGATCATATAATGTTTATCTTTAATAAACTAATAAACTAAGAGAAAAAACCTCATTTGTTCATAAATAGATTTTAAATTATTGATTACTGTGTTCCAGCAGTTGCTTACATAAGTTCTGTATTCTCTGAATACAAGATGCACTGCCTGTTGTTTATGGTGTACTGGCATAGTCCTGATGTCTTAATTGCCAAACAGTTTTTTCATTTACATACATTTGAGTTGGATTGACATTACATAGCTGCCTGTGGGGCAAAACTGTTTCAAAGTAGAAGTACTTAGATCTAGAGTTTAAAAATAAATCTTAGAAAGCAAATGTAAAAATAGTTCCTAATCAGCTGTTAATAACCATCACAATAGATTTCAGGATTTTAGAGTTTTACATACAAAGCTGAGATTTTATTATGAGCTAAATCCATAGCTCCTTTATTTTTCATAGGAAAGGAAATAGTTTTTATATGCCACTACTAGAGCAAAAGACTTGTAATTTTAGCTTTTACATTTAATTTCATAGCATAGTATTTTTGTTGTTTCCTTTAACCTATTATAATGTTTGTTTTCAGATAAATGCAGTGTCACTCTATCTCCTTTACCTTGTGGAAATGATTTCCTCAGGACTCCAGATTATCTACAACACTGATGAGGTATGATTTCCCCAAATTCTCTAGTACTAAATTTCATCTCTGAGAATATCTTTCTTCTTTTACTTTTTCAAACTTATTTTTAGTTGTATAAAATGGATTACTAAATTTGTATAGCCAGATACTGGATTTTGGATACTCAGGCAAAAAGTCTTTATATTTTCAACGCAAAGCACTTTAAAAATGAACAAGGGCTTCCCTGGTGGCGCAGTGGTTGAGAGCCCGCCTGCCGATGCAGGGCACACGGGTTCGTGCCCCGGTCCGGGAGGATCCCACATGCCGCGGAGCGGCTGGGCCCGTGAGCCATGGCCTCTGAGCCTGTGCTCCGCAACGTGAGAGGCCACAACAGTGAGAGGCCCGCGTACCGGAAAAAAAAAAAAAAAAAAAGAACAAAATATGTCACAGGTTATAAAACTTTACTCCTCTGAAGGCTATATTTCAGGTGATCTGAAATAAAAAGTTGTAACTTTCAGAAATTTAGTAACAATGAAAATAAAATAGCATTTGCAGATTTTCTCAGAATTATTATGTCTTCTTTCATGTCATTGCTTTTTGTAACCCATCCTTTTAAAAGTAAAAAAAACGTTTATTATATTTTGTTATTTTTATTTGTCCGACCTCAGTAGAGTTCTTGATGCTTTCCAAAAGATAAATACCATTTTCTTATTCTTATTAGGAAATTTGAAAATAATTTATATGACAAAGTTGAGAAACATTTCTTTCATAGGCAATAATGCTTGAACAAACACACAGACCCATGTGCTAACAGATTTTGAAATGTGGCCACAGTTGGAGCAAAAAGCTTTCATTATTGAGATGGTATATACAATGAGAATTCCATCAAAGAGCAGGTATATTATATACTTATTATTTTTCTCCTGTGATGCATGCAGGGAGAACAATTGTATCGTATACTAAACACCAAAGTCATCACTGAACTGCACTGAGGGTGCTGTGAAATTGGTACATGTAGTCCTGCCCTCTAGTAGTTCATAATCTTATACATTTATCCAGTTGTGCCTTTTTAATACACATAAGTAAAACCTGTTTAGAAGTGTAGCTAAATAATAAAGAAACAATAATGATAAGAAGAAATTAGGACTTTCCTGCTGGCTCAGTGGTTAAGAATCAGCCTGCCAATGCAGGGGACCCGGGTTCAATCCCTGGTTCGGGAAGATCCCACATGCCGCGGAGCAACTGAGCCCGTGCGCCACAACTACTGAGCCTGCGCTCTAGAGCCCGTGAGCCGCAACTACTGAAGCACGCGCACCTAGAGCCTGTGCTCTGCAACAAGAGAAGCCACTGCAATGAGAAGCCCACACACCGCAACAAAAAGTAGCCCCTTCTCGCCGCAAGTAGAGAGAGCCCGTGCGCAGCAATGAAGACCCAACGCAGCCAAAAATAAATAAATAAATTTATTCTTAAAAAAAGAGGAAACCTTTGGGACCAAATAAGTTTTAGATATCAAATTTTTGTGTGTGTTTTGAAAAGGTGATAAGACACCTTATTTATGTTATAACCTCAGCAGGGTTTAGGGCAAAACCGCATACATAGCCCCTTAATATTTTTATATTGACGTATGCATATTCACATAAAGTGCAATAAATAAGGCAGATAATCTGATGTCAGTTATGGGTTTTGCTGACAAATGAGTTAAGAAAAAACGAGTTTCAGAGTTTGTGGGATTTTCATATTGTAAATAAGAGATGGTAGACCTGAATACTAATTAGAGGTGGAGGGGAAAAACACATTAAACAAAGAAAAATTAAGAACTGTGGTCTAGTGCAGTTTGAGTTAGGAGAAAGAAGTCAGAGTTTTCACCAAGTAGGGGAGATTTGAACTGGGACTAAAGGAGGGTTCATAGAAAAGTGTTTCAGTTGAAATGAGCAAGACCAAGCCCAATTGGAATCTACGCTTCCTGTCAGACTGTGGAATACATATAGGCACGCAGGCTTAGGGTGGGAAGATGATGGAGGGTTTGAATGTTAGACATGAGAATTGGGATACTGTGTCAAGATTCACAGAACCTTTCTGACAATAAAAATTGTGTGAAAAATAGCAGACCTTGGTGTCAGAATGATATTGGGGATAAAGAAGACACAGTAGCCACAGATGTGTTTCGAGACCTAGAGCATAGAAAACCAGTGGTCTTACGGTGAAAAACAGAATTGAGAAGTACTTACAAATGGTGGAAGAATTTAGAACATGGTGTTTAATGGAAAATCCAAATGGATATATTTCATAATTGGGTATAAAACAAAGGTATGGGTTACAAGTATTCAAGGGCTAGAATACCAGAATCAGAGAATTGTAAATATGCGTTGCAAACGTAGAATGTTCATTAATTTTTTTTAGTCAGATTGTTTTCTTTTGTTGAGTTTTAAGTGTTCTTTGTATATTTTGGATAACAGTGCTTTATCAGGTGTGTCTTTTATAAACATTTTCTCCCAATCTGTGGCTTGTTTTCTCAATCTCTTGACATTATTTTTCACAGAGCACAAGTTTTTAATTGTATTGAAGTCCAGATTATCAGTTATTTCTTTCATAAATTGTTTCCTTGACGTTTTATCGAAAAAGGCATGACTATACCCAAGGTCATCTAGATTTTCTCCTGTGTTGTCTTCTAGGAGTTATAGTTTTGCTTTTACATTTAGGTCAATGATCCATTTTGAGTTAATTTTTGTAAAGGATATAAGTTCTGTCTCTATATTCATTTTTTTGTTTTAATGAGGATGTCCATTTGTTCCAGCACCATTTGTTGAAGAGACTGTCTTTTCTCCATTGTTTTACCTTTGCTCCTTTGTTAAAGATCAGTTGACTATACTTATGGGGTTCTATTTCTGGGCTCTCTTTTCTGTTCCTTTGATCTCTTTGTTTATTTTTCTGCCAGTGCCACACTTTGTTGAATACCATAGCGTTATAGTAAATCTTGAAATTGGGTAGTGTGATATCTCCAACTTAGTTCTTCTTCAAAATTGGGTTGACTATTCTGGGTCTTTTGCCTCTCTGTAAAAACTTTAGAATCAGTTTGTCAATATCCATAAAATAGCTTGCTGGTACTTTGGTTGGTATTGTATTGAATATATAGATCAATTTGGGAAGAATTGATAGCTTGACAGCATTGAGTCTTCCTATTCACGAACATGAAATCCCTCTCCATTTATTTAGTCCTTCTTTGATGACATTAATTAGTTTTGTAGTTTTCCTCATATAGATCTTATATATATTTCCTTAGATTTATACCTGTTTCATTTTTGGGGGTGTTAATGTTAGATTCCACTTGCTCATTGTTGATATATAGGAATGTAATTGACTTTTTTTGTTTGTTTGTTTTTTGCTACGTGGGCCTCTCACTGCTGTGGCCCCTCCCGCTGCGGAGCACAGGCTCCAGACGCACAGGCTCAGCGGCCATGGCTCACGGGCCTAGCCGCTCTGTGGCATGCGGGATCCTCCCAGACTGGGGCATGAACCCGCGTCCCCTGCATCGGCAGGCGGACTCCCAACCACTGCACCACCAGGGAAGCCCATAATTGACTTTTATATATTAAACTTGTATCCTGCAACTTGTTATATTTGGTTATTAGTTCCAGGGCTTTTTGTTGATTGTTTTGGACTTTCTGCATAGATGATCATGTCATCTGCCACCAAAGACAGTTTCATGTTTTCCTTCCCAATCTGAATACCTTTTATTTCCTTTCCTTGCCCCATTAAATTAGCAAGGACTTCCAGTATGGTCTTGAAAAGGAGTGGCAAGAAGGAACATGCTTGCCTTGTACCTGATCTTAGAGAGGAAGCATTGAGTTTCTCACCATTAAATATGATTTTAGTTGTATATATTTTGTAGATAGTCCATTTCAAGTTGAGAAAGTTCCCCTCTATTCCTAGTTTACCAAGAGTTTTTGATCATGAATCAGTATTGGATTTTGTCAAATACTTTTCTTCATCTGTTGAAATGATCATGTGATTTTTCTTTTTTAGTCTTTTGTTGTGATGTATTACAGTAATAGATTTTCTAATGTTGAATCAGCTTGGCATGCCTGAGATAAATTCTACTTGGTGTGGTATAATTCCTTTTTATACATTTTTGGATTCAATTTTCAAATATATATATTTTTTATAAATTTATTTATTTTTGGCTGTGTTGGATCTTCGTTGCTGCATGCGGGCTTTCTCTAGTTGTAGTGAGCAGGGGCTACTCTTCATTGCGGTGCACGGGCTTCTCCTTGTGGTGGCTTCTCTTGTTGTGGAGCCTGGGCTCAGTAGTTAGGGCACATGGGCTCAGTAGTTGTGGCTTGCGGGCTCTAGAGTGCAGGCTCAGTAGTTGTGGCACACAGACTTAGTTGCTCTGCGGCATGTGGGATCTTCCCGGACCAGGGCTTGATCCCGTGTCCCCTGCATTGGCAGGTGGATTCTCAACCACGGTGCCACCAGGGAAGCACAATTTGCAAATATTTTGTTGAGGATTTTTGCATCTATGTTCATGAGAGATATTGGTCTGTAGTTTTCTTATAATGTCTTTGTCTGGTTTGGGTGTTAAGGTATTTCTGGCCTCACAAAATGGGTTAGGAAGTATTCCCTCTGCTTTTATCCTTTGAAGGAGATTGTAGAGAATTGATAAAATTTCTTCCTTAAATGTTTGGTATAATTCACCAGTGAACCCATCTAGAACTGATGCTTTCTGTTTTGGAAGGTCATAATTATTGATTCAATTTCTTTAATAGATACAGGTCTATTCAGATTATCTGTTTCTTTTTTTTTGTTGGTTTTGTTGTATTGTGGCTCTCAAGGAATTGGTCTATTTCATCTGGGTTATCAAATTTATGGACATAGAGTTACTCTTCGTATTCCTTTATTTACTCTTAATTGCCATGGGAAATGTAGTGATGTCCCCTCTTTTGTTTATGTTAATAGTAATTTGTGTCCTCTCTTTTTTCCTTAGTTAGCATAGCTAGAAGCTTATTTATTTTATTTTCAAAGAACCAGCTTTCGGTTTCATTGATTTTTGTCTCTTAATTTCCGGTTTTCAATTTCATTGGTTTCTGTTCTAATTCTTATTATTTCTTTACTTATTCTCACTTTGGATTTAATTTGCTCTTTTTCTAGTTTTCTAAAGTAGAAACTTAGAATATTGATTTTGGATCTCTTCTTTTTTAATATATGCATTCAATGCTATAAATTTCCCTCTTACACTGCTTTCACTGCATCCCTAAAATTTTGAAAAGCTGTTTCATTTCATTTTTTTTTTACCCATACAGTATTAGTATTATGTTGTTTAATCTTCATGTTTGGGGGTTTTCCAGGTGTCTTTCTGTTATTGATTTCTAGTTTAATCATTTGTGGACTGAGAGCAGACATGTATGATTTATGTCTTTTTACATTTGTTAAGGTGTGGTTTTCACCCAGAATGTGGTCTGTATTTGTGAGTGTTCCGTGTAAGCTTGAGAAGAACATATATTCTGCTGTTCTGCAATGAAGTAGTCTGTGAATGTCCTTTATATCCAGTTGATTGATGATGGATTGATGATGTCGTTGAGTTCAACTGTATCCTTACTGATTTTCTGCCTGCTGGATCTGTTTCTTATAGAGAGGTGTTGAAGTCTTAAACTCTGATAGAGAATTCATCTGTTTCTCTTTCCAATTCTATTGCTTTTTTCCCTCACAATTTGATGTTGTTAGGCATATAAATGTTAAAGATTGTTATGTCTTCTTAGAGAATCAACTCCTTTATTATTATGTAATGCCCTTCTTTATCCCTAATAACTTTCCTTCCTTTGAAGTCTGCTCTGTTTGAAATTAAATAGCTATTTCAGCTTTCTTGTCTGTGATTAGTGTTAACATAGTATATTTTTCTCCATTTATTTACTTGAAATCTATGTGGGTCTTTATAGTGAAAGTGGGTTTGTTATAGACAACATATAGTTAGGTCATGGTTTTTGATCCACTCTAACAATCTCTGTCTTTTAACAGGTGCATTTGGAACGTTGACATTCAAAGTGATTATTGATATAGTTGAATTACTATCTGCTGTATTGGTTACTGTTTTCTATTTGTTACCCTTATTGTTTGTCTTCCACTCTTTTTTTCCCGTTGCTCTAATTGAGTTTTTTATATGATTCTGTTTTCTCTCCTTTTTTAGCTATCATTTACATTTCCTTTTTTTCCTTTTTTTACTTGTTGCCCTGGAGTTTGCAATATACATTTACAACAAATAAGTCCACTTTCAAATAACACTATACTACTTCACACATAGTGTGAGTACTTTATAATAACAAAATAATCCTAATTCCTTCCTCTTATCCCTTGTATCTTTGCTGTCATTTATTTTATTTATATATAAGCATACATAAACATACACATGTAAGATATAGTCATAAACATACATAATCAGTTATCAATACATTGTTGCTATTATTTTGCTATGATTAGGCAGTATTTATTTATTTATTGGGTGAAGTAGAAAAGAATAGCTTTATTGCTTTGCCAGGCAAAGGGGGCCACAGCAGTCTAATGCCCTCAAAACTGTGTGTACCTACCTGGAGGAGGTAGTGAGGAGTTTTATAGGAACGGTTCGAAGAAGGCGTGATCAGCTCGTGGACCTAGGCAGTCTTTTAGTTAGCCTTCTATAATCCTACGGTTAGGTCCCAGTCTGTTAGTTAGCCTGTGCCTCTGGACTGTGAACTTCATAAGTGTATTGAGTTTTTTTCTCTCCCCTTAGGTAGAACAGGATGGCTCTGGTAGGCTCAATTGAAAATTTCTGTTCCCCATGTGGGAGGTTAGAGCTGGCTGGAATTGGGTATTTCCCTTCCCCAGCCAGTTAGGCTCTGAAAATAGCCCAGCAGGTCTGGCTTTGATTAACTAGTTTCCCCTAAGGGGAGACCCTCTTAAGAAAAACAGAATGTTTCAATGTATTTCAAAATGGTTACTTTTTCCCTCTCCTTGCTGGAAGTCACAGGGGATTTTCCTAGGATATTTTCTGTGGGAACCTGGCTGAGCTCTTGGAGGTAAATCTCACAATATTGTCGGGACCCCATTATGACTGGGTCACCCTGGAGTTTTTAACTTTCCAGAGTTTTTAAGTGAGCCTCTAGCAATTTGTCAGTTACAGTTCAGGTTTTACTACCCCAGCACTGATTCCCCGGGTGGTTTCTGCTGATGAGTCTGTGCTTTAGGGAGCCATAGCTGCCTGTTTTCGCCTGTGGGTCTCTCAGTCTTGGGACAGCAGTTTGCTCTTGTGTTCTCCCCTCTCTCATGGATCCAAGAAGAGTTAAAAAGCTTTTTATTTGTTAGGATGAAGTGGAATGGCAATTTCTAAACTCCTTTTTTGCGGAACTGGAATGTAAGTGGTATTTTAGTTTTACTTATGGGGCTTATTAGCCAAAAATGCCTTCTTTGCCAACTATTACACCATTCATGCAGCCTGAGTAGACTGCCTCACTTGGGCCCAGCCCTGGTCCTAAAGTCCTCCTAAGAGGGAGAAGAAGCAAGTATATGGACTATATACTTAAGAAGTTTGTCGTAAGAGGAAGAAGGATTTAGCTGGTTTCAACTCTTTTAACTTGGAGACCTGACAAGTATTAAGTATTTCCTGTAAGTTTTATAGAATCTAAATAACTCTAAAGACCATGGAAAAGCTGAAGACATCGGGTTTTATGAAATTATACCAGGATTTTTATATGGGCAGGTTTTCCTTAGGGAAATAGGTAAGGTAACAAGAAATTGGGAAAGCTGGGAAGACCCTCCCCAATATTTGAAGTAAAAAAAAGTTTACTGGAGGTGTGTACTGCTCCACTCTTTGGTGGAGAAGTGACAGGATAGGTTTGTGTTTTATGAAAACCTAGAATGCTCTGTTATATTTCTGTGAGGCCCCAACACCCTAATTGCTTTTTCCTTCACTGAAATGCGTGAGCTGTTCTTGGCTCTGAGGGCAGATAGATATCTCTATGTTGGGATTGAGAATGAAAAGGTCAGGGATTCAACTGCCTCAGCCATCCATGATTTGTGAGAGAACATATGTAGACTGCTTCCTGGTCAACTCTTGATCAATGTATTTGTTAACTCTGGGCTTAGAGACTTTCTAGAGACCCTAGAGAACATGGAAGAATCATTTTAAGAGGCTGTGTTTTCCTCTGCTCTGATTTCTCAACCAATTCTTTCCTACTGCTTTCTCTTTTTCTATAATTTCTCAAAGTTTCTAGTCTACTGGTGGAACTTTACCTTGGTTTTTAGTGTTATTATGTGTCATTCTTAAGAATATATACATTAAATTAATTAGGTGTCGGTCGGGGAATATGTATTGCCACTTTAGAGGGATAGCGAGACAAAGGGTAGACGAGATGCACATATTCAATACGCAATATTGAACCAAACATAATGACTAAATTAAAAACCCTGTAATTAGGACCAGTAGCCCTCATAAGATATTGTTTTTATTAAAATGAATAAACTTATTAAGTAAGAACTGACCATAATCTTTGCTTTCCATAGTTACTATTGAAAGGATAAATTTAATCAAATGTTTGAAATCTTTACATGAAAGCTGTGATTCCTGGCCTATTGGTTGGGCCCATCTCCAACTGTAAGCTTTGAGTGTATAAAAATGGGTACCTATAGCTATAGAAAAGGCAGGAGGAAGATCAGATTCCATGAGTAATAAACTCAAGACTCTAGGTTGATCTACCATGAGACTGACTCATTTTAGAACTGAAAAATACCTTTTTATCTCCAAAGTGTTAGACTTCTTTAACATTTGACATTTTAGATCCCAAATATTATTATCTAGTATAAAACAGTACTTTATATTTTTCTTCTTAAGATGCACAGCCCTCATGAACAGTAATGTTGATAGATACATCATTGAAGAATTATAGTTGGAACATTGACAGGATTTAAATTTTATTTCTGTATTGTTTATATTAGGTTCTCACTTTAGGCTTTATATTAGAAAAACCGGATATAAGAGTGTATTCATAGTAATGAAATAATCACAAAAATTTCAGCATGTTAAAAAAGTGTTGGTAGGCAAATACATTTTGAATTTCAAATCCAAATTTTCAAATATCTGATTGTTCTTATCAATATCTAAAGGTCCTGTTATTTTACGTGTCCTTATGTTCCATCTCTTTTCTTTTAGGTCTCTTTTATTCAGAACCTTGTATTTTGTGTGGAAAGAGTTTACCGTGTGCCTGACTTTGGTGTCTGGGAAAGAGGAAGCAAATATAATAATGGCAGCACAGAGCTGCATTCGAGGTAATTTGCTGATTTCTGAGCGTTTGTTTGTTTGTTTTAATTTAAATGTGTGGAGCATGAACAAAAATCAAAGAACTAGATTGGAACTCTGGTTTCTATGTAACTTTCATCTCCTTTTTTCTATATATGATTCAGATGAAATTCACTTAAAATTAAAGGAAAAGAGTCTGCTCTCAGTGCCCATCAACAGATACAGGAAAAGAGCAGGGTGTCTTTCCCAGCTTCCCAAGGTGTCAGTACATGCATATCAGTATCCAGTCCAAGGCTTGGCCTTTCTGCTCAACCAAGTCATTTTCTTTTTCCTCTTTGAAATGACACTGTTTGAAAGATCAAGTACATTAAAATTACCAAACAGCAATTGTATATGCATTGCACGTAAAATTCCCGTTCGTGTTATGGAGCTGATTTTTATTGTAACAAGAGATACTCATACCCTTTATATTTTATTTAACTAAAAAATGTAGCTCAATTAGTCCTATCCATTTCGCAGTAAAAGATTTAAGAACCTAAAGGTTATCAGCTGTAGGTCAGTTTAGTCTCTTTATTGAGGCTTGAAGAAACAGTTTAGGAAACACTGGATAAGAGGAATCTGCAGCTCTCTACTTTTTTGGATAGAAGGACTAATTACACACAAAAAATTAAGCTGATATAAGACATTTAGTAAACTAAAAACTGGCTCCAGATCACTAGCTGTATAAGGTCTCTGTGCCTCAGTTTCCTGATTTATAAAATGGAGATAGTAATGTACTCTACTTTATAAAGTTGTTGTAATGATTGAGTTAGTATATATAAAGCATTTGAACACCTGGCATAAGTAAACACTGAAATGTAAGTATACTCACATATTTAAGAATATTCTAATAACAAAGATTGAAACAAAAAGGATTTTTCATTTAACTCTGGACAGCTAACATACAAACTTTTCTATAAGTTTTATGATTCATACGAGGCGTTTTTATAATACAGAGTAAAATAATAGCAATATGTAAGGAAGACAGTAAAGGAGAGAAATAGTTTGTGGTAAAGTGCAATTCAGACATTAAACAAATTCTGGCAAATACTAAAAATAGGAAGATATTATATTTCAGCTATAAGTTCTCAACATTCCAGATTATCAGTCAAATTCAAGACAGAAAGTTTATATGATTGGAAAAGGTGATTTTTTTAAATTTACCTTTTCAGTATTTATGATTTATCAGGCCCCTTTTCTGCTTTTTAATAAATATTTAATATATGCCAGTGTGGTCCCACTGACATTATTTTCAGTATAAAATATTTGGAGTAGAGTTTTTCCTATTTATAAAAATTGTAGTAAACTCAGAAAGAACCTTGGGTAAAAGTTACTATTAACCCTAGAAAGTGAGGGTATTGAGAGGTCCCTAGTGAAAAAAACAGAGGCTCCAACATGTTTTTCTGTAACTGAGGTTCCATCTTTAAATTGAATCATTAAGGATTTTATTTCAAGGCTTAGAAGATCATTAAGTGATGTTCTTTGCTACCTTTTCCATGCAAAATTAATCTTAATTGTAGCAGGCCAGTTTTATTCAAATGGATGGGAAATGAAGTTTGCCATTTAGCTTTGGATGATAGGTTTTATACATTTAGCATTCATCTTCTCATTTTCCATGGTAGAACACTTAAAAGAACTTCAAACCTTTTTTTTCCCCAAATGCTTCTTAGCTCAGATATCCACAAGCCTATTTTCGATATGTCACCTCTGCTGCCAAAATGGTCTGTTTTGAAACTACAGGAGACCTGAGCCCTATGGCACTCATGGACGCAGTGATGGCAGCAGTGGTGGGAGACCAATATCTATCATTAAAAAAAAATTTTTTTAACATCTTTATTGGAGTATAATTGCTTTACATTGTTGTGTTAGTTGCTGCTGTATAACAAAGTGAATCAGCTATACATATACATATATCCCCATATCCCCTCCCTCTTGCATCTCCCTCCCACCCTCCCTATCCCACCCCTCTAGGTGGTCACAAAGCACCTAGCTGATCTCCCTGTGCTATGCAGCTGCTTCCCATTATCTATTTTACATTTGGTAGTGTATATATGTCAGTGCCACTCTCTGACTTCGTCCTAGCTTACCCTTCCCCCTCCCCATGTCCTCAAGTCCATTCTCTATGTCTGCATCTTTATTCTTGTCCTGCCCCTAGGTTCATCAGAACCATTTTTTTTTTTTTTAGATCCCATGGTTGAACAACCTTCCCTTTGAATATGATTTGCTGCTTAAATTTTAGGTTTCTAACTAAAAAAAGATTGCTTAATTTAAAAAAACCTCTTGATTAACAATTCTCATTTTCTTTGTTCAGTAACTTTTCCCTCTAGTCTTTTTTTTTTTTTTTAGAATTCCATATATATGTGCTAGCATACGGTATTTGTTTTT
>NC_041230.1:20390305-20412799 GCF_002837175.3 Physeter macrocephalus
CTTTTTATGGCTGAGTAATATTCCATTGTATATATGTGCCACATCTTCTTTATCCATTCATCTGTTGATGGACAGTTAGGTTGCTTCCATGTCCTGGCTATTGTAAATAGAGCTGCAATGAACATTTTGGTACATGACTCTTTTTGAATTATGGTTTTCTCAGGGTATATGCCCAGTAGTGGGATTGCTGGGTCGTATGGTAGTTCTATTTTTAGTTTTTTAAGGAACCTCCATACTGTTCTCCATAGTGGCTGTATCAATTTACATTCCCACCAACAGTGCAAGAGGGTTCCCTTTTCTCCACACCCTCTCCAGCATTTATTGTTTCTAGATTTTTTGATGATGGCCATTCTGACTGATGTGAGGTGATACCTCATTGTAGTTTTCATTTGCATTTTTCTAATGATTAGTGATGTTGAGCATCCTTTCCTGTGTTTGTTGGCAATCTGTTCTGTGCTTATGCCCAGGGAGTAGAATGTAGAGCCACTACCAGTAAGGGATTAAGTCACACCTCTTAGTCTGTTGCTGTAAGGCATCCCAGAACTATCTGTGCCTAGTTGTATCTGATCGAAGGATTGCTTAATGCAATTTCCTTGTTATATCCTTAAGCTGTTCTCATAATTTTAGAAAGCCTGAAATAAAACATAGTAATTCTTGCTGTAAGTACTCATACTGCCCTTTGCCCTCTAACTTTCTTTGCCATTCTCCATCTCTGCCATGCAATCCTCCTTAGCAGGAATCAGAGAGAGCACAATCTGACTATTGCCTTGATGCTCACTAAGGCCTTGTGCTCTCTGGCTTGGTAATAAATGTCCCTTTTTCTTTGGCCACGGTGTGCACATCCCTTCTAAACTGCATGTTGATCAAAGAAGATTGCTGCCCCCGGGCCCCCAAAACGCATACACATAGTATTCCTTTGTTTTTTAGTAAATTTATTTATTTTATTTATTTATTTTTGGCTGTTTTGGGTCTTCGTTGCTGCACATTGGCTTTTCCTAGTTGCGGCAAGCGGGGGCTCCTCTTTGTCGTGGTGCGCGGGCTTCTCACTGCAGTGGCTTCTCTTGTGTGGAGCACGGACTCTAGGTGCGTGGGCTTTAGAGTGCAGGCTCCGTAGTTGTGGCGCACGTGCTTAGTTGCTTCACGGCATGTGGGATCTTCCCGGACCAGGTATCAAACCCATGTCCCCTGTGTTGGCCGGTGGATTTTTAACTACTGTGCCACCAGGGAAGTCCCTACACATAGTATTCTGAGGATGGAGGCTCTCTCTTCAGCATCCATGCTCAGTGGTCCTCTAATAATTGCAATCTGTAGCACTGTACAGTTACAGAATAATTTTTATTTAGGCCAAGTAGGAAACATTACTACCTTTTATACAGGAGGAAGCTAAAGTTTAGAAGGTTTTATAATTTCCTCCCCTCCACTCCTTAAATGATACAAATCAAAAGGGAGTAGAGCTAGAACTGAATTCCAGGTGGTTGACCTCCAAATCCAGTGTTATTTTTACTGTATCACGGTGTAATTTAAAGTCTGAAAAAGGTTTCCTAAAGTTTGAAAAAACAGCAGGGTGTACAATCTTGGTGACATTTTGCTAAGTTTCAGGGATATCTTTGCTTAGCAATCAGTAAAGCTTGATTCAGCATAATGCTTTTGTCAGTCCCTTCCTGATTCTACCCTTTTCAGCCCCAGGTTTGCTGGTATCTCTTTTAGTCCAAATTCTTGAATTATTTAGCATTTCTTAGATAAACTTCAGAATTTTTTTCTAAAAAGTGATCTCATTACATTTAACCAACACCATTCTTGCAGCAGCCTCACTCTTTTCAGGGATTTGGTAAAAGATTCCATTGCTCTAAGTTCAGTATAACTCTAAATGTTTCCTCAGTAACCATTCCCTGCTCTCCCGATTTTTCTGTTGACTTAACTTTCCTCAAGCAACAAGCTCCTTTTAGTTTCTCTTAGGGTGTCTGGAACTATTTCAAATAATTCTCCTTTTTTCATCTGTTTATTCTCTAAGTCTTTTAATAAATTCCCTTACATTTAAAAATCTTATATTATTGGATTTAATTGCATTTTCCTTCATATATTCTTTTGGTACCTATTTATTATAACACTAATTCTTAATCCCCAGAGTTACATATCCAGGTAGTCAGTCCTCTTAGCTGCTCCAAGTTTAATTCAAGTTTTGTTTTTGTTTGTTTGTTTGTTTTGCGGTACACGGGCCTCTCACTGTTGTGGCCTCTCCCGTTGCGGAGCATAGGCTCCGGACGTGCAGGCCCAGCGGCCATGGCTCACGGTCCTAGCCGCTCTGCGGCGTGTGGGATCTTCCCGGACCAGGGCACGAACCCGTGTCCCCTGCATCGTCAGGCGGACTCTCGACCACTGCGCCACCGGGGAAGCCCAAGTTTTAAATTTTAATATTTTCCCTTCCTCATTTATGTAAGGATATTTCTACGCCTTGGGGCTATCTTTAAACCCTTTAAACCAAAACTCTGTTTTGGAGAAGAGATGAGTCTCATATAAAATGTGAATTGAATCCCAAACCTAACTTTGAATTTTTTGGCTATTGGGAAACAAAAAGGAAAGCTGTATAACTTAGTAGTAATTTAGTAATATATGCCCAAATGGAAAGATTATTGGTTTTTGTGTGTGTGTGGTGGTTTTTTTTTTTCTGTTTTACGGTTTTATGTTCTGTTCTCTAGGCTTTTCCAATAAAGAAAGCTATCACTAAAATATCAGATAAGTAACCACATAGCTCTACTTTACTCAGTTTAAGATGCTTTTAGTGGCCATTTTATTTCATACAGTGCTTGTTATTTAAAGTAACTACTTAGTCTCCTTAAGTCTTTTTTTTTTTTTTTTTTTTTTTTTTTTTTTTGCGGTACATGGACCTCTCACTGTTATGGCCTCTCCCGTTGCGGAGCACAGGCTCCGGACGCGCAGGCTCAGCAGCCATGGCTCACGAGCCTAGCCACTCCACGGCATGTGGGATCTTCCCGGACCGGGGCACGAACCCGTGTCCCCTGCATCGGCAGGCGGACTCTCAACCACTGCGCCACCAGGGAAGCCCTCCTTAAGTCATTTTTGATGTTCCAGTCATTGAGCTATGGTACAAGCAGCTATCCATCCATTCTGCTTCATTTTATGTATTTTTTCTGTGCTGAGCAATTCATGAACACCCATTAAAACTATAGTACTGTAAAGTCCTTTTTCTTTCAGAAAGTATGATTGGATAGCTTAGGGAGTTAAAGTATAATGTTAATGAATAGGAGATTGTAAATTTAGTTTCCATGCTTACCAGTTAATTTTTTGGATTCCATGGTGGGTTTTAAATCACCTAGTCCAAACCCATCATCTTTTCTAGGAAAGCTTTCATTTATGCAATAAATAACTTTATTACAAACTGTTTTCCAGGTAAACATCACTTTATTTTAGTTCCCGTAAGTAAGTGTTGAGGTAACGCCTTGCAAGAATCAAATTGGTGAATGTTCTGTTGGTAACAGTCACCTTATATTAATATGTGCATTAGCTAATCATGGAATAATTTTCTGATAATGTCTTGTGCCAGTAAAATACTTTTAATTCTTACAACATACGTATTATATTTGCCAATAAATGCAAGATCACAATAGGAGTGTGTTTCTGTTTCTAAATAGCTTGCTGTTGCCAGAGTTTTAAATAACCAGTAAATAATAAATTAACATATTTGTGAATTTCAATTAAGTCCAATTATTCAACTAATTGCATTGGGAAAGAAAATTAAAATGTTAAGAATTTGACCTTTTCTCTAGTCCAGGTACAGTGTTTCTTTCTTTTGTAATGCTTTATTTAGAAGACAGTTTCCAACTTCATCTCTTAGCTGTCTTTTTGCATCATTTTGAAACATAGAACCTTGGACTGGCTATATTATGTATCTCCTCCAGTATAGAATTTTTTATGTATTTGCCTTTTGAATAAGTTATTTTCTCTCACTTCTCAAAATACTGTGAATAGTCTTAATAACACATATACCTCACACTGTAAGTGGAAGTTTTCTGGTATTAACTTGGTTAAGTGCCTGTAAGCGTTGGTGCACTGGGGGCTAATGGAGACTCCTAGGGCATTGGGGACACATCCTTAAGCAAAAAAAACAGTCGGCAATGAATGTTTTTGCATGCGTTGTCAGAGCATATGACTCCTATGGGCTCTTCTAACTCTTAGGTTCTGAGAATTTAGAATTCTTATGCAGGTACTGTTTGGTTTCCATTTGAAGTATGCAAGGATAGGTATGATTGTGCTGGGTGCATGTGCAGTTAGGAAGCTGCCGTAGGTTCTTAACTGGTTACCTATTATTTCAAATAAACAACCCCAAACTTAGAAGCATAAAACAACAATCTTTTATTATTGTTAACTCTCATGGTTCAGAGGGTTGACTATGCTAAGCTAGGGTGCTTACGGTCTCATGTGTTTGCCATCAGTTGTGGCTGGGGCTAGAGTCAACTTTGAAGGCTTCCTCACTCAGGTTTCAGAGTGTTGACTGGGACTTTGGCAGGAGCTGTCTGCCAGAAGACCTATATGAAGTTTTTCCATATAGTTTCCTCATAGCATGGTGGCTAGATTCCAAGGTTCAGTGTCTCAAAACCCACAGGCCAGGTGGGAGCTGTATTTCTTTTTATGACCTAGCCTCCAAAATCATGCAGCATGACTTTCACTACATCCTGTTTGTTAGAGTCAGTAAGACCAGGCCATATTCTATTGAGGGGAATTAGGCTCAACCTTGTGATGGGAGAAGTGTCAAAGATTTTCAAGACGTGTTTTGTTTTTTTTTTTTAAACATCTTTATTGGAGTATAATTGCTTTACAATGTCGTGTTAGTTTCTGCTGCATAACAAAGTGAATCAGCTATACATATACATATACATCCCCATATCCCCTCCCTCCCACCCTCCCTATCCCACCCCTCTAGATGGTCACAAAGCACCGAGCTGATCTCCCTGTGCTATGTGGCTGCTTCCCACTAGCCATCCATTTTACATTTGGTAGTATATATATATCAATGCTAATCTCTCACTTCGTCCCATCTTACCTTTCCCCCTCCCTGTGTCCTCAATGCAGACGTGTGTTAAACCACAACATATTCTTCATTTGGACTTTATTCCTCCTTGTCATTTCTCTAAAGTGACTTTGGCTATGAAAAGAGACTGTGTCCCTTGTCTTAAGTATACTAGCAGTACCACATGAATTGTTATGGAATTTGTTTAACCAGTGGAAGCATCAGGTACTTCTTCAGGCAGTGAAAAGCTAGACAGCAGGTTTGAGGCAGTAGGGCAGTATCTTAATCCCAGATTATTGGCTCAGTTGTTCTTGAGAACCAGGGTAAAATGATCTGCAGAGATTCTAGTAGGGAAGAGAGTTTTCACCAAAGAGAAAGTAAGGATGCATTTGAAAGCCACTTACACTTCATCTCTCAGGGCTTAGTTTCCTCATTTTAAAAGTAGAGGGGATAAACAAAAGAAATGCAAGACTTGTACATCAAAAACTATAAAATATTGTTGAAAAAAATTAAGGAAGACATACAAGAATGGAAAGATATCCTGTCTTCAATGTACTCTATATCAAAAATCTGTCTTTTTGGTAGAAATTGACAAACTGATCCTAAAATTTATATGGAAATGCAAGGGACACAGAATAGCCAAAACAACCTTGAAGAACAAAGTTGGAGGAGTCACACTTTGCAACTTCAAAATTTACTACAATAATGAGCTTACTGTAGTTACAGTAATCTGCTACAATACTTAAAAAATGTGGTACTGGTATAACAACAGATATAGAGATCAATGCAGTAGAATTAATGATCTAGAAATAAAGCCATCTATGATCAGTTGATTTTGACAAAGGTACAAAGATAATTGATAGAGAGAGTAGTCTTTTCAACAAATGGTGCTGGAACAACTGGATAGCCATATGTAAAGGAATGAATTTGGATCCCTACTTCATATCATGTACAAAAATTAACTGGAAATGGATCAATGACCGGTAGTAAGAGCTAAAAGTATAAGACTCTTAGAAGAAAACGTAGTTGTAGATTATTGTGACCTTGGGTTAGACAAGGTCACACCTTAGCTATGACACCTAAAGCACAAGTAACCAAAAAAAAAAAAAAATTTTTTTTTTTTTTTTTTTTCCTTACGCGGGCCTCTCACTGTTGTGGCCTCTCCCTTTGTGGAGCACAGGCTCCGGACGCGCAGGCTCAGCAGCCATGGCTCACGGGCCCAGCCGCTCCGCGGCAGGTGGGATCTTCCCAGACTGGGGCACAAACTCGTGTCCCCTGCATCGGCAGGCGGACTCTCAACCACTGCACCACCAGGGAAGCCCTAAATTCTTTTTTTTTTTTTTCATATGTTTTTGTGTGAACAGAAGTTTTCATTTATCTGGGATAAATGCCCAGTAGTTCATTTGGTGGGTAGTTGCATGTTTAGATTTTTTAAAAACTGCAAGCCTGTTTTTTAGAGTTCCTATATTGCTTTACATTCCTACCAGCAATGTATGAGTAATGTAATTTCTCTGCATCTTTGCCAGCATTTGGTGTTATCACTATTTTTTGTTTTAGTTACTCTGATTGGTTTGTAGTGATATCTTATTGTGGTTTTAATCTACATTTCCTAATGGATAATGATGTTGGATCTTTTCATGTGCTTATATACCATCTGCATATCCTCTTCAGCAAAATGTCTCATGTCTTTTGCTCATTTTCTAATTGGATTGTTTTTTATTGTTGATTTTTGAGAATTTTTATATAATTCTTGATACTAGTCCTTGGTCATTTCTTTGTTTTGCAAATATATCCTCCCAGTCTGTAGCTTGTTTTTTTGTTAGTGCAAAACTTTTATGAAATACATTTTATCAATTTTTCCCTTCATGGATTGGGCTTTTGGTGTAAAGTCTTGACAACTCTTTGCCTAACCCTTGATTCTGATGATTTTCTCTGGTGGTTTGTTTAGCAAAAGTTATATAGTGTTATGTCTTATACTTAAGTTCATGATCTATTTTGAGTTAACTTTGTATAAGGTGTGATGAGACTTAGGTTGAAGTTCTTTTTTTTTTTTTCATATGAATGTCCAGTTGCTTCAGCATTATTTGCATTTGTTGGAAAGGCCATCCTTCCTCCATTGAAATGCCTTTGTGCTGTGTTAAAAATAAAGTGGACATATTTGTATTGGTCTATTTCTGGGTTCTATGTATCTATTCCTCTGCTCATACCACTGATATGATCATGTCAGTTTTCTTCTTTAGCCTACTAATATGGTGGATTATATTGATTGATTTTTGATTATCAAACTAGCCTTGCATCCCTAAAATAAACCTCACTTGGTCAGTTATAGTGATAATTCATTTCACATATTGCTAAATTCTGTTTGCTAATTTTTTGAAAAAGGATTTTAATATCTGTATTCATGAGAGATACTGGTCTATAGTTTTTGTGTATTGTCTTTGGTTTGTTTTGGTATCAGGTTAATGCTAGCTTCATAAAATGAACTCTGAAGTGTTTTTTTCCCTCTATTTTCTGTAAGAGATTGTGTAGAATTGGTGTCAATTTTTCTTTAAATGTTTGGTAGATTTCTTCAATGAAATCATCTAGGTATGGAGATTTCTTTTTTGACCATTTGAAAATTATGGATTCAATTTCCTTAATAGTTGCAGGGCTATTCAAATTATTTCATATTGGGTGAGTAGTGACAGTTTGTGCTTTTCCAGGAATTGATTCATTCCTTCTAAGCTATGTGCATCAAATTGTTCAGAGTATTTTCTCATTATCCTTTTTTTTTTTTTTTTTTTTTTTTTTTGCGGTACATGGACCTCTCACTGTTGTGGCCTCTCCCGTTGCGGAGCACAGGCTCCGGATGCACAGGCTCAGCAGCCATGGCTCACGGGCCTAGCTGCTCCGCGGCATGTGGGATCTTCCCGGACCGGGTCATGAACCCGTGTCCCCTGCATCAGCAGGCAGACTCTCAACTACTGCACCACCAGGGAAGCCCTCATTATCCTTTTGATGTCTGCAGTGTCTGTAGTGATATCTCCTGTTTTATGCCTAATATTGGTCACGTGTGTTTTGTCTTATATCTTTGTTAGTCTTTCTAGAGGTTTGTCAATTTTCTTTTGCTCTTTAAAGAATCAGGTGTTTGTTTCATTCATTTTTTTCTGTTTTCTGTGTTGAATGTCATTGATTTCTGCTGTTATCTATGTTATTTCCTTCTGTTTGCTTCAGGTTTATTTTGCTCTTTTTCTAGCTTCATTACATTGGGCTTAGATAATTGATTTGAGGCTTTTCTCTTTGCTAATATATACATTTAGTGCTGTTAATTTCCCTCTCAGCACTTTAGTTATACTACATAAATTTTGATGTTATATTTTCATTTTCATTCAGTTCAGTCTATTTTTTAATTTCACTTGAAACTTCCTCTTTGCTTCATGTGGATTATGTAGACAGGTGTGTATTGTTTTCTTTACCAAGTGTTGGGAGATGTTCCTGTAGTTGTCCTATTATTGGTTCTAGTCTGATGCCATTGTGGTTAGAGAACACAGTGTGATTTCAGTTCTTTTATAGTCTTTTGTAGTTCTTTTATGGCCAAGGTATGATCTCTTGGTATATGTTGGTGGGCACTGGAAAAAATATATATAATCTTGTTATATAGAATTGTATTAGTTGATTTGTGCTGCTATAACAAAGTACCATAGACTGGGTAGCTTAAACAACAGGAATTTATTTATTATAGCTCTGGAGGCTAGAGTATCCAAGATCAAGTTGCCAGCCATTTCTGTTATATGGTGAGGAATTTCTTCTGATTTGCAGATGGTCACCTTCTTGCCATGTCCTCTCATGGCAGAGTGGGAGAGAGAAAGCAAGCTTTCTGGCATCTCTTCTTAAAGGGATACTAATCTCAGGACTTCCCTGGTGGTCCAGTGTTTAAGACTCCACGCTTTCACTTCAAGGGGTGCGGGTTTGATCCCTGGTCAGGGAACTAAGATCCCACATGCTGTGTGGCATGGACATACTAATCCCATCATTCATTGGCGCCCCACCTTCATGACCTAATCTAAGCCAAATTACCTCCCAAAGGCCCCATCTCCAAATACCTGGGCTTGGGACTTCAGTTATGTGCTTTCTTTGCTTTTTTGCATGATGTTTCTTTTTGAAATCCTTTTACTTTCAACCTGCCTATATTGTTGTATTTGAAATGAGTTTCTTGTAGACAGTATATAGTTGGGTTATGTTTTTAAATCAACTCTGCCAATCTTTCTTTTAATTGCCATATTTAGACCTTTCACATTTAATGTAATTATTGATATGTTTTGGCTTAAGTTTGCCATTTTATTTTTGTTTTGTGTTTATTCTCTCTGTTTTTCATTTCTCTGTTTTCTTTTTCCTACCTTCCTGTGGGTTCTTAAACATTTTTTAGAATTCCGTTTTGATTTCGCTATAGTGGTTTTGAATGTATCTTTTTTATAACTTTATAGTGGTTGCTCTATATTATTATGTATACATATGTACTCAGTGTATCGATGTCATCATTTTACCAGTTAGAGGGATTATAGAAACCTTACCTTCATTTGTGTCATGTTACCCTCCCCCATTTATTATAATATAATTATCTTAAATATTTCCTCCATATACATTTAGAACCACAGTGTTATAACATTTGCTGTAACTGTCAAACATAATTTATAAAACTCAAGAGGAGAAGAAAAGCCTATTGTATTTATCAGTATTTTTGTTTACCATATTATTTCTATCTATCTATCTAGAATTTCCTTTCTGTTTTGAGAACATACTTTAGTCATACTTTTAGGGTAGATCTGCTTGTGACAGATCTCTTATTTTTCCTTCATCTGAGAATGCCTTGCTTAAATAAATAAATAGACAGAATATATTTATTGGTATAAGGTTCTAAGTTGACAATTCTTTTCTTTCAATGCTTAAAAAACTCTTGGGTCACATCCTTTTAGCTTTCGTGGTTTCCTATAAGCAAGTCACTGTTATTTAATTGCTTTTCTCCTGTAGGTAAATTGTTTTCTCTGGCTACTTTCAAGATTTTTCTTTGTCTTTAGTTTTCAGAAGTTATGATGTGTTCTAGAATGGATATTTTTATTTTATTCTGTTTGAGTTTCACTCAGCTTTTTGTCCCTTGCTAATTGGGAAAATTTCTGCCATTGTTTCAGGTGCTTTTTTTTTTTTTTTAAACTCTGTCCTTTCTCCCCTCTCCTTCAGGAAGTCCAATGACATGAATGTTAAATCTTTGTTAAAGTCCCACAGATGCCTGAGGTTCTCTTCGTTTGTTTTTTTTAAGTCTATTTTCTCTCTTTTGTTCAGATTTGATCATTTCTATTGTTTTATCTTCCAGTTTAGCTATTCTTTCTTCTGTCTCCTTCATCCTGTTCACTGAGCTTTTGATTATTGTATTTTTCAGTTTAAAAACTCTGCTGAGACTTTCTATTTCTTAGCTGAGACTTTCTCTTTTCATTTGTTTCAGTCATATTCACAGTTGGTCACTGAAGCCTTTTTGTCATGGCTGCTTTAAAATCTTAGATAATTCTCACATCTCTTGTCTCAGTGTTACTATCTATTGATTGCCCTTTTTTATTCAGTTTGAGATAGTCCTGTTTCTAGATATGATGAGTAGTTTTTTAAATTATTATTATTGAGACATGGACTTTTGGGGTATTATAAGACCCTGGGGACTTTAATTTTTTATTTTAGCTGTATTTTTTGCCACCACTCTGGCAGGGGAAGGGGGTAGGCACATCACCCCATTACTGCCAGGTGAGAATGTAAGGCCAGGTTTTTTGTTTTTGTTGACACCCAAGATGGAGACTCTTCATTACTGCTGGGTCTGGGTTGTTATGTCTAGCTCCCCAGTAGGCTTCCATTAATACCTCCCTGGCTGGGAAAGATGGAAGTACCTCATTACTGATTTCCAGTTGACCTCCACTTACATGACAGGGAAAGGGTGTGGCTGCTTTACAGCTGGGCATTAGTGAAAGTTTTAATTCTCCACTGGATGTCCTCTGGTGCCATCCCAAGAGGAAGGGGAGATTCACCTAATTACTGATGGGTGGGAATGAAAGTTTAGGCACCCTATGTGATCTCCACTGACACTAAGGTGTGAGAGGGGAGACTTTTGTCATCCATCAGGAATGAAAGTCTTGACTTCCTCCTTGGATTTTTCTGACACCACCACACTGAGGCAGTTGGATGTTGGATGCAGTTCCTCATTATAGACTCAGGAGCGTAGAAGTCTAAATTTCCCACTCAACATTTACAGGGGTGGGTGGGGGTAGGGTCACAGTTTTTTTGAGTGGTCATTGTCTAAAAGTTTTCTATTTCGCTAGGCTGCCCTTTTCCTTGTCCATTGGCTTTTGTTGGGGATTTTTTGTATGCACCCACCTGCATTTCCTAGTTGTTGGTTTCTTCAGCTCTAAGGCTGGTATATAAGAGGCAAAAAGGAGCAAAAAGGATACTCAGGAGACTCATAGTGCTGTTCCTAGAATCCTGAGGTTCCTAGGCAGTCTGCCTTCTTTCCATTTTTCTGAGCCTTTTTATCTTTGTTTATGCAGTGTCCAGGGTTTTTCATGATACTTAGATGAATAAGGAAAATTATGTCAACTCCACCTTCCCGTTCATGTATTTCATTTAATTTTTTTCACTCTTTTGTTCCTTTTTATTGACAAGTAGTATCCCATTGTACAGATAAATCACAGTTTGGTTTATCCATTTTCTATTGATAGGAATTTGGGTTGTTGACAGTTTGGGGCTATTAAAAATAAAACTGTCATGAATATTTGGATCCAGATCTTTTTGTTAACATATATTTTTATATCTCTTGGAAAATACCTAAGAGTAGAATTCCTGAGTTATATAATAAGTGTTTTACTTTTTAAGAAACTGCCAAACTGTTTTTTGAAAGGAATTTACCATTTTTCATTCCTACCAATAATGTATGGTAGGAATTTCAATTGCTCCACATCTTTGTCTACACTTGGTATTGTTAGTATTTTTATTTTTAATCATTCTTATGAGTATGTGGTAATTTTAATTTGTATTTTCCTGTTGACTAATTTTATTGAGCATCTGTGCATGTGGCATTTATGTATCTTCATATATCTTCATTTTGAAGTGTCTGTTCAAATCTTTTTCTCACTTTGAAAATGGGTTGTTTGTATTCTTACTGAGTTTTAAGAGTTCTTTGTGTATTCTGGATACAAGTCTTTTGTGAGATATGTGTTTTACAAATATTTTCTTCTAGAGCGTAACTTGCCTTTTCATTTTATTAATGGTATATTTTGAATATCAGAGATAATAATTCTGATGAAGTCTAATTTATCAGAATTTTTTATGGTTAGTGTTTTATGTGTCTAAGAAATTTTTGCCACTTCAAAATTGTGAAGATATTTTCCTAGGTTTTGTTCTAAAAGATTTATAGTTTTAGCTTTTACATTTAAGTATATGATCTATTTCAAATTAGCTTTAGTGTACAGTGTGAGGCAAAGATTGAGGTTCATGTTTTTTTCCATATGGATATTTCATTATTCCAACACCATTAAAGACTATTCTTTCCCCATTGAATTACCTGGCTCTTTGATCATATACATATGGGTTTATTTCTAGACTATTTTATTGATTTATATGTCTGCCCTGACCCATACTATACTGCACTGATAATTGTTGCTTTATGGTAAGTCATGAAATCAAGTAGTCCTTCAGCTTTTTTTTTTTTAAGGAATAAATAGCTTTATTTAAAACCAAGAAGAACTATTCTACACTATCACAGATTCTTCTCATCTTTTCAGAAATTTCTTCTTTTACCTTCATAGTCATGGAGCTCTTCTGCCTCTGAAGTAGTCCTTCAACTTTGCTCTCCTTTAAAAAACCTTTTTTACTATCCCAGGACTTTACATTTTCACATACATTGTAGAATTAGCTAGTCAATTTCTACAAAAATGCCTGTTGATATTTTGATTGGGATTGCATTGAATTTATAGATCATTTTGGAGAGAACTGACATCTTAATGATCTTCAGTTTTCCAATCTGTGAACATGGGATAGCTCTTTATTTATTTAGATCTTCTTTAATTTTTTCAGAAATGTTTTTCAGTGTTCAGGTCTTGCATATATTTTGTTAAGTTTATGCTAAAATATTTCATGTTATTTCATGTGATAGTAAGTGGTATTTTTTTTTAACTTTAAATTTCCAGATGTCCATGGCTAGTTTTTAGAAATAAAATTGATTTTGATAGTGATCTTGTCTCCTAGCACCTTGCCAGATGTCCTTAATAGCTCCAGTAGCACATTTTTGTAGATTCTTTAGGATTTTCTGTATCTGTGATTATGTTAGCTATGAGTAAAATCTTATAGTATGAGTCACTCACCTTCGTGCTTTTACTTTTGTAATAAAAACAAAAAAAATCTGTCCTTCTCTTAGCTCATCTTTGAGGTCCGGGATTTCACTTTATTCCTATAAACTGCATTGCTTTATCAATTCCGAGTTATTTTAAAACTTCAAATAGGCATCTGAAAGTTAATGTGTCAAAAGTTTCTCAGGTATGCCAATTAGGACATTAAATTATAATTTTTTGTTTTCCTCTCTTTATCTTCCACCTTATCACTATCTCCATACATTAATTATCCTTTTTAAAAATTGAAGTATAGTTGATATACGACATTATATAAGTTGCAGGTGTACAACATAGTGATTCACAATTTTTAAAGGTTTTGTTTCATTTAAAGTTATAAAATAATGGGTATTTCCCTTCCCATTCATGTAATTTAAAATGTTTCCCACCTATTTACTATCCTATAGTAAAATTAATGCTTACTTGCCTCAACATTTCATGTAAAACAGCCCATAGAAAATATAGATCGTGATGACATGAATAGCTTAGAACAGTGGTTCTCAAATTTAAAGTCCATTCAAGCATGTGGAGGGCTTTTTAACACCCCCGTCCCAGAGAGCAGTGAGAACTGGCAAGTTTCCAGGTAATGCTGCTGCTCTGGGAACCACACTTTGATAATCACTGCTTTAGAGAAATGATGACAGGTCATTAATTTTAAATGATTAATGGAATATGCAGTTTCTTTGAGAAAAAAAATTGCAATAAGTAAAATAAACTAGATATTAGATCTAAAATATTTAAAGGTTGATATTTATAAGATGACGATGTCATACATTTTTAATGAAATTTGGGTCTTCCCATTTTCCAGCACTATTGTTTGAGGCATTTGAGAGGCCAAAGGGGTACACATTTTATTTCAAAGAGAAGAATATAGCAAAAAATGAGAGGTATTATGATCATTTGCTCTGTGAGCATAAAATAATGCCTATTTTATTGGACCCTAAGCAAAGAGTATTTGAATGGGTATATTAAACTACACTCTGTGGTAAGTGTATGGCATGCAAAATCTTTTCTAGGGCTCAGAATTTACGTCAGAAAAGCTCTGTTAGTTGATCTGAACTAATGATGCCCAACCTGGTGTTGCTGTGCACATGTCATCATAGTACACCTTCCTCTAAACTTAATCTTTTTTTTTTTTCCTTGAGTTAGTGAATATAAATGATGCTGGAGTTAAGACTACTCCTATCAATAGTATGACCATTTGTCTAGATCAAAGTGAACTTAGAAATATTTTTCCCTGAAGGTCACTAACTATAAGAAAGGAAAACTAAAATAGTGAAATGTCAGACTAAAGTTTCTCAGACATCATTCTTCTTAGGGAAGATATTATAAGTGTTAATAAAGAAACTTGCCTGTGAATATTCACCAGATAATGGTTCTTATTTTGTAGCCAGATGCATCAGAGTTATAAAGTATTTTCTTTTCTCTTGTAGCTCTGTTGGCTTAGCAAAAGCAGCTGTAGAAGCAATTAATGGATTCAACCTCTTTGGCAACCAGGTAAAAAAACAGCAATAGCAACAACAGACTTTGATTATTTTTTGAATTGCATGTTTAATTAATTTGGCCATTTATTAACCAAGTCATTTGTTATGATCAGAGAATGTCTGTAATTTATGTAGCAGCCCATGGTTGAACAACCTTTCCTTTGAATATGATTTGCTGCTTAAATTTTAGGTTTCTAACTAAAAAAAAATTGCTTGATTAAAAAAACCTCTTGATTAAGAATTCTCATTTTCTTTCTTCAGTAACTTTTCCCTCTAGTCTTTTCTTTTTTTTAGATTCCATGTATATGTGCTAACATGCGGTATTTGTTTTTCTCTTTCTGACTTACGTCACTCTGGTGTCACATGATACCTCATTGTAGTTTTGATTTACATTTCTCAAATGACTACTGATGCTGAGCATTCTTTCATGTGTTTGTTGGCAATTTGTATATCTTCTTTGGAGAAGTGTCTATTTAGGTCTTCTGCCCATTTTTGGATTGAGTTGTTTGTGTTTTTGATATTAAGCTGCATGAGCTGCTTGTAAATTTTGTAGTTTAATCCTTTGTCAGTGTTTCTTCATTTGCAAATATTTTCTCCCATTCTGAGGGTTGTCTTTTCGTCTTGTTTATGGTTTCCTTTGCTGTGCAAAAGCTTTTAAGTTTCTTTAGGTCCCATTTGTTTATTTTTTTTTTATGTGCGTTTCTCTAGGAGGTGGATCAAAAAGGATTTTGCTGTGATTTATGTCATAGAGTGTTCTGCCTATGTTTTCCTTTAAGTTTTATAGTGCCTGGCCTTACATTTAGGTCTTTAATCCATTTTGAGCTTATTTTTGTGTATGGTGTTAGGGAGTGTTCTAATTGCATTCTTTTACATGTAGCTGTCCAGTTTTCCCAGCACCACTTATTGAAGAGGCTGTCTTTTCTCCCTTATATATTCTTGCCTCCTTTATCAAAGATAAGGTGACCTTAATGTGCGTGGGTTTATCTCTGGGCTTTGTGTCCTGTTCAGATTGCTTTGGGTAGTATAGTCATTTTCACAATGTTGATTATTCCAATGCAAGAACATAGTATATCTCTCCATCTTTTTTTTATCATCTTTAATTTCTTTCATCAGTGTCTTATAGTTTTCTGCATACAGGTCTTTTGTGTCTTTAGGTTGGTTTATTCCTAGGTTTTCACAATGTTGATTCTTCCAATCCAAGAACATGGTATATTTCTCCACCTATTTGTATCATCTTTAATTTCTTTCATCAGTGTCTTATAGTTTTCTGCATACAAGTTTTTTGTCTCCTTAGGTAGGTTTATTCCTAGATATTTTATTCTTTTTGTTGCCGTGGTAAATGGGAGTGTTTTCTTAATTTCACTCTCAGATTTTTCATCATTAGTGTATAAGAATGCCAGAGATTTCTGTGCATTAATTTTGTATCCTGCTACTTTACCAAATTCATTGATTAGCTCTAGTAGTTTTCTGGTAGCATCCTTAGGATTCTCTATGTATAGTATCATGTCATCTGCAAACAGTGACAGCATTACTTCTTCTTTTCCGATTTGGATTCCTTTTATTTATTTTTCTTCTCTGATTGCTGTGGCTAAAACTTCCAAAACTATGTTGAATAAGAGTGGTGAGAGTGGGCAACCTTGTCTTGTTCCTGATCTTAGTGGAGATGATTCCAGTTTTTCACCATTGAGAGCGATGTTGGCTGTGGGTTTGTCATATATAGCTTTATTATGTCATGGTAAGTTCTCTCTATGCCTACTTTCTGGAGGGTTTTTCTCGTAAATGGGTGTTGAATTTTGTCAAAAGCTTTTTCTGCATCTATTGAGATGATCATATGGTTTTTATCCTTCAGTTTGTTAATATCGTGTTTCACATTGATTGATATGCATATATTGAAGAATACTTGCATTTCTGGGATAAACCCCACTTGATCATGATATGTAATCCTTTTAATGTGCTGTTGGATTCTGCTTGCTAGTATTTTGTTGAGGATTTTTGCATCTGTGTTCATCAGTGATATTGACCTGCAGTTTTCTTTCTTTGTGACATCTTTGTCTGGTTTTGGTATCAGGGTGATGGTGGCCTTGTCGAATTAGTTTGGGAGTGTTTCTCCCTCTGCTATATTTTGGAAGAGTTTGAGAAGGATTCCCTCTAGTCTTTTGTTCAGCTTTCATATTTTAAAATACTCCTGGCATTATATACTATATATTTTCCATGTCAGTTCCCTCGTTGGTTTCAATTTAATGTATATAGATGTATATGTCATGCAGAGGGGAACTTGCTTAACATGTGAAGCCAAAGAATTGGAAATTGTGATCCTAGCTTAACCCTCAACTGGTTGTAATCATATGTCTAAATCTCATTTTCTTTGGGGTAAAAGGGAAACCCTGAGGGTTGCCTTAAATTTTTAAAAGATCTTTGACCAATTTCTGCCCGTAATCAGGTGACCATGGATTGAGTTGTCAGTGGAAGGCATAATATGCAGCAATACAGGTTACCTTTCTGGATCAAGAAGTAGACTAATTTTCTTAGCAATTTTTGTAAAAATTCCAAAGATGAGAGGGCAAAGGAAGTGTTCAACTAATACTATAATTAACCTTAAGCTATTAAAATGCTAATTAAGTCAGTGAAGATACATTTTGGGAACTTATGCAGACATGTAAAATGTGACATGGATTTTGTTATGGCAGTTATAATATTGATACTATGTACCTCAAGTCTTGCATTTAAGAAAGTGTCAAGTTGGAGCATGATGACACAACTGCCTCTCTTCCCCTCCCTACATGCGTAAACTCTCTTCTCACTTCAACTGCCTCTGGAGGAAGGATTCTGGTTAAATCCAGGAAATGAAGGATGAAGAATGACCACAGACATGAAGGGATTGGGAAGAGGGGAGTAGCACCTCATTCTGGGTGCCCAAAAGGAGACTCTAAATCACCCACTTCCCACACTCTTTTTCTCTCAAGACCTCTGGCTGGAGAAATTGAGGAATCAGAGCTCATGGGGGTTTGGGGGTATATGAGCTTGTTGAAAATCATGAGAATTAATATTATGCTTCTCCTGGAGATTCTTGGTGTCTCTGGCTCTGATCCCTTGGCTTGTATCAACACTTCTCTCTCTCTGAAGAGTCAACATACTCATGGAAATCCTACATGTATCCTTCAATACTTTTCATTTCCTTTTCCCTCCTGCCTCACTCTCAATACATTCATTTAAATATGTGTGTATGTATGAATATGTGTGTGTATGAGTATATAAATATTTACAGAATATATGTATATATATATTAGATAAGGAAGGAATAAAGGAGTGCGTGAGTAGGAGTGTAATCTGCCATAAAAGAATGCCATTGTATTCAGGGTCAGGAGGTAGAATCACTGTGTACTCTGTACTCCTACCAGTGAATTTGTGACTTTGGCTAGGTATTTACCTAAGTCTCAGCTTCCTCATTTAAACAAATAGAGATATTGACACTAGAACCTAACTCAGAAGGTAGTCATGCAAATAAAATACTTAGCATAGTGCTTGGCAAAGATTAAACCCTCAATAAGTGATACCTCATGTTATTACTAGTGAAGTACTGGTAATACTAAAGAAGGGTAATAAAGCCATTGGACTCCAAAACTTCTCAGGGGTATATCAAGGAAACTGAGAAGAGTCACAGACTAAACTAGTAGTGTTACAACAGCAGTGTGGAAAGATGCAGGTCTTGTTCTTCTGCCTTCCATGGTAACCAAGTAGTGAGCTGAATGGAACTGCATGTCTAGGTCAGCTATTATAAAGTAGTAGTCAGCTCTTTTTTTTTGCAATCATGCCATCTCCTTTGATGTACCTGAGTCTTAGTGTATGCTGTTTACATATCTAGTATGCATCCTCTCTACCTACATATATACCCACAAACATATATGGTGCCTTTCTTAACTACCTGTATTTCAGGGCTCTGCCTTCAGCCTACTTTTCCCAGGAAGCTTCTGTAGATTTGTTAGCCATAATTCTAAAAGTACTGAATTGCTTTACTATGCATTCTGATTCTGAGTTGTAAATATACTGCTGGTATTGTTCCCCAGCCATAAATTCTCGATCTTGGCTGCTCGTTAGATTTGAGGAATTTAAAAAACAGTATTGATGCCTGGGCTCTACCCCTAGAGATTCTGACTTAATTGTCTAGAGGGAGGCTGTGGTGTTGAGATTTTTCTAAACTGCCTGGGAATTCTAATATGCAGCCAAGGATGAGAACAACTGCTCTCAGCAGAGTTAACATTTGACCTTGTTCAGTTCATGTCTGTTTCCAGCAGAGCTGTGCACCAAATGTTTGCTGACTTGACTATTTCTTGATTATTTCAGGTAGAAATATAAGAAAAATAAGAAATAAGGTCTTATTCCTTTAGCCACACAGATGTCACATTTGGCAAGTAGGGCCTCTCCATCTTCCAATTTTTTTGATAATATCAGAGTATCCTAGTTTTACAAATTCCCTTTTATCTTTGTTTCTGATGTGGAGAATTACAGAAACCTGACTTTGAAAATGTTAAAATTCCCACCTCTACAGCAGTTAACTTAAAAATGTACTTGCTAAACAATAGCACATTTAAAAGTGCATGAGATGTTTTTAGTGTTTAATTATTTTATAATATCACTACATGTACTTAAAAGATCTGTGGTCTAATTAAAAGTCAGTGGCCGGGGACTTCCCTGGTGGTGCAGTGGTTAAGAATCCGCCTCCCAATGCAGGGGACATGGGTTCGAGCCCTGGTCCGGGAAGATCCCACATGCCGTGGAGCAACTAAGCCCAAACTCCACAACTACTGAGCCTGTGCTCTAGAGCTCGCAAGCCACAACTACTGAAGCCAGCACACTAGAGCCTGTGCTCCACAACAAGAGAAGCCACCACAATGAGAAGCCCGTGCACCGCAACGAAGAGTAACCCCCGCTCACCGCAACTAGAGAAAGCCTGAGCGCAGCATCGAAGACCCAACTGCAGCCAAAAAAAAAAAAAAGAAAAAAAAAGTCAGTGGCCGGAAAAAGAACTGAGATAAAGAAAGTTTTTTTTTTTCAAGTGAAGACCTAAAGAAACATCCTCAAGATTTGAGGGATTTCAGGTCTAATGAGTATTCTCAATTATTTCTGAAGACTATTGATACAGTGTTTTGGAAGACCTGATCATGTATCTTTAACTTAATTAATTTAGAGCTTCCAAAAAAAGTGCATCCTGGGTTGGTGGCAACTCAGAGAGTCATAGATCTTTAGGACTGGAAGGGCCCTTCTCTCAAAATGAATAGAGTTGAGGTGGATTTTCATAGATTACATAACAGAGAGGCAGAGCGAGGAATTAAACCTAAGGCACTTGGTAATGAATCTTGAATATAAGATATTAGTACAGGAAATCTTGGATCTTAAATGCTTTCTACCTTTAGTGGTAAAAGCTGTGTATTATCTTTGAAAACTCTCAAGCCATTTTCTTCTTTTTTTTTTTTTTTTTTTTTTTTTTTGTGGTATGCGGGCCTCCCTCCGCTGCGGCCTCTCCCGTTGGGGAGCACAGGCTCCGGACACGCAGGCCCAGCGGCCACGGCTCACGGGCCCAGCCGCTCCGCGGCACGTGGGATCCTCCCAGACCGGGGCGCGAACCCGGCCCCCCTGCATCAGCAGGTGGACGCGCAACCACTGCGCCACCAGGGAAGCCCCCATTTTCTTCTTTTTTTAATTAAATTTAGTTTAATTTTTTATTGAGATGTCGTTGACATATAACATTATATTAGTTTCACTAATACAATGCCCACTCTTGCCACTTTTATTCAACATAGTATTAGCTAGTCTTAGCCAGATAGGAAGTCTTAGCCAGATAAATTAGGTAAGAAAAAGAAACAAAAGGCATCCAAAATTAGAAAGGAAGAAGTAAAACTGTCATGATTTGCATATGGCAAATATACATATTATGTATAGAAAACACTAAAGACTCCATCAGAAAACTGTTAAAGAACTAATAAGCAAATTCAGTAAAGTTGCAGGATACAAATCAATACACAAAAATCTGTTGCATTTCTATACACTAATAATGAACTGTCAAAGAGAAATTAAGAATACAATTCCATTTACAATTGCATCAAAAAGAACAAGATACCTAGGAATAAATTTAATCAAAGAGGTGAAAGACCTGCACAGTAAAAACTAAAAGAAACTGATGAGAGAAATTGAAGACACAAATAAATGGAAAAATGTTTCATGCTTATGAGTTGGAAGAATTAACGTTGTTGAAATGTCCATAATACTGAAAAAAATATACAGATTCATTGCTGCATTATTTATAATAGCCACAATATGGAAACAACCTAAGTATCCATTAATGGAGGAATGGATAAAGAAATTGTGGTGTATGCATACATACAATGGAATATTATTCAGTCATAAAAAGGAGTGAAATCTTACCATTTGTGACAACATAGATGGACCTTAAGGGCATTATGCTAGGTGCTAAGTAAAATTTGCTAAGTGAAATAAGACAGACAGAGAAAGACAAATACTGTATGATCTCTCTTATACGTGGAATCTTTAAAAAAAATCAAAACCTCAGATGCAGGGAACAGATTGGTGGTTGCCTGAGGCAGGATGTGGGAGGTAGGAGAAATGGGTGAACTGATTTGTTTTAAAAAAGAAACATTGGAGAAACGGGCGCGGAGCTGCCAAAGGGACAGGAGGCTTTTTCTTGCCTCTTTGCTTCCTGGGGCGCGAGGAGAGGGGATTAAGGGCACCGCGTAAAGGAGCTCCAGAAACGGGCACAAGCCGCGGCTGTCAGCACGGACAGCAGAGACGGGCGTGGGACACTAGGGTTGCTGCTGCCGCCACCAAGAGGCCTGTGTGCAAGCACAGGTCACTCTCCACACCACCCCTCCTGGGAGCTCATGCAGCCCGCCACTGCCGGGGTCCCGGGATCCAGGGACAGCTTCCCCAGGAGAACGCGTGGCGTGCCTCGGGCCAGTGCAGCGTCACACCGGCCCCTGCCGCCGCAGGCTCGCCCCGCATCCGTGCCCGTCCCTCCCCCCGGCCTGTGCCAGAGCCCCTGAATCAGCTGCTCCTTTAACCCCGTCCTGTCTGAGCGAAGGGCAGACGCCCTCGGACGACCTACACGCAGAGGCGGGGCCAAGTCCAAAGCTGAACCCCAGGAGCTGTGCGAACAAAGAGGAGAGGGGGAGGTATTTCCCAGCAGCCTCAGAAGCAGCGGATTAAAACTCCACAATCAACTTGAAGTGCCCTGCATCAGTGGAAAACCTGAATAGACAGCGAAATATCCCAAGTTGAGGAGGTGGACTTTGGGAGCAAGATATACTATTATTTTCCCCTTTTTTCTTGTTGTGAGTGTGTATGTGTGTGCTGCTGTGTGAGATTTTGTCTGTATAGCTTTGTTTCCACCATTTGTCCTAGGGTTAGACCGACCGGTTTTGGGGGGTTTTTTTAATAGAAATTTTTCTTCTTAATAATTATTTTTATTTTTTTATTTTTTATTTTAATAACTATATTTTATTCTACTTTATTTTTTCTTCTCCCTTTCTTTCTTCCTTTCTTCCCTCCTTCCCTCCTTTCTTCCTTCCTTCCTCCC
>NC_041230.1:20417150-20430716 GCF_002837175.3 Physeter macrocephalus
AACCATAATTCAAAAAGACACATGCACCCCAATGTTCATTGCAGCTCTATTTACAATAGCCAGGACATGGAAGCAACCTAACTGTCCATCAACAGATGAATGGATAAAGAAGATGTGGCACATATATACAATGGAATATTACTCAGCCATAAAAAGAAATGAAACTGAGTTATTTGTAATGAGGTGGATAGATCTGGAGTCTGTCATACACAGTGAAGTAAGTCAGAAGGAGGAAAACAAATACCGTATGCTAACACATATATATGTAATCTAAGAAAAAAAATGTCATGAAGAGATTAGTGGTAGGATGGGAATAAAACACAGACCTACTAGAGCATGGACTTGAGGACGTGGGGAGGGGGAAGGGTAAGCTGTGACGAAGTGAGAGAGTGGCAGGGACATATATGCACTACCAAATGTAAATTAGATAGCTAGTGGGAAGCTGCCGCATAGCACAGGGAGATCACCTCTGAGCTTTGTGACCATGAGAGGGGTGGGATAGGGAGGGTGGGAGGGAGGGAGACGCAAGAGGGAAGAGATATGGGAACATATGTATATGTATAACTGATTCACTTTGTTGTAAAGGAGAAACTAACACACTATTGTAAAACAGTTATACTCCAATAAAGATTAAAAAAAAAAAAGAAACATTGTATATAATTCTCTTCAGTGAATATCACAAGTTAAAAATTTGTCTTAGTTTGAGTGATCCATGCATATTAAGGCTAAAATTTATAGACATGTTTTTGTTATTTTTACTTAAAAGAAACAACATTGTATTAGTTTTAGGTATACAACGTAATGATTTGATATTTGTATATATTATGAAGTGATCACCACAGTAAGTCTAGTTAACATCTATTACCACACATAGTTACAACTTTTTTTTCCTAAGACCTACTCTCTTAGCAACTTTTCAAACATATGCTATACATTACATCCCTGGGACTTACTGGAAGTTTGTACCTTTTGACCACAACATTTTCTTCTTAATTATTGATCTTTCTGAAAGAGGTTTCCACTTGTTGAACTTTTGCCCTTTATGTGCTTTGGTGTATAAAACAAAAGTTTATTTTTATGGGGAATTGTTGGGTGGAATAAGCCTTTAGCTTTGGTTATTATGTGTTCCTGTACCTCCTTTCTTATTTTTTTAAATTGTTAGACCTGCCTTATTATTAAAGAAAAAGGACTCATCATTTAAATCTTCACTCCGAAACTATTTTCAAAACATATTTTTGTTTGGGAGAAAATATCTAAGAAGAAAATTTGATCAAGTGGCTTAATTTTTTAAATAACTTTATAATAAAGTCTAATTTAGAGCATTTAGTAACATACTCATATAATCCTTAATATGAGAATCACTTCATCATGGTTTCAAATATTTTCTCTGTGTGTGTGTGTGTGTGTATATATATATATATATATATATATATATATATATATATATATCTGTGTGTGTGTGTATATTGCAATACTCGACAATATATGTAGTGATTTATAAATATATATAGTGATATATAAATATTTGATAATACTTAAATAAATCATAATTTATAGTTAGCACATGTCACAGACATCAGCAACAGTTTTGTGATTCCTGGGTCTGAGTCTCAGCTCTACTCTTCTAAAACCCTGAGAATTAACACTCAGGTTCATCTCTCTCTGTAGTTTGAAACTGCTTTAACAATATGTGAGTAGGATTTCCTCTAGTGAGGGCTACCGGAAGCTGCTGTTGGGTCAGTAAGTAAAAGTTGGCTATTTACAGGCCACCGCCACTACAGCCATGGTGTAGAGGGGTAATTCCCACCAGCAAGTATCGTTTCTGCAGAATATGTCTCTAGGCTTGCTCACAGAGCTATAGGACAGACTAATGCTGGACTAGGTAAGAAAGTGTCCTGATCATGGTGCTGTTTTTTTGTTTCCAGAAGAACAGAAGAGGTCATGTATAGTATTGACACAATAGATATACTGATCAGTTTCATCTTGTTTTATTCTTTGATGCTAGATGAGGGTAGTAAGCCCATTAGCTCAGGTTCAGAGAAAAGTCTAAAGAGGAAAAGAAAGACCTGGGCAATCCTTCAAATCATTTCGCTTTGAAATGAGACTAAAGAGATCGACTTACAGTCATGTTACCTACCAGGGTTCTTGGCCTCCTTAATCAATAGGAATTGATCAGAGGCCAGACAAGAAATTCAGGCAAGGTTTTATTGGGGCCCCTGCTGCAGCAGGGGGGAGAGAGAACAAGTAACAGGTTCCCTTGCTCACTCGCTTGCTTGCTGGGTTGCGGGGGCGAACTGGTTCTTCATATGGGGTGAGGGTAGGGGTGCGTCCAGGGGTCAGGCTGGAGAGGTGCCTTAGGTGGTTTGCCCACCCCTTAGGTGGTGGTGTGTGCAGGGGGCATGCGCAGTACCTTGCTTTTGCTTCCGGCTCTTCAGAAGTGGCTGTTGGGTTTTTGGTCCCTTTGTATCTTGTCCGTAATTTGCCCAGCCCAGCTGTGCATGCACACAGTTAGTTTTAGTCCTTTATAGTTTCTTTGTATTTTGTTGCTCGAGGAGACATTTGTCCAGGTGCAAGCACTGCAGCTAAGGGTCCCGGGTCCCAGGTCCCAGGTGCCAGCCTGTCTGAGTCATAGATGTTACCTTTGGCCATAGATACCATCTCAAAAGTGTTTGTTATGGTCATGGAGGCCCAGGTAGATGGTTCAGTGCAGCTCTTCCCCTTCATTGGAACTCAAGTCAGGTTGAATCATCTTGTAACGTGTATACTAGAAAACAATTACAGAAACTCAGTTTGGGAGTAAAGTTTGAACTGTCAGTCGTATCTGTGCTCTTTAGATGGAGTCAAGATATTATGGCAGAGTTATGACAATTTCAGGAAGTGAAAGATGAAAATAAAATATCCAAAGTTAATAAGATACTCTGGAGTGACATATACATATAAAACATCTTTCCTTATTCCTGCCTTTAATTGGAGAAATCAAGATACTGACAAATGAGCTGAGGCCAGAATCTAAAAGGTGATGACTAGAAAGATTTCTCATATTATGCAGAGTGTTCAAAGCGATGCAGACATGTCTAGCTTCCTTTGAAATTTGCAGGCCTAAAATTAACGTGTCTGATAATTTAAAGTAGGTGATAATTAATTCCATATGTAGGTCTTCTTGATGATGTTTTAAAAAATTTGCTTCTGAATAGGAATAGCTGCCCATGGCCTTGGGTGAATTTTATTCTTCTGTAAGTCCGGGCCATATACCTAAAGCATGGTATATTTTTTAAGATGACAGTCAGACAATATAGTTTATTAGCCTTTGATCTTAGTGTTACAATATGATAGCATTATGAGATTAATTTTTCCTTTTGTGCCTGTTTCTTAGAGGCTGGCAGAGGAGGGGACCTCAACAAATACTTTGGTGAATCTATATAAGCGATTAATTTGTGGCTAGAAAATAGAAGTTGGCTGTTTATATGAATCAAATAATGGCATGAATTACCAAATTTGCCATTTCACTTCATTATTTATAAATTATCCTACTTAGATTGTTGTATCTTTTAAAAAATTAAATTCAAGGCAGACTGATTTGACATGTAATTAACTTTATTAATCTTCAGCCTAAGGGTAAATTATAAGTCCTGTTATTTTGTGTATTCATTGGCTCCCAACATCGCATACACATTCATTTCTTTGCTGTCTTGTTCCAACCACTCTACTTGCTCCCCTTTCCCCCCAAATTCAGATCCTAGTTCTGGTCCTCACCTTCTCCATGAAGTACCACAAGGTCCCTATTTTGTTTTCCTCCTGTTAACTTTAGAGGCTTACAATTATTCTTTCATCTAAACCACTCACCTGGTACATAGTCATGTATTGCCACGTGCAGTCTTTTTGTTTTGTTTAATATTTATCTGATTTAGGACTGTATATCACCTGGGTCAGCTCCTTGAGAGGAGAGGTCATGTTCTGTCTTGTTTTACTCACAGCAGAGGGCACATTACTCTGACATTGGCAGCTACTGCATGAAGGTTTGTTGGGCTCAATTTTGTGAGTACAGATGAGAAGTAGGGACTTTCAAATAATAGAAAGACTGTTTAGAATTGATCTGGTTGAGAGACAGCCTCGCTCATTCCTTGTTCACTTATTGTCAGAGTTAAAAGAAATTTAAGAAATAATATTATGAATGAGAAGTTCTGTTTTATGAGCTAATATTCATGCATGAACATGGGTTAACAGGAAAAATATACAGAGTGAGTATGATGTTTGGATCTAGGGCCTAGTACTTCTAGATTTTGAATTTCAGTCAATGTATTTTATCTTCAGGGCAAATGCATCTTTGAAGTTGATGAGAATTGGTATGAGATTTAGAAGGTAATGAAGCAACATAAAATTTGTGATGGTGTTCTTCTTCCTTTCCCCATGTATTTTTCTGAGTATTCTCTTGTAATAGAAGCAGTCATATTCCAATTTCATTCTCTGTGTTTTCAAAATATCTAGCTCCCCAATAAAAGAACAAAGCCATGTTTATTTAAAAACGATGCTATTGAAAATGGAAAGCACTAATGGCTAAATAGTATTAATAAATTTTTCTAACTTGGATAGCAGACCAATTATCATTTTTTGTTAACATTTTTTTTTATTCAAGTTTTTGGTTCTTACTTGAAAGATAATTTTTAGTGTGGGAAATCGCATAATATAGTGTTCAAGGTGTGGTCTTCTGTGTCAGACTTGATTTTGAACCCTTGCCTCTGTTATACTAAGATTTAGCATCCTTTTCTGTAAAATGTGTATAATAATATCTATATAAGGGGATTAAATGAGATAATCCATGTGAAGCATAAAACACAGTGCCTGACACATAATAAATATTAGCAAGTATTATGTACATTACTATTATTTGAGATTCTCCTGTCTTCATATTTTAATCAAGTAGTTTTTATATCTGTAATTCTAGATATCTAAATTCATGTAGTTTGATCGTTCTTTATTAGGACTGTACAATTCAGATTTTGTGAATCCAAATTAGTTCTTATTTCCTTGTCAGAAGTATTAGCTAAATGATTTTTTACTTTTATTAAAATAAATATTCTTTATTAGTTATCTTGTAATCTATACATTTTGATTTTTAAGAAAACTAAGGAGAAATCAGAAAAATGGAAAAATAACATTTTTATGATTATAAATTAATGTTTATTGCAAGAAATTTGAGAAATACTGAAAGTATTTAAAAAATTAAAATCTTCTGTAATACCACTCTCAAATGCAACCAATGTTAATATTTTTGTGAAATTTTTTTTGCTTGTCTTTTTAAAAAATTTTATTATTTTTGTAAATTGAGGTAACATTGATTTATAATGTGAAATTTATTTCAGTCAAATTGCCCAATGTTCTACAAGCTCTTTTATGTTAATCTAGGAAATTTTTCTTTCTCTCTCATTCCAGGGCTGTTCTTGGTCAGTTATATTTGTGGATCTCGATGCCCACAATCGCAACCGGCAAACTTTGTGCTCACTGTTACCCAGAGAATCAAGATCTCATGTGAGATATTTTTATAATAAATTAATATGAACTGTTGTTTATGATTGTTATGTAGTTTTGTTTCTTTTTCCAAGAAAGTACTCTAAAGTGTTAAAAGTTGGCAGAAGAGATAAGAAGAGAGAATGTTGCCACTTACTCCTCTGGCCTGGGGAGGTCAATGTTTAGGAAGTGAGCAGAACTGTGGAGAAAGCTGCTTTGTCCTTTGAGTTTTCATAGAGCAGTAGAGAACTAGATATATTTTTTTCTCTTTGGGGGAGTAGCAACATTATGCCAAAATGAAGTTTTTTTGGTCATGGAATATTATATACAGTAAGTCCCCTACACACGAACCTTCAAGTTGCGAACTTTCAAAGTTGCAAATGTGCGTTCCCAGGTCCAATCACATAATTTAGTTCACGTGTCTGGCGTACATTGTCACGTGCGTGCATCCTCTACAAGTGGTTGTGCTTTTGTGTACTTTACAGTACTGTATACAGTACAGTAGTACAGTATCTTTATTTCAAGCCCAGGATGTCTGGAAGCAAGCTTAAAAGCAGCTGTGATGTAGTTGCTACTGCTAAAAAGCGCCAAGCAATAATGATGGAAACGAAAGTGAAAATAATTGAGAGAGTGGAGCGACAAGAGGAGGAAGAAGTAACTGCAGAACCAAAGAGATTCACGACACAGGAAATGGCAAGGGGATTTTCTTTGTTTGAGGAGGCACTGTTAGTTTTTGAGGCACAGGACCCGAATGTAGAATGGTTCACGAAGGTTGCAGCAGCCTTTCAGAGTGCAATCCCTTGCTACCGTGTCATCTATGACAAGAAAAAAAGAGCTGCTACCCAGATATCACTGGACCGTTTTTTCAAGAGGGTAGATAGAATTTAATCCAGCAAAGAACCAGAACCTGTGAGTGCAATTGCAGCTTGCCCTCCATCTCCTATTGCTGAGGATCCGTTAGCTCTACCATCTCCCACCTCCTCTCCCTCCTCCAGTCAGTAATTCTTCTAGCCTGTTGACTCGATGCCAGCCCCTGTATGCCAGCTGTTGTAGTGTACTACTTTACTTTTCAAGGTACTATACTGTAAGATTAAAAATGTTTTCTTAATTTTTCATGTTCATTTTTTATGTATTATTTGTGTGAAAAGTATTATCAACCTATTACAATACAGTACTATATAGCGGATTGTGTTAGTTAGGTACCTAGGCTAACTTTGTTGTACTTACAAACAAATTGGACTTACAAATGTGCTCACAGAACAGAATTCGTTCATATGAGGGGACTTACTGTATTAGAACTCTAGAAGAATATTTTTCATAATTTAAATTTCTTTTGAATAAAACTGCTTTCCTTATTTCTTTTCTCTCATTTGATTCACCGTTTTCTTTTGTCTGATAATCTCTTAAATGACTATGTAATACCTGATTGCAAATTTTTCTAGGGGTTATTTGTGGCTCTATTCTTAGAAAACACCCAAAATGGAACAATTTGATTATTTTAAAATAACTATTTTACAGAAGTAATACAAGATTATGATAAAAGACAAACAGAATCCACAAATAAGCAAATAGTAAAAATATATCCACTCATTATTCCACCATTCAGTTATAATCTTAGGATGACATCATTTGGGTTTGTATGTTTCCATGTATTTTTATGTATACATATAATATTTTTATTTTACAAAACTGGAGGAATATTGTTCATAATGCTTGATAACCTGTTTCTTTGAATGGACATGTTTACATATTAGTAAACATTTCTATAATATAAATTTTAATAGCTGCTGATTTACTCAGCTAATTGTTGGACCTTTAGGTTGTTTTCTGGTTTTCACTATTATAAACAAATTGTTATGACAGACTAGTTGTAATGACTAATTAGTGGTGTTAAATTTTTACACAATGACTGAAATAATGTACTAAAGTTTGAGTCTAGTGTTGAACCTTGAAAATAGTCCTTATCATTGAATGAAGTTTTATCTCCTCTGTAAGGTTCACTAAACCATGCCATATAAACATCTGTCTGTCCCTTGGAGCACAGCAGTCTCACTGTCAGTTAAATAACCTTAGTGGCTTTTCATCTCTGTGATTCTCTTTGGGCTGTGTTGGTCATATGATTACAGACACTTACTTTCCCTTCTTTTTCTTATTGCCCCCAGAACACAGATGCTGCCCTGCTCCCCTGCATCAGTTATCCTGCATTTGCCTTGGATGATGAAGTTCTGTTTAGCCAGACACTTGATAAAGTGGTTAGAAAATTAAAAGGAAAATATGGATTTAAGCGTTTCTTGAGAGATGGGTATAGAACATCATTGGAAGATCCTAATAGACGCTACTACAGACCAGCTGAAATTAAGGTATCAAAAAATATCCCATGTCAGATAACATAATGGAATGTTCAAAAGTACTGATTCAGGAGGCAGACTTCTTGGGTTTGAATTCTGGCTCTGCCACTTATTAGCTGTCAGACCTTGGGCAAGTTAATTAAGCTCTCTGTGTTTAATATTCTTCATTGATAAAATAATGTTAGTACCTACTATTAGTGAGGTTTTTTTTGAGAATTAAATCAGTTAATATATATAAAAGTGCTTAGAACAGTGCTTGGCACATAGTAAGCACTCGGTAAGTGTTAGCTGTTGAGGCCTATTTGCTCACATTGGGCCGTGTTGAGTCATTGGGTGAGTAATTTTTCTATTGCACTTTCAGTATTTTGCCTGCCTACTATATACCTTTTGTCTAATATAATAGAAAATATCTATTTGTGATTGAATTTTCAATCTTTAAGCAAATGCTCTTTTTTTCTGTTTCACTTAGACACTTCCCTCTGAAATATACTCCTCTAAATATTTGGTTTTAAAGATTTTATATTTCAAATATACATACATATCCTATATCTAGGTTTATTCTAGCTGTTTCTAAGCTGCCCAGAAAACTGTAACACCCCCCAAAAAAGTAAGCATCCATTCACATTGCTGAAGACTTTGCTTTAATGGAATAGGTTGAAAATTATTTTAAAAAACCCCAAACCCCTCCCTATCTGCCTCCCTTTGCCTCTCTCTCTGTTGTCACACTTCTGAAGAGCATGGTGTGTTCTAGTTGTGGCTCCTTGTTTGCCTCCTACTTACTCCTTTACCTTATAATCTGGCTCCTGTCCCCAACACTTCCCAGTAGCTGTGTTGGCTTCAGTCAGTTTATGTCACTGGATCATTGTGGATGCCTTTCTAACTTTATTTCACTGAACCTCTCATTGGCATTTGAGTGTCTTAGGTAAGTCCTCTCTCGGGAGGGTCTCCTCCATTTTCTGTGACTTCATTCTCTTCCTAAGTCTCTGGTTAGTTCTCTCACTATCTTTCTTAGTCTCCTTTGCAGGTTCCTCTTCTTCTGCCTCCCTTTATCCTTTGCTTGTCTCCTGGAATCCATCTTCAGTCCTATTCTCTTTTCATGCTATTCATGCAGTCATAGCTCTAGCAATCACTGTTAATCCCACATCTCTATCCCTAACTCACATTTCCACCCCTGAGTGCCCTACCAAGTATCCAGCTGCCTTTTGGACATCCTCACTAGCATGCACTGCAGTCTGCCTGTGATCACCTTCCACCCTTCTGCCCAAGCCCCAAACCTGAGATTCATCCTAGGCTCTTCCCTCTCACTCAGCCTTCTTTGTCACTCACCAAGTCTGGCAAATTTAACTACCTTTAAATCTTAAAAACTGTCCCTTCGTCTCTATTAACTGCTTCGTTTAGGCATGTGATCCACAGCCAGGAATGATTTTGCTCCCCAGGGGACATTTGACAATACTTGAAGAAATTTTGTGTTGTTACACCTTGGTGGGTGCTACTGGCATCTGGAAGGTAGAATCCAGGGATGCTACTAACTGTCCCACAGTGTACAGGACAACCCCCACAACAAAGAACTATTTGGCCCAAAATGTCAGTAGTGCTGAAGTTGAGAAACATCGATTTAGGAAAACATCCTTTCTCTTTGGATTGTTCCCAGCAGCCTTCCAGTTGGTCTCCTTATTTCTTATCCTAAAACCCTCTTCAGTACTGCCAGCTGTTCATCTAGCAAGTAAATTTGATCCTCTTCAATGGTACCCTGTCACTTTCAGATCAAAGTTTTTGTCTCTCAGCCTGACTTCTCAGGCCCTCCCTGATCTGGCTGTCCTGGCCCACCTGTTAGACTTCAGCTTTCACTGCTTCTTCCTTGCTTGTTCCAGGAATACTGAATTGCTGTGAGTTTCTTTAACGTACTTCGTTCTTTAACGCATTTCTAGTTTGTACTGTTGTCTTCTCTGTATGGAGTTCCCTTAGCTTATCTCTCCAGAGAAATCCATCAAGCATTAGTTGAAGCATCTCCTTTCCTATAAAACCTTTCCTGATGCCCTGGGCAGGCTCAGATGCTTCATGCCCTTGGTTCTTGATATATATACAATGTATAGACATTTTGTAACATACTGCAATTGTTTATTTACATGCCTGTCTCCCCACTACAGCAGGTTCTCTATCTTTTTGTCTTCATAGCCCTCTGTCTAGCTGATGCCAGGCATTACTAAATACTTAGGAAATATTTATTGAATGAATGACTACTCTGATGGATTAAATGAATTAGCTTTTGAATAATAAGAATGTGAGAAAAAATTTTTTAAAGAACAACGAAACTACTTATAAAATCAGTCCAGTTTTGTTATTACAATAAATAAATTTTTATGTATGTGTATTCTAATGATGTAAGTGTTCTAATTAATATAATTAATATACATGTTCTAAATTATTGTTGGTGAAATTGTTAATATTTTATTTTCTGTTTTAGCTATTTGATGGCATTGAATGTGAATTTCCCATATTTTTCCTTTACATGATGATTGATGGTGAGTGAACTTTTCTCCTGAAATTTAAACTGTAGGATATAACTAGTTTAAAGAAGAAAAGAAATAAAATATGACTCCTTTCAGCTAGCAAAATAGACTACACTTATTGATGTTAACTACTCTGCATTTTTATTTATTTATTTTTTAATTTTTATTTATTTATATTTTTTGCGGTACGTGGGCCTCTCACTGTTGTGGCCTCTCCCGTTGCGGAGCACAGCTCCGGACACGCGTTTAAAGAAGAAAAGAAATAAAATATGACTTCTTTCAGCTAGCAAAATAGACTACACTTATTGATGTTAACTACTCTGCATTTTTATTTATTTATTTTTTAATTTTTATTTATTTATATTTTTTGCGGTACGTGGGCCTCTCACTGTTGTGGCCTCTCCCGTTGCGGAGCACAGCTCCGGACATGCAGGCTCAGCGGCCATGGCTCACGGGCCCAGCCGCTCCACGGCACATGGGATCTTCCCGGACCGGGGCACGAACCTGTGTCCCCTGCATCAGCAGGCAGACTCTCAACCACTGCGCCACCAGGGAAGCCCTACTCTGCATTTTTATATGCTACTTTTCTGCTTTCTGAGTTAATGTTACATCATTTAAAGAATTTTTAAAATACTTTGAAGTATTTTTAAAATGATACAAATATATTTTCATATTTACAAAGAAGAATTTTTATGAATACTGTAATTTGTGACATTGTGAATGTCTATAATATTTATACTTAAGCATAGAGAAATTTCAATTAAAATTCAGTTTTCAATTCTATATGCTAACATTTCTCAAATCAGTTTCCTGGAAAACTACCATATGCATTTATTTGCATAACCTTTTCCATTTTATGTTTATTATTTACATAGAAAAATACCAGAATAATTACAATTGGGTAAATTTTTTTCTAAGGTAAAATTTCTGTGGTGCTTATTGAGCTCAAATGCTATTGGATTTTATATTTTACATTTTAGGTGTTTTTAGAGGCAATCCCAAGCAAGTAAAAGAATATCAATTCTTTGTGATCTGGGACTTCATCTGATTTGTTTATGGCTGTATCTCAGCACCTACAGCAGTGCTGAGCTCTCACCTGGCATACACTGAGAGCTCAATAAATACTAGTTAGAAATATTTTTATTTCTTTCTTTCTAGTAGTTTGCAAGACTATCTTTTTTTTTTTTTACATCTTTATTGGAATGTAATTGCTTTACAATGTTGTGTTAGTTTCTGCTGTATAAAAAACCTGAATCAGCTATACGTATACATATATCCCCATATCCCCTCCCTCTTGCGTCTCCCTCCCACCCTCACTATCCCACCCCGCTAGGTGGTCACAAAGCACAGAGCTGATCTCCCTGTGCTATGCAGCAGCTTCCCACTAGGTATCTATTTTACATTTGGTAGTGTATATATGTAAATGCGAGTCTCTCCCTTCATCCCGTCTTACCCTTCCCCCTCCCCATGTCCTCAAGTCCATTCTCTACATCTGCATCTTTATTCCTGTCCTGCCCCTAGGTTTATCAGAACCTTTTTTTTTTTTTTACACTCCATATATATATGTGTTAGCATACCGTATTTGTTTTTCTTTTTCTCACTTACTTCACTCTGTATGGCAGACTCTAGGTCCTTCCACCTCACTACAAATAACTCAATTTCATTTCTTTTTATGGCTGAGTAATATTCCATTGTACATATGTGCCACATCTTCTTTATCCATTCACCTGTCGATAGACACTTAGGTTGCTTCCATGTCCTGGCTATTGGAAACAGTGCTTCAGTGAAAATTGTGGTACATGATTCTTTTTGAACTATAGTTTTCTCAGGGTATATGCGCAGTAGTGGGATTGCTGGGTCATAGGGTAGTTCTATTTTTAGTTTTTTTAAGGAACCTCCATACTGTTTTCCATAGTGGCTGTATCAATTTATATTCCACCAACAGTGCACGAAGATTCCCTTTTCTCCACACCCTCTCCAGCATTTATTCTTTGTAGATTTTTTGATGATGGCCATTCTGACTGGTGTGAGGTATTACCTCATTGTAGTTTTGATTTGCATTTCTCTAATGACTACTGATCCTAGGCATTCTTTCATGTGTTTGTTGGTAATCTGTATATCTGCTTTGGAGAAATGTCTATTTAAGTCTTCTGCCCATTTTTGATTTGGGTTGTTTGCTTTTTTGATAATAAACTGCATGAGCTCCTTGTATATTTTGGCGATTAATCCTTTGTCAGTTGCTTAGTTTGCAAATATTTTCTCCCATTCTGAGGGTTCTCTTTTTGTCTTGTTTATGGTTTCCTTTGCTGTGCCAAAGATTTTAAGTTTCATTAGGTCCCATTTGTTTATTTTTGTTTATATTTCCATTTTTCTAGGAGGTGGGTAAAAAAGGATCTTGCTGTGATTTATGTCAAAGAGTGTTCTGCTTATTTTTTCCTCTAAGTGTCTGGCCTTACATTTAGGTCTTTGATCCATTTTGAGCTTATTTTTGTGTATGGTGTTAGGGAGTGTTCTAATTTCATTCTTTTACATGTAGCTGTCCAGTTTTCCCAACACCACTCATTGAAGAGGCTGTCTTTTCTCCATTGTATATTCTTGCCTCCTTATCAATGATAAGGTGACCATATGTGTGTGGGTTTATCTCTGGGCTTTCTTTTCTGTTCCATTGATCTATATTTCTGTTTTTGTGCCAGTACCATACTGCCTTGATTACTGTAGCTTTGTAGTATAGTCTGAAGTCAGGGAGCCTGTTTCCTCCAGCTCCGTTTTTCTTTCTCAAGATTGCTATGGCTATTTGGGGTCTTTTGTGTTTCCATACAAATTGTGAAATTTTTTGTTCTAGTTCTGTGAAAAGTGCCATTGGTAGTTTGATAGGGATTGCATTGAATCTGTAGATTGCTTTGGGTAGTAGAGTCATTTTCACAGTGTTGATTCTTCCAATCCAAGAACATGGTATATCTCTCCATCTATTTGTATCATCTTTAATTTCTATAATCAGTGTCTTCTAGTTTTCTGCTTACAGGTGTTTTATCTCCTTAGGTAGGTTTATTCCTAGGTATTTTATTCTTTTAGTTGCAGTGGTAAATGGGAATGTTTCCTTAATTTCTCTTTCAGATTTTTCATCACTAGTATATAGGAATGCAAGATATTTCTGTGCATTAATTTTGTATCCTGCTACTTTACCAAATTCATTGATTAGCTCT
>NC_041230.1:20431335-20486480 GCF_002837175.3 Physeter macrocephalus
CTAGTATTTTGTTGAGGATTTTTGCGTCTATGTTCATCAGTGATATTGGCCTGTAGTTTTCTTTTTTTGTGACAGCTTTGTCTCGTTTTGGTATCAGGGTGATGGTGGCCTTGTAGAATGAGTTTCAGAGTGTCCTCCCTCTGCTATATTTTGGAAGAGTTTGAAAAGGAAAGGTGTTAGCTCTTTTCTAAATATTTGATAGAATTTGCCTGTGAAGCCATCTGGTCCTGGGCTTTTGTTTGTTGGAAGATTTTTAATCACAGTCTCACTTTCAGTGCTTGTGATTGGTCTGTTTTTATTTTCTATTTCTTCCTGGTTCAGTCTTGGAAGGTTGTGCTTTTCTAAGAATTTGTCCATTTCTTCCAAGTTGTCCATTTTATTGGCATATAGTTGGTTGCAGTAATCTCTCATGATCCTTTGTTTTTCTGCAGTGTCTGTTGTTACTTCTCCTTTCTAATTCTGTTGATTTGAGTCTTCTCCCTTTTTTGCTTGATGAGTCTAGCTAATGGTTTATCAATTTTATTTATCTTCTCAAAGAACCAGCTTTTAGTTTTATTGATCTTTGCTATCGTTCCTTCATTTGTTTTGCATTTATTTCTGATATGATCTTTATGATATTGTTCTTTCTGCTAACTTTGGGATCTTTATGATTTCTTTCCTTCTGCTAACTTTGGGGTTTTTTTTGTTCTTCTTTCTCTAATTGCTTTGGTGTAAGGTTAGGTTGTTTATTTGAGATGTTTCTTGTTTCTTGAGGTAGGATTGTATTTCTATAAACTTGCGTCTTAGCACTGCTTTTGCTGCATTCCATGTGTTTTGGGTCGTAGTGTTTTCATTGTCATTTGTTTATAGGGTTTTTTAAATTTCCTCTTTGATTTCTTCAGTGATCTCTTGGTTTTTTAGTAGCGTATTGTTTAACCTCCATGTGTTTGTATTTTTTACAGTTTTTTTCCTTTAATCGATACCTAGTCTCATAGCGTTGTGGTCGGAAAAGATTCCTGATATGATTTCAATATTTTAAAATTTACCAAGGCTTGATTTGTGACCCAAGATATGATCTATCCTGGAGAATGTTCCATGAGCACTTGAGAAGAAAGTGTATTCTTTTGTTTTTGGATGGAATGTCCTATAAATATCTATTAAGTCTATCTTGCTTAATGTATCATTTAAAGCTTGTGTTTCCTTATTTATTTGCATTTTGGTTGATCTGTCCATTGGTGAAAGTGGGGTGTTAAAGTCCCCTACAATGATTGTGTTACTGTCTATTTCCCCTTTTATGGCTGTTAGCAGTTGCCTTATGTATTGAGGTGCTCCTATGTTGGGTGCATAAATATTTAAAATTGTTATATCTTCTTCTTGGATTGATCCCTTCATCATTATGTAGTGTCCTTCTTTGTCTCTTGTAATAGTCTTTATTTTAAAATCTATTTTGTCTGCTATGAGAATTGCTCCTCCAGCTTTCTTCTGATTTCCATTTGCATGGAATATCTTTTTCCGTCCCCTTACTTTCAGTCTGTATGTGTCCCTAGGTCTGAAGTGGGTCTCTTATAGACAGCATATATACGGGTCTTGTTTTTGTATCCATTCAGCCAGTCTGTGTCTTTTGGTTGGAGCATTTAATCCATTTACATTTAAGCTAATTATCAATATGTATGTTCCTATGCCCATTTTCTTAATTGTTTTGGGTTTGTTACTGTAGGTCTTTTCCTTCTCTTGTGTTTCCTGCATAGAGAAGTTCCTTTAGCCTTTGTTGTAAAGCTGGTTAGGTGGTGGTGAATTCTCTTAGCTTTTCCTTGTCTGTAAAGGTTTTAATTTCTCCATCAAATCTGAATGAGATCCTTGTTGGGTAGAGCAATCTTGGTTGTAGGTTTTTCCCTTTCATCACTTTAAGTATGTCCTGCCACTCCTTTCTGGCTTGCAGAGTTTCTGCCGAAAGATTAGCTGTTAACCTTATGTGGATTCCCTTGTGTGTTATTTGTTGCTTTTCCCTTGCTGCTTTTAATATTTTTTCTTTGTATTTAATTTTTGATAGTTTGATTAATATGTCTTGGAATGTTTCTCCTTGGATTTATCCTGTTTGGGACTCTGTGCTTCCTGGACTTGATTGACTATTTCCTTTCCCATGTTAGGGAAGTTTTCAACTACAATCTCTTCAAATATTTTCTCAGTCCCTTTCTTTTTCTCTTCTTCTTCTGGGACCCCTATAATTTGATGTTGGTGCATTTACTATTGTCCCAGAGGTCTCTGAGACTGTCCTCAATTCTTTTCATTGCTTTTTCTTTATTCTGCTCTGCAGTAGTTATTTCCACTAATTTATCTTCCCATGTCTCTTATCCATTCTTCTGCCTCAGTTTTTCTGCTATGGATCCCATCTAGAGAATTTTTAATTTCATTTATTGTGTTGTTCATCGTTGTTTGTTTGCTCTTTAGTTCTTGTAGGTCCTTGTTAAACGTTTGTTGTATTTTCTCCATTCTATTTCCAAGATTTTGGATCATCTTTACTGTCATTACTCTGAATTCTTTTTCAGTTAGACTGCCTATTTCCTCTTCATTTGTTTGGTCTGGTTGGTTTTTGCCTTGCTCCTTCATCTGCTGCATATTTCTCTGTCTTCTCATTTTGTTTAACTTACTGTGTTTGTGTCTCCTTTTTGTAGGCTGCAGGTTTTTAGTTCCCTTTGTTTTTGGTGTCTGCCCCCAGTGGGTAAGGTTGGTTCAGGGGCTTGTGTTGGCTTCCTGGTGGAGGGGACTGGTGCCTGTGTTCTGGTGGGTGGGGCTGGATCTTGTGTTTCTGTTGGGCAGGGCCACATTCGGTGGTGTGTTTTGGGGTGTCTGTGAACTTAGTATGATTTTAGGCAGCCTCTCTGCTAATGGGTGTGGTTGTGTTCCTGTCTTGCTAGTTTCGCATGGGGTGTCCAGCACTGGAGCTTGCTGGCTGTTACTGGAGCTGGGTCTTAGTATTTGAGATGGAGATCTCTGGGAGAGCTCTCACCGATTGATATTACGTGGGGTCAGACGGTCTCTGGTGGTCCAATGTCCTGGACTCAGTTCTCCCACCTCAGAGGCTCAGGTCTGACACCAGGCCAGAGCACCAATATCCTGTCAGCCGCACGGCTCAGAAGAAGATGAGAAAAAAAGAAAGAAAATTAAAATAAATAAAAAAATTAATTAATTAATTTAAAAAATTTTTTAAATATTAAAATAAAAAAAAATTTTTAAGTAATTTAAAAAAAAAACGAAGAGAGGGACAAAACCAATAAACAAATCCACCCATGATATGAAGCGCTAAAAACTATACTGAGGTAAACATAAAAATCAGAAACAAGTCAGTTGCAGACAGCAAACCCTAATTGTATAGTTGCTCCCAAAGTGCATCACCTGAATTTTGGGATGATTCGTTGTCTATTCAGGTATTCCACAGATGCAGGGTTCATCAAGTTGACTGTGGGCATTGAATCCGCTGCTCCTGAGGCTGCATGGAGAAATTTCCCTTTTCTTCTTTGTTCGCACAGCTCCTGGGGTTCAGCTTTGGTTTTGGTCCCACCTCTGCATGTAGATTGCCTGAGGGCATCTTTTCCCCTCCCAGACAGGAGGGGGTTAAAGTAGCAGCTGATTAGGGGGCTCTGGCTCACTTAGGCTGAGGAGAGGTAGGGGTACGGAATGTGGGGCGAGCCTGCGGCAGCGGGACATTGCAACAGCCTGGGGTGCGCCATGTGTTCTCCCGGGGAGGTTGTCCCTGGATCATGGGACCCTGGCAGTGGCAGGCTGCACAGGCTTCCGGTGTGGGGAGGTGTGGATAGTGACCTGTGCTTGCACACAGGCTTCTTGGTGGCTGCAGTAGCAGTGTTAGCGTTTCTTGCCCATGTCTGGTGTCTGCGCTGATAGTCACGGCTCGCACCCATCTCTGAAGCTTGTTTAGGTGGTGCTCTGAATCCCCTCTCCTCGTGCACCCCTAGGTAGTTCCAGACTTTTTCCCAGACTCCTTCTAGTCTAGCTGTGGTGCACTAGCCCCCTCAGGCCCTGTTCACGCAGCCAACCCCAGTCCTTTCCCTGGGATCTGACCTCTGAAGCCCGAGCCTCAGCTCCCAGCTCCCACCCTCCCCGGGGGTTGAGCAGACAAGCCTCTCAGGTTGGTGAGTGCTGGTCAGCACTGATCCTCTGTGCGGGAATCTCTCCACTTTGCCCTCTGCACCCGTGTTGCTGCACTCTCCTCCGTGCCTCCGAAGCTTCCCCACCCCCACCACCTCTGTCTCTGCCAGTGCAGGAGCTTCCTAGTGTGTGGAAACTTCCTCCTTCACAGCTCCCTCCCTGAGGTGCAGGTTCCATCCCTATTCTTTTGTCTGTGTTTTTTCTTTTTCCTTTTGCCCTACCCAGGTACATGGGGAGTTTCTTGTCTTTGGGGAAGTCTGAGGTTTTTCCCAGACTCCTTCTAGTCTAGCTGTGGTGCACTAGCCCCCTCAGGCCCTGTTCACGCAGCCAACCCCAGTCCTTTCCCTGGGATCTGACCTCTGAAGCCCGAGCCTCAGCTCCCAGCTCCCACCCTCCCCGGGGGTTGAGCAGACAAGCCTCTCAGGTTGGTGAGTGCTGGTCAGCACTGATCCTCTGTGCGGGAATCTCTCCACTTTGCCCTCTGCACCCGTGTTGCTGCACTCTCCTCCGTGCCTCCGAAGCTTCCCCACCCCCACCACCTCTGTCTCTGCCAGTGCAGGAGCTTCCTAGTGTGTGGAAACTTCCTCCTTCACAGCTCCCTCCCTGAGGTGCAGGTTCCATCCCTATTCTTTTGTCTGTGTTTTTTCTTTTTTCTTTTGCCCTACCCAGGTACATGGGGAGTTTCTTGTCTTTGGGGAAGTCTGAGGTCTTCTGCCAGCGTTCAGTAGGTGTTCTGTAGGAGTTGTTCCACGTGTAGATGTATTTTTGATGTATTTGTGGGGAGGAAGGTGATCTCCATGTCTTAGTCCTGCACCATCTTGAAGCACCCCCAGGAATGCTTTTTCAAGAAATTCTTTCTATCAGTATTCCCTAATGTTCCTTTGAAATGTATAAATAATTCTTTTCTAAACAGAACAATTTATACTGAAATGAAAAAATGAACGGGGCTGCAAACGAATTAGAAATAATAATCTCTTAATTTGTTATTATAAACTTGTTTTTATGAAACGAGTTCATTAGGCAAGGTGATAGAGAGGGAGATGAATTTTAAGTGGTCATGGCTATAGTTACTACACAGTAGTTTGCCAGGTGGGCAGAGGTTCTTCATCTATTACCTATTGTAATACTCCTTCACTGGATGTAATGTGACAATAATATAAAATGACTAATCTTTATCCATGTCACCAGAAATGCTTTGTTCAGGTGAGTGCTGCCCCCTTCAGAGGGCCACTTAGGGAGGCTCTGCCCTAGCCTAAGGGTACTACCACTGCCAAGAATATTTTGACCTCCTCTTTGGAGATGTTTTCAGGGCTTTTTGCACATTAATTTGAATGTCTGCCATGGTTCTAAAATGTCATCCTTTGAGGATGGATTTAATATTTTAGAAATGGTCAAAAGGTCCAGACTTATAAATAATATATTGGTTTCAGTTAAACACCAGCAAGGGCCATAAAGGAACATAACTGAGTTTTTTCGTATGACTAGAAAACTAATTCTTGAAAGAATTCCAGAGGAGAATTCCAGGTATCTTTGGTGTTTGGAAGTATTAGTAAAATAATAAAATATTCTCATGAGTGAACAGCTTTGACAACCTATTTATCTGAAAGTTTAAAATTATGGTGTGTTGATTAAAACAAACAAACAAAAAAGGGTGGTCTTACAGACATGATGCACAAACTGGCAATCACAGCAGTGGGCCCTTTTCCTGTCTCACACGAAATTTATGATATTCTTTAGGGTTTTCCACAGTATCTTAGAGTAAATACTTTATACTATATGCTCACCCTTTAAAATCCATGTAATGTTAAAGTAGCAAAATGTTTATGGATAAACATTGAATTTCAAATAAATATTAATGTTTTAAAAAGTTTTTTGTCTTTATGCTCCAAATAACCACTTGTCCAATGTGAGAAATAATGTAATGAATGTTGTAATGAACATATTTAAAATCCCTTGAATCAGATCTTTTAGTATTCAGTGGTAGATCATTGATGCATTGAGGTGGTAGTCTGTGTATTACACTTTAGCCTTCATTATGTTGAAAAAGTGATGTTCAGGCTATTCTCTGTGTATCATAGACCTTTTCACTGGTTTTAGACACAAATATCCCTATTGATTGATGTGTGAAGAAAGAAGAAAATTTTAGGGAAATCTGTGTAGTATTATTAGAAAAATTAAGTTTAATGTGGGATGATATTACAAAAAGTCTTCTGTAGCACTGTATTAGAATGTTGGTTTTTCTCCCTTTACATCATCCACAAACATTCTAGTCTTAAAATAATTATTAGTTTCTACCAAGAAATATTTTTAAATGAGTTGGTCACAGGGGGAAGATGGATTTTTTTTTTCTCTTCAATGATATTGAATAGTAGATAATGGGCTTAATGTTTAAAATGGGGATTTCTTTGCTGTAAGCAATTGCTCAGGGTTATAATTCTTCATTTAAGATTACACAGTATCTCATTTGTAAAGCTTCCACAGACTAATCCTATTAAAAATAGCTTCTTCTATGGCTCTACATATTTGCATACTGTCTCTTTATTGATTCATTTAAAGGTGTTAAATGTTGTTAAAAGAGATTATGTACACATTGTTGGCTAACATATAACATATTCTGTCAAATTAGTTTTAAAGTAAAGAAGCTTTTCCCACATTTTTCACTGGGAATTTCTGAAAAGAGTCAAATTTTCCTATCCTATTGGACAACTTTCTCTCTTTCTGCTTTGTAATCATTGTAGTTTTTGAAGGGAAAATTTGAGGAGGATACTGATTTGTTATATTTTAAATATTTATTTTTATACTCCATAGGTTATCCTGTCATACCAAAGTACTACTCTGTGCCAGCTGATTTTGTAGAATATGAAAAAAGAAACCCTGGTAGTCAGAAGCGATTTCCTAGCAACTGTGGCCGTGATGGAAAACTGTTTCTATGGGGACAAGCTCTTTATGTCATCGCAAAACTCCTGGGTAAGTGAAGAAGATTGGGAACAGTTTTTTTTCTTATTATCGAGTCTTTAGAAATAAGTATGTCTTTGTTGACATTGACATTCTTTTTGGATGTGGGTGGTGTTTCATGCTGTTAAGAGGTCTTGGGGGAGTTTCTTAACATGGAAAAGTACATTAATATGTCTATTGCACTGAATGATGATGGATGTTTCTGGGAAGAAAGTCAAATAGGTGTGGGTACCACTATGGTCATTTTGGGCTGCATTCAGCTTAGTAGATAGGGTGCTAGCAGAAGGCTATGGAAACTTTGAGTCTCTTTTATAAATGGAATACAATTGTGATTTAGTATAACAGTCATGCTTGGTCATACCTGTAGTAAACCACTTGCCAAAAGGAATCAGGTGTCTCAAAGTTCTCTTCTTTCCAATAAATACATGTTGGCAGTTTACTCAGTGAGGTGGAGGCATAATGGAGCCATTATTCATAATTCTTTGAAGAATTGTTTTTCAGCTCCTAAAACTTCACCTGAAGTATCTTTGGATACATTGAAATGAAGGTTAATTTAATGCACACAAAAAAACATTATGTACCTTGCTGTACCATTCCTTGCTAAAATTTTTAATATTATTAGCATTTCCATCAAAAAGGTTATCATAATAGTCAGAATTCTTTTATGGCAAACAGATTATGAAACAAGCTGACTGTAAATACTGTACCTGCACTAAAAGAACTGCTTACTGTGTAAAATACTGTTATTGTCTTTGTTGTTCTTAGTATTACTGCATAAAAGCTAAATTTGTTTGTGCTGTAAGAATAATCATCTTTGGTTCTTTTTTACATTCCGTTAGGGAAGAATATTTCAAAGTCCAGATTTCCAGTTCAAGCTTTACACAAATGATACATAAGAGCAGACAGAAGCTATTCAAAGAAGAGAAAATTAAGTTAATGCTGTCTTCAGTTTGCTCATTTCCTGACTATGTTTTCTGCATCTCCATATATACTTAATGCTAATTTAAGAACCTGTAGAAAATTTTCTTCTTTAAAGGGACAGCTCTTTGATAAGGAGTTGGTATTATTTATGCGGGTTTTGCTTTAAGATTTTCCAAAAGAAAAAAATAACATACATAAGGTAGTTGTCTTAGAATCAAGCCAAGTCGGTAAGGTTATCTCTGGTTAGAATTTTATTTCCATCTTATTAGCATGAATACAAAGAAGCCTTGTTGATAATCAGCTAAATAAAACATATTTTGGCGGAAGAGTGGTTAACCTATCTAAGGACAAGTAGTTTAACATCAGACTCTTAAGTTTCTATATACTACACTTGGAAACAAATGAGCATGATGAAATTTTTCTGTGAGTCTGAGACTGAAAACTGGTACCTGGGATATGGGATTTGAGATCTAAACCTTCTTTATCCTGCTTTTTGCTGTATATCAAGCTTGGGGTTGATACAGCTAGAAAGATTGCTATTTGAATAAAGCCTCTGGATAAAATCAAGGCTAATGAATTGGGAATCCAGAATTGACCATATTCTACATAAGCAGATTGAGCTTTAAAAGATAAAGATTGAAAACAATATCAGTCAGTAACAAAACATTGGACCTTCCTTACTCCAAAATAAATGTATTGAATGTAGACAAATTTTGAGTGTAAATAGCATTTTCTTATGTTAAGACCAGAGTGAACAGAAATAATCCAGGTCATGCCTTCATCTCTGTTTTATGACCATTTTGAATAAGAAAGAGCTGTCAAAGAAACAGTTTCTCTTTTGCCTGCTGCACTTCTAAAAAGGCAGTAGAGGACATGAGTAGGTGTTGTGCAGACTACGAAACCACATACTTATCTCCTGCTAGAAAAAGAGATGCTGCATATTAATTAGCACTCTGACCTAGCTGTGTGTCATCTGATTAACAACTAACTCACTGGTTAAAATGAATAAGGTCTCAGAAGATTGAATCATTTAGTTGCTCTTGACTATTGTATAACTGCCCCCCCCCACCAAGAACCATCAAACTTCTATGGATCTTATTAAGATTCCACACACCACGTTTACTAACAAAGTCTTATTTATTCATTAAAGGAGCCTCAGTTGGATATCTGCTTAAAAACATTTTGTGGGCAGTTAATTGGAATTACATGAGCATAATAGAACAGTAAATCTTTAAAAATATTCTGTAATATATGGCTTTCACTAATTCAGTCCAGTTTGTAATTGGTGAAATTTAATAATATTTTGCTCTATGTATGCCTTAGTTAATAATTATACAACAAAACTATGTGACTTTTATGTTAGAGCAAAAAGACTCAATATGCTGTTTCCTGGCCCAAGGCCTTAACTACCCATTGTGTTCTTAGAAAATAGTTAATTATTACAGTAATTTTTTTTTTTTTAGAAAATTTAGACTTTTAGAAAATCAGTGTTTGCTATAAAATAGGTAAATAAATCATAAACAAGGAACTACCACGTGAAAAGGGCTTCCATGCTTATAGTACAACAGCAGTTGAAGACATTGCCCTCATTCTGGTCAGTGCCCCATAAAAAATGCTCCATCTCAGAAATCTCTTTTAGAATTTAGTGTTAGGAAACACTGTCTTCCCTCACTGAGCTAGTTTTCTTCCTTGAAACTGCAAATACATTATTTTTATTGTAGAACAACTTTATTGAGGTAAAATTACATACATTTCACCTACTTAAAGTTTACAGTTCAGTATTTTTTAGCATATTCACAGAGTTGTGCAACTATAACCACAATCAATTTTAGAATATTGTCATCAATCCCCCCCAAAAAAAACCCTATACTCTTTAGCAGTCACTCCCCACATACCCCTAATCACTTCATCCTTCCCCCAGCACTAGACAATCATTAATCTACTTTCTATTTCTATAGATTTACGTATTCTGGACATTTTATATACCTCAAATCATATAATGTATGGCCTTTATGACTCACTTTTTTCACTTAGCCTGTCTTCAAGTTTCATCCATGTATTAGCACTTTGTTCCCTTTTTTTTTTTTTGGTCTGCACCGCGCAGCATGCAGGATCTTAGTTCCCCTACCAGGATCGAACCTGTGCCCCCTGCAGTGGAAGCATGGAGTCCTAACCACTGGGCAGCTGGGGAATTCCTGCACTTCATTCCTTTTTATGGCAAAATAACATTCCATTGTATGGATATACCCACCTTTGATTTATCGATTCATCAGGTGATGGGCATTTGGGTTGTTTCCACTTTTTGGCTATTATGAATAATGCTGCTCTAAACTTTCATGAACAAGTTATCCTTTGACATATGTTTTCATTTCCCTTGGGTATATACCTAGGGGTGGAATTGCTGAGTCATATGGTAACTCTGTGTTTAACATTTGGAGCGCTTCTAGACTATTTTCCAAAGTAGCTGTGCCATTTTACCTTCCAACCAGGAGTGTATGAGGGTTCTAATTTCTCTACATTCTCGCCAACCCTTATTCTTGTCTGTTTTTTGATATTAGCTATCCTAATGGGTATGAGGTGTTATCTCATTGTGGTTTTGATAAGCATTCCCCAAATGACTAATGTTGTTGAGCATCTTTTCATGTGCTTATTGGTATATCTTCTTTGGAGAAATGTCTATTCAGATACTGTGGCCATTTTTAAATTGGGTTATTTGTCTTTTTATTGTTAAGTTGCAAGAGTTCTTTGTATATTCACGATACAGGCCCCCTACAAGATACGTGATTTGCAAATATTCTCTCCCATTCTGTGGGCTGTCATTTTGCTTTCTTGATGGTGTCCTTTAAGACACAAAAGCTTATCGCTTTGGCAAAGTCCAATTTATCTCATTTTTTCTTTTGTTACCTATGTTTTGATGTAATTTTGTCTAATACAAAGTGACAAAGATTTACTCTTAATTTTCTTCTAACAGTTTTATATTTTTAACTATTACATTTAACTTTTTAAATCTATTTTGCATTTATTTTTGTAGGTGGTGTGAAGAAGAGGTCCAGCTTCATTCTTTTACCTTTGTATATTCACTTATCGCAGTACTTTGTGTGGGGGAAAAAACTATTCTTTTCCCTGTTGAATTATTTTGGCACCCTTGTCAAAAATCAGTTGACCATAATGTAACGGTTTATTTCTGGACTCATCAGTGGATCAGTCTGTTCCACTGATCTCTTTATGCCAGCACCATGTTGTCTTAATTACTGTAGCTTCTTCCTTTCAATCTGGATGCCTTTTATTACTTTTTCTTGCCACATTTCTCTGACTGGAACCTCCAGTACAATGTTGAATAGAAGTGGCAAGAGCAGACATCATTGTCTTGACTCCTGATCTTTGGAGCAAAGCATTCCATCTTTTACCATTGAGTGTGACATTAGCCATGGGTTTTTCATAGATGCCGTTTTTCAGGATGAGGAAGTTCCTGTCTATCCCTAATTTGTTGACTGCCTTTTATCATGAAAGGATGTTGAATTTTGTCTAGTGTTTTCTGTGTCTACTGAGATTGTCACGTAGCTTTTATGTCCTTTGTTCAATTGATATGGTGTATTACAGTATCTGATTTGGGGAGGTTAAGCCATTCTTGCATTTGTGGGGTAAGTCCCATTTGGTCATGGTATGTAATCATTTTTATATATTACTGGATTTGGTTTGCTAGTATTTTTGTTGAGTAGTTTTGTGTCTATGTTCAGAAAAGATTTTGATTTGTGATTTTCTTCCCTTGCAGTGTCTTTGATTTTGGTATTAAGGTAATATTGGCCTGTTAGAATGAGTTGAAAAGTGTCCCTCTATTATTTTTTGGAAAATTTTGTGAAAGATTGGTTTTAATTCTTCTTTAACTGTTTGGTAGAATTCATCAATGAAGTCCCATGGTCCTGAACATTTTTTGTGTGGAAAGTTTCAGTCACTACTTGTTACACATCTGTTCATATTTTCTATTCCTCTTTGATTCAGTTTTGGTAATGTATGTATTTCTAGGAATTTGCCCATATCATCTAGGTTATCTAAATTGTTGGCATACATTTTTTCAGAGTATTCTTTTGTAATCCTTAAGGTTGGTAGTAATGTTCCTAGTTTCATTCCTGATTTAGTAATTTGAGTCTTCTTTCTTTATTTCTTGGTCAGGCTAGCTAAAGGTTTGTCAACTTTTGAGTTTTCCAAGAATGTACTTGGTTTCATTGATATTCTGTATTGTTTTTCTATACTCTATTTCATTAATTTCCACTCTTAATTTCCTTCCTCTTGCTTGCTTTTGATTTAGTTAGCTCTTTTTTATCTGCTGTCTTAATGTGGAATATAGATTATAGACTTGAGAATTTTCTGTTTTATTTTTTAATTAATTAATTAATTTATTTATTTATTTATGTCTTCGTTGGGTCTTCGTTGCTGCGCGCGGGTTTCCTCTAGTTGCGGCAAGCAGGGGCTACTCTTCATTGCAGTGCGCGGGCTTCTCACTGCAGTGGTTTCTCTTGTTGCGGAGTATGGGCTCTAGGCGCGCAGGCTTCAGTAGTTGTGGCACACGGGCTCAGTAGTTGTGGTTCCCGGGCTCTAGAGCACAGGCTCAGTAGTTGTGGCGCATGGGCTTAGTAGCTCAGTGTCATGTAGGATCTTCCCGGACCGGGGATCGAACCCATGTCCCCTGCATTGGCAGGCAGATTCTTAACCACTGCTCCACCAGGGAAGTCCCAAGAATTTTCTGTTTTAATATAAGCAATTACAGTTGTCAGTTTCTCTCTGAGCATTGCTTTACCTAAATCCCCTAAGTTTTGGTATGTTGTGTCTTCTTTTTCAATCATCTCATCAGAAAGTACATTAGAAAGTATTTTCTAATTTCCCTTTTCATTTCTTTTCTGACCCATTGGTTATTTAGGAGTGTGTTGTTTAATTTTAGTATGTTTGTGAATTTCTGAAACGTCTTTCTGTTAATTGATTTCTGTTGTGGTTGAAATCAATTTCAATTGATTCTATTCGAATAGAATTCTATTCTATTCGAATAGAATTCTATTTGAATTCTATTTCTAAATTCTGGTATTTCATTCTATTGTGGTTGAAGTATATACTTTGTATGATTTAAATCCTTTTAAATTTACTGACGCTTATTTTATGGCCTAGCATATGAAAGATACTACATGCACATTGAGAAGGATGTATATTCTGCTCTTGTTGGATGGAGTGTTCTATAAACATCTATTAGGTCTAGTTGGTTTACAGTGTTGTATAGATACATTTTTGATCATGTCATTTCCTTTTTTTTTTTTCAGCTGATGAATTAATTAGTCCTAAAGACATTGATCCTGTTCAGCGTTATGTCCCACTACAGAATCAACGTAATGTGAGCATGAGGTTTTCCAATCAGGTAAAGAGATGTATAAAGATATTTTATTTCATAACTTAGTCTCATCCAGACATTTAACACTTAATTGAAGAAGAAATTTTATTCTGAATGGGTTTTTATTGTTCCTTCTGAGGGCAAAGTTTTTCTGTCTTCTGGTTAGTTAAGATTTACCTGTGGTAAAGGGCTATTTGTTAATGAGGAAGTATGGGTCAGATGTGTCCCATGAGATGTCTCACAGGTAAACATTTTCACCTTCACAGTGGTTGCGTTTAAGGTGTCAAATGTCTTTGAGAAGACGCAGTATGTATGGGTGGCATGGGGACAGGTGAGATGGCTCTATTACTGAAGGGAGTGGGGTTCCATGAAAGGCCCCTCGCTTGATGTCTATCCAGTGCTATGTCTCTGTGACAGGACTGAGTGACAGACAGAGTTGTTCTTAGTACTTGGTAACATGTCGGGTGAATAGTTAAAAATTTGTTTTTTACATTTAGTAGCTATGGATTCAGACTGTGTTGTGTCAACAAAATAAGTGTTTGCAGGATCAGCAAGATTGATGTTGACTTGAGCAAACTCTCATGTATTAAATGATACCAGTAATGAGTACTGTTAAAATGAAACTGTAGTGTGGATTGTTGAAATTGCCTGAGGAGAAAGGGAATGAACCTGAGTGTGTGCCTGGGATTCCAAGCACACACTTATTAAATTTATTTAATAAGAATAGCATCAGCACTTACAGAAAATATGCTTACGAAATTGAAATGCTCCTTTTACTTTAAAAATATATGTATAACACGTACACACACAAACACACACATAAATGCTTGTTTTAACGAGAGAAAGGGAGAGCCAACCAGCCTCATTAGTATCATTAGTATCAATAGGTTCTCTCACACTGTTTCTCTGCTTCTTTTGCTGGTCCTCAAACAAAACATCTAGTTACTCTGAGTGGTTCATAGATGAGAAGCTTTGGGGAGATTTGTAAATAAATGTTAAGATTTTTCTCAAGAACATAAGATGTCTATGTTAATATGTGATAGAAATTTTACACTGGCCTATTAGTTCCCATATAAGGCAGGGATTTGGCCTTTATCTTTATTTACCACTCATCTCAGTGGAATATATATACCAGTCGATAAAGTGGAATATATTTAACTTCATGTTACCTAGTGCTGTGACTCTGAGCCATTTTAAGACTAGTGTGTATCACTTACATAGCATGTGTGATGCACTTCTAGGGTGATGAAATCTCAAAGCCTTTTCTTAGAATATAAAGTGACCTATTGGTCACAGGTTTGAGGTGTGGGGGCAGGAACCAGAGAACCTCAAAGCACACAGCTAACAAAATCAACCATTTAAACACTTACTTCATGCTTGACCCATATAAGGAGAGCTGTAGGTTATATGTAATTTTTGACATACAGTATTCTTGCAACTCTTTCTCTCCCACTCAAGAAGGTAAAGTACAAGTGAGTGAGAGTGAATTTTATAGAGAATTTACTCTAGGTATCTTTTTATATTGAAATCATTTTCTAATGTTGCTACTAAATTATGTGATGTACCTCCCAGGTAGAGTCATATCCTATCTAAGAGCCTTGCTCTAGGGTCAGGACAGGGGCTTCTCCCCTGCAGCCATGTTGGGATTACATCCATGCATTGTATATAGTTTCTGAGAAGGAAATGATAGGAAAGATTGGCAGCAGAAATTTGCCGGGAGGTGTTATTGCCCCACCCTACTGGCAGCTTGGTTGTGGTGGTATATAAAATGGTGAGGTGCCTTTTCCACTTTCTCAACCATTTAAGCAGTAGCCAAGACCTGGCATGCCTGTATCCATTGTTGGAGCTAGATGGCTTGGCTTGGTGAAATATGGCAGTCAGACAGGGCCCTCTGCCTGAAATACTGGTGTCAGTGCCCTCTCAATCATCATTGACCAGGTCAGATCTTGAAATTAACTGATCTGTGGGGATTGACCCTGTCAAATGTCAGAAAAAGTAAGTAGAATAGTAAAGTTCAGACATTTCCTGGAAACAAGACAAATCCCTGACTTCGAAGGAAGTTGTATCCGAGGTCCCCAGGACTCACAGGACTCAGAAGCTGTTATACTCAACACTTACAGTTTATTACAAAAAAAGGAGAGAGGATAAAATTAGTGAAGGCACACGGGTCAAGTCCTGAGGAAACCAGACACAAGCTTCCAAATATTCTCTCCCAGTGGAGTCGTGTGAGACACAGTTACGCAGGAATGATGTGTGACTACATATGCAAAGTGCTGCCAGCTAGGGAAGCTTGCTCAGGCTTGAGCATCCAGGGTTTTTATTGGGGGTCAGTTGTGTAAGCATGTAGCACCTGCATGATTGACCACAGTTATTGAAGCTCTAACCCCCCCAGAGAAAAAGCAGATGTTCACCATAAATCACATTGTTAGCATAAACTATCTAGACAAACTGGAACAGTATGGCCCAGCGCCTCAGGCATGCAAAAACACTCTTATCTGACAGAACATTCCAAGAAGCTGGAAAGCCCATCCTGAAAGCGTGCCTTTCTTGGGAATTTTCAAGATTTAAACAACCCAGGCCTGCTGGGCCAGCTTATTCCTTCACAGAAGGGTTATGGCAGAAGGAAGTCTTCCAGAATCCAGAGATCTGTGAGTGTGCCAGAACTGTAGAAAGGTCCACTCCTTCAAGTGTGCATGGGGCTATTGGCACATTGCAAATCCAAAACATTGAGGACTGAATTGGCAGCTGTTGATTTTCTTAACATTACCCTTAGCAAATTTATTTTTGGAAAAGGGAAGTACTTTTGTATCTGGGATTAAGGCTGAGGTTGGAAAAGGGTATCAGCTGGGATGACCCTCCTCACTACTCTCTCACTAGTCAGAAGTTGCTGTTTTCTCTTGATGTTACCTGGAGAATAAAATTCCCTTTTATAAATAAAGTTTAGAGGAGTAGAAAGAAATGCATTGTTAGCAGTAGCAGGTATACTTTATAGTATTGTGAGATTTTGACCAAAAGAAAACAAGAAAACTTTTGCAGACCTTAGAATGAATGATCCTAGAGACCAGAGACCATGTTTTATTCACTTTTGTAGCTTCAGTATCTGTCATAGTACCGTAACACCTGTTATATAGGAGGTTCTCAGGGTTTAACTTGAATGCTTGAGTGTGCTTGATGATATAGGTGGGAGGAAGGTATGTCATGGAAAATCATGGACTTATGCAAATATCTCTAAATCTATTTCTCTACTTCTGACCTCTTTCCTAATATTTAAACTTGAATTTCCAACTACCTGGTGATCGTCTCTCCACAAATCTAGTCTTTAAAACCCAACATTTCTGGATATATATGTAACTCCGTCTCATTGAGTTGTATACATTATATATGTACAGCTTTTTATATGTAAGTTATATCTCAATAAAGTGGCTTAAAAATTTTTTTAAATGAAACCCAACATTTCTAATGCCAAATTTATCTTCTCTCTTCAAAGTAGCTCTTTTCTCCATAGTCCCTACCTTGGATAAGGACCATCTTCAATACTCCTTTCTCATGCCAGTAGCTCTTACATTCAGGTGGTTATCATATTGGCTCTGCCTTCAGAGTAGCATCTACATTTGTCTCTTCATATTTATCCCCACTGCCGTGTACCACTCAGACTTCATTACTACTCAATGGCATGGTTTTAATAATCTCTGTCTGTCTTCAGTCTCTCCTCCTGTTTATTCTCTGTGCTTGAGAACACGTGATCTTATAAAGTATGGATTCATTTATGTTGTTTCCTGAAAACCTTCCATGACACTCTACTGCCTACAGGGTAGAGTCTAAATTCCATATCCTCATACAGCCACCTCATTTCTGTGTTTTTCACTTTATCTTGCAATTTCTCCAAATTTCTCCCAACCATCCCTGTACTACAATCTCAGCCAATTTGCTGATCTAATATCACAGCTCACCCTCACCCACTCCCAGGCCTTCACTCTTAGTACAACCTTCATCCTGAAACCCTGGCCTCTTTTTCAGACAGGATCCTTTAAAAGCCTCTACAGTTCCTCTTCCTTTAACTGCATATAAAAGTTACATAGATGCATTTTGTAAAAGTGAAATAATATAGAGGAGATTACAAAGCAATTACATTGTTACATTTGGTAGTATTAACTAGTCTGTAATTTCCCCATTTCCAGAAAAGCCTTTCTTTTTTTTTTTAAACCAGATCTGTCTTCTAAATTTTTGAATAATGTAAATGTAACCCTTAAAGAAAGTCATGAGGTAAAAGTCTATTGTGCTTAAAACTCCTTTAAATATTAAAAACAATATTAGTATCAAGAAGTGGGAGATAGATCTAATAAATTATTATAAATCTATGCAGGGATTTAAAAGAATGTGGTAAATTGACATGAAATGGCACAAGAAGTGGATTATAATAAATGCTCAGTAAACATAAAGTAAAGGGTAGATCACAGAATGGTAGGTTAAGAATAATCATATTGTATAAAATAAGCTATTTATGAGTACATGTTTTATCATACAAAACTGCCTAGTTCTGGGAAAGGGAGGAGGTGATCATAAAGACTGACTTTTTGAACTTTTTTTCATATAATATACACTTGTATCTTTTGTGCGTGCTGTTGGTTTGTCATATACTGGTTTGCATTACTACTTTTTTAATAGACCATTTAAAATTATTGCAAAATATTCAAATATAAAATGCCAAGCAGTACAGTAAAAAAAAAAAAAAAAGTCTATTGTGCTTATCCCAACTTCTACCATTTCATCGTTCTTTCCTTTCTGAATGTCCCTGCCTTCTACTGTTGTCATTTTCTTTCTGTTCGCATAGCTTTCTTTAGGCATTATTTATGAGTAGGTCTTCTAGCAACAAATTTCTTAGTTTTCCTTTGTCTAATAATGTCTATTTCCTTTTCATTCCTGAAGGCTACTTTCATTAGATGCAGGATTCCTGATTGACAGTTGTTTTCTTTCAGCACTAAGAATGATTGTGTACTTCTTCTGGCCTCCATAGTTTCAGACGAGAAATTCCTTGCCAATTCAAATTTGTGTTCTTCTACAGATAATATGCCATTTCTCTTGGCCTAAGTCTCCTTATGCCACTGGGTGGACGACCAGGAGATAACAAACGCAGCTGATGCAGGTGTATCGGCCCGCTTGCTGGTTTCCCAGGGGTTGGGTAGTCTTGGCACTGCTGAGGAGCTGCTGCTGTAGGCTGCTCAGAATTCCATGCTGGTTCACTGGTTGTGGAGTGGGCGTTGGGATGGCCCTTGGAGCTTTACTGCTGCTATCTTAGGTGAATTGGACTGCCCACTAAAGCCTGATTTGTGGAGCAGGGGTCACGACAGTTCACTGGAGCTTCTTTGCTGATGCTACAGTCGTGTTGGCCCATCAAGTGCCCTGGTTGTAAAGCAGAGGTTGGGTGGGCCCACTAGGGCTTTGAAGGTGCTGCTCAAGGCAGATTGGCCAACTAGTACCTCAAGTAGAGGAACTAGGGTTGGATCTCCCCACTTGGTCGCTGTTGTGGTTCTTGTTTCCCAGTCCTTTGGCCAGAGAGAACAGACTTTTATTGCTTTTGTGTTTATTTTTTTGTCTACGCCTGATGGTTGTTTCAGGCTGCAGGCCTCTACAGTGCTCAGCCCAGTGTGTATCGGATCTTAGGAATCTCACCACATTGCCATTCTTCAAGTCCTGGGGTTGGTTCTTAGCCAGCCAAGTCTACTGCCTTCTTTCCAGCTCTCAGAGCCCTTGACTCATTATCCACTGAATTATTTCCAGGGTAAATAATTGTATTTAGAGCAGGAGGGAAAACTGAGTCCAGGCTATCTTGTTCCTTCTTGCTCCTTTTTTTAATGGATAATTTATCTTCATAAGTCTTTCTATGAATAAAAATTGAGTTAAGATCTCTTCTGTTCCTTGAATAGTCTTTAAAAATAATATTTGCTATCATTTATTGAACATTTATTTTTTAATAAAAGCTTTATTGAAATATAATTTACATCCAATACAATTCACTAATTTAAAGTGTACAATTCAATGGTTTTTAGTATATTCATCACAATAAATTTTAGAATATTTTCATGACCGCAGTCACTCTCCACTTTCTTCAACCTTTCTCTCTCTCCCTACCCCAGCCCTAGGCAACTACTAATCTGCTTTCTGTCTATATGGATTTTCCTATTCTGGGTATATCATATAATGTGTGGTATTTTGTGACTAGATTTTTTCACTCCACATAATGTTTTCAAAGTTCATCAGTGTTGTAGTATGTATCAGTATTTCAGTCCTTTTATGGCGAAATAACATTTCATTGTGTGTGTATACCACTTTATTTATCCATCCATCTGGTGATGGACATTTGGGTTGTTTCCACTTTTTGGCTATTGTGACTAATGCTGCCATGAAATTTTGTGTACAAGTTTTTGTGTGACATGTTTTCATTTTTCTTGGATATAATGGAATTGCTGAGTCATATGCTAATTTTATGTTTAACATTTTGAAGGACTGCAGGCTGTTTTTCAAAGCGATTGCACCATTTTGCACTCCTACCAGCAATGTATGAGGGTTCCAGTTTCTCTACATTCTTGTCAACACTTGTTATTATCTGTCTTTTTTATTATAGCCTTTTAGTGCATAAGAAGTTATATATCATTGTGGTTTTGACTTGCATTGCCCTAGTTACTCTAGTTACTAAAGTCATTGAGCATCTATTCATGTATTTTTTGGGGATATGTATATGTATCTCTTTGGGCACATGTCTTTTAAGATATTGTGGTCATTTTAAAATTGGGTTCTTTGTCTTTTTTATTATTGTGTTGTAATAGTTCTTTATGTGTTCTACATATGAGTTCCTTCTATTATTTTGAAATATTTCCTCCCATTTGGTGAACTATTATTCCAATTTCTTGATGGTGTCATTTGAACCACAGACAATTTGCACTTTGATGAAGTCTGATTTATCTTTTTTTTTTTTGCTGTGCTTTTGGTGTCATATCTAAGAAACCATTGTCTAATCCAGGGTCACAAAGATTTCTGCCTGTGTTTTCTTCTAATAATTTTATAGGTTTAGCTCTTACAGTTAGGCCTCTGATCCATTTTGAGTTAATTTTTGTACATGGTATGTGGTAGGCATTCAGCTCCATTCTTTGTATGCAGATATCCAGTTGTCAGAGCACCATTTGTTGAATTTCCTGAGTGATCTTTTTCTTTTTTATTATTGTGATAATACATGCATTACATGATATTTATCATTTTAACCATTCATAAGTGCACAATTCAGTAGCATTAAATACATTTGCAATGTTGCATAACCATCACTGCTATCTATACCCAAAATGTTTTCATCATCCCCAACAAAAACTCTGTACCCATTAAACAATGACTCCCTCTACTCCCCTCCCTCCAGCTCCTGGTAACCTCTATTCTACTTTTGTCTTTATGAATTTGTCTATTCAGGGTACCTCATATAAGTGGAATCATGCAATATTTGCCTTTCTATGTCTGGCTTATTTCACTAAGCATAATACCCAAGGTAATTTTTGTGTTTTATTAATGTGGTGTTTCTCTTTCTTCCTGTTGGTTATTTTTCACATACCTGGTGATCCTCATTTGTTCAATTGTGTATTAGGTGATAGATGGTCTGATTATTCTCAGTGTATTAAGTTTTCCCATCCCCCTGTCCCCCAGCGGCAACAGGGAGTGAGGAAGACGTGATTGGGAGTTTTGTCTCTTGAGGATCCAGTGGGGAACAAACAGGACCCTCATTACCCTTGCCAAATGCCAGAATGTGAAGGGCTTTACTTTGAGGAAGCTATTGCCAACACTAAAAGCATTAACTCACCCCAGCCAGTTTGCTCAGTATGTTAAGAGAAAAACCCCATTTTATTGTTTTATTGCTGACTGTGGCTCCTTGTGTGGGGCCTCAGGCCAGCCACTGTGGCCTTTATCAGTTCTGTGTCACGTCCCACTTCTCCCGTCCAGTGCTTCTGCAAACGAAGTACCCTTCTGGGGCCCCTCTATTTGGTGGATCAACTCCCATACCTGTGGCAGCATTATGGTGACACTCTAAGTGGTATAGTTTGGTTATATAGGCTTCCTCTGCTCTGCTTTCTTCATTAATGCACTTCTATTTGCCATCTTTTACACTAGAAATGTGCTGAAATATCTGATTTGATGCCCCTTTTTTCTTTTTCTCTTTATTGTTATGGCTTTAGTCTTTTTTATTTTTAGCATCTATATGGTCATTTCTGTGGGGTCTGGAGAGGAATGAGAATTGAGTGTATGTGCTAACACCACTCTCTAGAACTAGAAGCCCAGGCCTCACTTACCATGCTTGAGTCTTCTCTCATTGTTTCTGTTAAATATCTTGTTCTCCATCCACACTCTGTGCTTCTTCAGATCTTGGTTGATGAACCTAACACTGGGATTTGAGCAGGGTAGATGTTCACTGAACAGTTGTGATAGCTCCAAGTAGATGCAAACCAAGTAAATTAAATGCCAGAATTATTAAAATTGGTAAAGAAACATGTGAAGGAGAATAATTTATACCAAACTGTTATTTAATCTGTTCTTTAGTCTTGTAGATAGGGTAACAATGCCTGTTCTGCTTATCCCTACTTTCCTATGTCACGTTTGATTTGGAAAAGATAAATTATACAAAAGATCATATTATCTAATCATCCTATAAATTACTCCCTGAAAACAAGTCTTATGGGTTTAGAAGGCTGCTTTCCTATAACCCTTTGCATACACCATGTTATAACACTTGTCATGCTATTGTAGTTGTTGGTTTACATGCCTGCCTCTCTGGCAGGGGTACTCAGAGTAGGGAATGTGTCTTATTCTTTTTTGCCTTCTATCAGTCTAGTTTAGTATTTGACAGGGCTAGAGAAAGGAAGTGAGAAAAATAGAAAACCGCTATTGATTGTGCTTCTGATGATTATAGGCATTGTACGAACTGTTTTATATGTATTATGTCTGATTTTAACACTTTTCTGAAATAAATACTATTATACCCACTTTACAGATAGATAATGCAAGTCTCAGAGATTTTTCCAAGGTCCCACAGTTGTCAGGTGGCAGAACCAATATGAAGGTGTTAACTGAAGAAGAAAAGGAGGAAGGGATGTCAAGCATGGAAGCAATGATTTTCATAATAGTATGAAGGAGTTAACAGAGGAAATATTTTGCTTCCTGGACAGCCTGGCTCAATATCACATCACAGAAAAATAGTTTCACCTGTGCCTTAGGAGACTGAGAGACCTGTGGAAATGATCTGAAAAATTAAGTGGAAAGATGTTACATCAGTACAAAATGTATGCTGGGATACATTATATATAACATTTGTAATGTTAAAAGGGTCTAATTGTTACTTTCTTCTTCCCTGTTAGCACTGGGATGAGACCAAGTCCACAAGTCTAACACTTAGTAATTTTATTAGGGAGCTCCTTCTTCCTTATCCAAAGGAAGATACTTTCCAGAGGCTAGCAAGATTCTTTATTTGAGTGTTTACTCCCCTTCTTCTTTCACCCTAACTTGTTCCTGTTAGGGGGTCCATCATTTTCTGTTGCCTAGGTAATTCTGGTGCTGACTACCTGTTGGTTATCTGTGGATGAGACTTAGACTGTTCACACTGCAGAGCCTCTGCCATGTTAATGTGAGATAGGTCACTTGGAGACTGTTTTGAGCCTTTGCTACTCATTCATATTTGGAAGAAACTGTAAGCAGCTTACTATGTCCGTTTCACAGATTCATTGTGTTCTGCATTATGGTTTTCCACTGGGTATAAGTTGACCCTAAAAAGGACATCCTTTTGTAGCAACTGGGGGCTTTTTGGAGTTCTGTAACAAATGGACTTTATTTTGAAATGTGTGTTATACTAATCAACATACAGAAGATTCCTGGTTTAATAGGAAAACAAACTTAATATCTTTTTAAATGTTTGCAGGATTCTATCTGAAACTAACACATTTAACAGGCAATAGAATAAGACTAGCCAGGAATTGGATTTCTTTTCTTCATTTTTAAAGCAATTTGCAAAAAATTGAACTTGTTTCTTCAAATAGATATTGAATGCAACAGAAGTTTTACATAAATAAGCCATTCTAATATCAACGGAAAAGTCACAGGTAAAAACACTCTGATATGAAAATGCTATTTTAGCATTCAAGAATATAAATAGTAGAGATTTCATATAGACATTCTGCCTAGCAAAACAATTAAGAGCACAGCCTCTGGAGGCACATTGCATGGGTTTGAATCCAAGTTTGGGCAAGTTGATTAAACTCTCTGTGCCTTAGTTTCCTCACATGTGAAATCAGAATAATACCTCATAGATTTGTTAAAGATTAAAATGAGTTAATATAAGTAAAGAGCTTAGAGCAGCCCCTAGTTTATAGTTAAGCACTCAATAAATGTTAGCTATTATTATTTGCATTTTGATAGTTTCAGTGCAGACATGGTAGTTAATTTAGGTACCCAGCAATTAATGAAAAGAAAAGTTACAAAGTCGTGTTGTTGTTGTACATGGTTCATGATGGGAATTGAAACTGTCAGAGCAGACAATTTTGGAAAGCTCGGCTTAAGGCTTAGTTCTTTGTAAGGGTACAGGTAATGCAGATGGTGGAGTAAAGGGATGTTCAAGGAAGGGCAGGACAGAAGAATCCAGCAAGAAGGTAAAACAGTGTCATTGGATTGAAAGTGTGAAAAATGTTAACTGTGAGACAGCGGTTCAAGAAAGCTGACTACCTAGTTGGCAGCGGAGAACAGCACAGCATTGGCAGAAACTCAAGTGCTGGTGTTTTGACCTTGCATTGTTCACCCCTCGTGTAATCTGGGGAAGATCTCCTAACATTTATGGACCGTAGTTTTCTAATCTATAAAATTATTTGGCTGGGTTTGATTCATGAATCTCCTTCTAACACTTTTGTTGCTGGCTTCCATGATCTGGGTTACAGGTAACCTTTGAGTGATTTTCGTACATAGTATGCCCAAAAGCCAGATTGTAGGGAGTTAAAGAGTGATTAAATGGTGGGAGACCATCTGTTCAGCAAGTGAGTTTGCTGCAGTCCAAGACAGGTTATAAACCTCTCCTAATTTAGTAGATTTGTTATATAGCACTCCTAGAATATGGATTTATACCTGCTTCCCTTTTTTATATTCTTGTTTCAGATCTGTTCACAGTTTTTAAAGGTTTATTAGCCTTAGGTGATTTAGGGAAATTTTGTATGAAGCTCAGTTTTATTTGTTCATTCTAATGCTCTGAAAGAGTGTAACCAGTCTGAGACATAATTTCTACTTAAAGGATTAAAAAAACTCTACTTCATTAGCTTGACAAAGAAAGAAAGTGCTTGTGTGGGACCAAAAAGCCAAATTTATCTACAAGCATGGGAATGAATTTGAGTGCTGAACAGAAGTTCTTATGATTATCATAATGAAACAGAATAAAATAGTCAAGGCCTCAGAAATGCTTCTGAAAGTCTAGCCTGCCTATGCCACAGTACCCAAAGGTTCTCTTCAGGAATACTGTCTGCAGTCTTTAAGGGAAAGGAAAGTCTCCTATCAACTAGTGTTTATACCAGAGCCAATGAAAATTAAATACTTGGTCAAAAACATCCGGAACTTAGAAAAGTTAAATTTGAAGTAAAAAAAAAAAGAAAAAGAAAGAAAAAATGAGCTTAAACAAATGTAATAGCATCATTTTTTTTTTTTTTTTAATTTTTGGCTGCATTGGGTCTTCGTTGCTGCGTGAGGGCAGCGAGCAGGGGCTACTCTTCATTGCAGTGCATGGACTTCTCATTGCAGTGGCTTCTCTTGGTGCAGAGCACGGGCTCTAAATGCACGGGCTTCAGTAGCTGTGGCTCGCGGGCTTAGTTGCTTCGTGACATGTGGGATCTTCCCGGACCAGGGATCGAACCCGTGTCCCCTGCATTGGCAGGCGGATTCTTAATCACTGTGCCACCAGAGACATGTCATGCTAATTAACCCACTGAACTTGTTAAAATTAAAAGTTCCAATAATAGGCGTGAGATATAATGAAATATTTCATCTACAAGATGAAGACTTCTTATATTCATGGCTGAAATGTAAAAGAGGAAAAATAGACCCAAGCAAGAAAACAAGGTTTATTGTCCAAAATAAAGATGTACAAGGAATATTATGATCTAGTATTGTTTTAATGAATCTACTGCAAGTCTCAATTTGTGCCCCTGTATTCAACACACTGAGCCCACTTATATTCCTGGCACTTTACTCTGAGAACAGAATCCTGTTTATTCGTAAATATAAATAAATTTATGAATTTACCTGGGACATCCCTATTTCCCTTTTTTTTCTTATTTTTGAATCTACGAAAAGTTTTTAAAGGTCTGTTGATCTTTGAAGAGAAACCTATCCTTTATTTCTATTCTAACCCTCTCTTATTTAATGATCCATATTATGAGGCGCTGTCAACCAGAGGACTGGGCTTTGGGAGCCCTACTCCCTGACAGTGAGGAGCAGTGTTCTCTCACAAGGTCCTTAGAGAGTTCCAGGTGTGTTTGCCAGTGTACGAATAAAATATGAGTATTTTTGGTCAGCTACTTGAAGCAATATTTTACGTTTATGGCATAATCATCATGATAGAGCAGATCATGTGTGTTGAAGCACCCTTGAGAGAATTCAGTTTCACATTTATCATTTTCAGTGATACCCAAGCTTTAAATCTGAGAAGTAGACTAGCACATTTAATATGCCAATTAAAATGGATTGATCTACTTTGACAGTCTTTGGAGAAAAGGTCAATATGAAAGGAATGCTTTTTAGTCATAAAGGCTTATTTTCTAAGCTGCAAAGGTTCTAAATTTAGGATGAAAGTCAGTACGTATTTACTAAATCATGTACATATTTATACAGATCTGAGCTAAAAGCATATACACTTGTTGGTCTCTCAATTTTCAAATTAATGAAGAAAAGGGGGTTTCATACTTTGTTTTCTGAAAATACAGTTGCATAAAATTTTGTACAAATTATTTTCCTGAAGATTAAAGAATATGAGATATATATGTAATTTTTATTTTTAAGAAGGTGATATAGTATAGTGGCTTTGCATCATACAGGCCTAGCTTATATAAAACCCATTTCTTCTACTTACTAACTCAGTGACCTTGGACAGTTTAATTAATCTCTCTATGCCTCACTTTCTTCATCTATTCTTTTTTTTTTTTTTTTTTTTTTGCGGTACGCGGGCGACGCGCAGGCTCAGCGGCCATGGCTCACGGGCCCAGCCGCTCCGCGGCACGTGGGATCCTCCCGGACCGGGGCACGAACCCGCATCCCCTGCATAGGCAGGCGGACTCTCAACCACTGCGCCACCAGGGAAGCCCCTCTTCATCTATTAAATAGGGATAATACTTCATAACTCATGGTGGTTGTATGTAATTAAGTGGTAATATTGTATGTAAAGCTCTTAACAAAATGTCTGACATTATAAGACCTAAATAAATATTATTGCTATTTTTATTTTATTCCAGATAACTTATTTTGTAAATAATATTACTTTCTCATTAATGAGAATGAGAAAAATCCTAAACAGTCTGGAGAAAAACATTATATTTTCAACATTTTGGCTATTACTATGCATAGGCTTTCTTATTACGCATAGTCTTACTGGATATTCAGTTTTGCACTCGCTAACACTTATTTATACTGTCATAGTTATTTTTCATATTATTTCTATAAAATGTTGTTTTAAATGTCTATATGATGTTTCTTTATTTGGCTATATCAAGTTTCTTGTATCATATAATGTAATATATGGCTATATCGAGTTTCCTGTACCATATAATGTAATACCCTTTAATGTAATAATTTCTATTCTAGAAGTTTATCCTAATAAGAGCCAATTAAGATTTAATGTATACTGCATTATAGTGTTCTTAAGACTGCTGTTGTGGCTAAATGGCTTTTCGTTAAAAGGTCTCTACTTACTTATCTGTTCCTAAATGAAATATTTTATATTCCATAGTGTTCATTAGCCAAAGAAAATAAGGCAAGAGATAAGATAAAACAATTTTTCACACTTACATAAAAATGAAACTCACTTTCTAGAAACTTTCCTTCCCTAAGACACACTTGATCCAAATGTATTGTTATAGACCTTAGCCTAGATTTGGGAATGTTTTATTTTTTAATCAAATGTGTCTATATAAACCATAAAACTACCCATAGCTCTGTAGAGAGGAGTTGATTCCTTCTTGTTTCACTGATAAAGTTCAAAATTATTTGCCATGCCATTATGTTTATTACCTGTACCTCACATACATGGTAGAATATTAAAAGTATATTAAGAGACTATTAAGATTATCAAGAGCATCTTGTTTAATTCCCTCATTTTATAGAGCAGGAAACAGATTCAAAGAGAAGTGACATGTCCGAGGTCACACAGGTACATATCCAATGCTGGAACCCAGGTGTTCTGAAGTGTGGCCTGGTGAGCCATATACACCATGGTGAAAATGCACATTTACTGCATGGTATTAAAGAAAATACTATTCACTGACACTTATTAAAAATGATAAGGCAGACTATTCAGGACCATCACAATAGGTATACGGACCACTGCAGTGGGATTTTACAGTGGGGAAGAGAGATTGGACTCAACTCCAAATATAGCATGGGCAAGAGGGAATTTATAGCCAAGGAGCAGGGTGATGGTCAGTGGATGAAAAATTACTAAGAGGAAATATCACAGGTAAGGGGGATTCTGGCTAAACCAACCAACAGGATTCTTTGCTTAAGACTGGCCAGGGTGATCAGATATCACTTGGGGGTTGGTAGAGGATGAGGAATCTGAACAGATACAGAGGCTGAACAAATAGATATTGATGGTGAGGGTTCTGGTTAAACTGACTAAGCAGGATTCTTGCTAAAACTGAATTTTACAAGGAAGCACACAGATGAGCCTACAAGGAGGTTCAGGAGCCTGACTAAAGTTTGCTTAAGTGAAGAATCATTGGCAGTGGGGCTTATAATACTAATGTCATTTTCCTGTGTCCTCATTGTCCCTTAATTATGACTAAGGTAGATAGTCTTAAGCAGCATATCTTTCATTATTGCAGCTTCCACACAGCAACTAGCATAGTGCTTCTATAGCTAGGCCAACAAATAATCAATTTATCAACCAGTCACTTACCAGTAGGAATGTGAAACCACTATTTAGTTTCTGTCATTCCTTTGTTTTCTCCTACATTGGAATGTTTTTCATTTATTTTTTTTTTTTTTAGCACTCGAGAGTTTGACCTTATTAATAATCATTATATATTAAAATACTTGTATAAACTTTTATAATGTCTATTGATTAAACATTATAGTTGGGCTGTTTTGCAGAAGATAAGTTAAGATTTGAATTTTGAAGAATTGGAAAGAATGTAAAGGAAGGATTAGCCTCATTAAGTAAGGAGCCATTTGAATATATTTTTAGATTATATTCAATTTAGAAAAAACTAAATTTTGAGTATTTGACCTGTTAAATTTCTCTTATCTCTTTGTATGTCTTTAAGACTGTCCCTGTACACATGCAAGCCACTGTTTTAATTTTGACAAGTGGGTTTTTTTTTTTAATTTGGAAGATATCAATAGTTGCACTTTAAAAATTAGCCCTGTATTGATAGTTTTGATTTGACATAGATACAACTTAACTGTCTGTTGCATTTTCTCAGATTACATTATCCTGTTGTATCCCATACTTCTTAAGAATGTTAAATTAGAAATGTCAGAATATAATGCCTAAGAAATATATCTTTTGAAAATCACTTTCAGTGGCTTAGAAGGCCATATTCGTATAATGCATACAATTTTATATAATTTCATAAATTTTATGAATTTTCATGAGAAAATCTTCATATTTTATTCTTAATTATTTTTGTGAGCACCTTATTATTTCCTCAGTCTTATTTAAAATGTCTTCCGTTGTGGGAGTGTGTGGTTTGGAGAGCAAAAGGGACACTGTGGCATGGTCAGATAACTGAACACAGATTATGACTCTTCTATCATTAATCAGAGACTGAAGAAACTAATAAAGTTAGCCCAAGAATACGAGTTAAAGGTGGGAGTGAAGAATAAATAATCGTATGTAGCAGAGCATGAGCCCTTCCTTGCACTGGGTCAAAATTGTTGAAAGTGGGAGACAGAGTTTTAAGTTCTCAGAAGTGTCTGTAAAAATAAAGGTTAAAACTACGCTAATGGAGGTTAGGGGATTAAGAGGTACAAACTACTATGTATAAAATAAATAAGCTATAAGGATATATTGTACAGCACAGGGAATATAGCCAATATTTTATAATAATTTTAAATGCAGTATAATCTATTAAAATTTTGAATCACTGTGTTATAAACCTGAAACTAATATAATATTGTAAATCAGCTATACTTGAATAAGAAAAAACTAGACTAATGTATTCTAGTGCATGCTGAGATACCTCTAATAATGAATGGATCTTTTCTTTTGAATCCCAGGCATTAACTCACCCAACTTTTTTCCCTCCACCTTTATCCTGTTCTGTTTTGATATCCATTCTTTCTTCTATATGTCAACCTCTTTCCTTCTACATACTTCTCCTCAGTCTGTAGAGATGTTTAATTGTCCCTGACCTTAAAAAAAAAAAAAGAAAAAAATTCCTCAAGTGTGCCCCTCTGTCAACGTTCCCTTCTTTCCTTCCCTTTCAAACATCTTAGAAAAATACTTGCACCATCTCCATTTCTTCAGCTTCCAGCCACTCTTTACTCTATGCAGTCTGACTGCTTATACCACCGACCTACTAAAACACCTGCAAAAGGTTACTCCTGACCTCCTAATTGATAAATCCATTGATCTTTTTTCAGATTTTAGTCTGTTTGTCCTCAAAGATATTCAGCACTATTGAATACTCCTTTCTCCTTTAAACTTTGTAAAAGCATAGAAGTAATCTTTGATTCCTCCATACCTATGTCACTGCTTCTCCCCTTCCCAATCCAGTCATGTCAATTCTGTTTCCTAAATATTCCTGAGATCTTTTCACTTGCTCCTTCTTCATTCCAACCACTATCATCTCTCAACTGCAGCGCTCAGTGAATCTCCTTGTTTCCTCTCTGCCTTCTGCAAACCATGTCTATATAGCAGCCATTACAAGTTAATATATATAAAATGCTTGGGCAGAACCTGGCCTATAGTAGGTACTATATATGTATTTATTACTATTGTTCTAAAAATGTAAATTACATTGAGTCTTTCCTTGTTTGAAACCCTTTTAAAAAGGGTTTCATTCCACTTAGATGAAAGCCAAATGCCTTGTTACCTTAGAAGGCCCTTTTGGGCCATAACTCCACCCTCACCTCTTATTCTTTTGCTTGCCTGTTATACTGCACATACACTGGTCTCCTCTTAGTTCCTCAAACCCTTCAAGTCTTTTCTTCTCAGGGCCTTTGCTATTCCTTCTGCCTGAGTGTTTATTACCAGATCTTGTTCCTTCTTGATACTGAATTCAGTCTCAGATTTAATGACACCCCCCAGGAGAATTATTTTCTGACTATTAATCTAAAGTAGCCCTATCTCCAGTTACTCTATTATATCATCCTTTACGTTTATCCTTTTTATTCTTACAGCTCATATACCTTTTTCTATAAAGTCCTCCTCAATTCTCTGAGACTAAATTAGATGCTCCCTCCCTTGCCCTCAAAGCACCCACCGGTTAATAGCATTGTATTTACTATCCTACTGAACTCCATACATAGTTTGTCTTCTCTGTTCTATGGTAAGTTCCTGAAGAATAGGAATAACATTTCACCTATCTTTCTGCCATCCTCGGTGCCTACCATGATGTTTGGATGAATGAACAGGTGAACAAACCCTGAGCATTTCTAGTACACAGATTTGTTGAATTGTGATCTCATCAATATGGAAGACATTTAGGTTTACTCTGCTAAGAGCGATGGTAAGCGTGTGTCCTCCGCAGTCAGGTCCCCAGTGAGAATCTACACTAGAAACAGTTTGGCCTCAACCAGTGAACATGGCTGTATATAGTTAAAAGCTCGTGGGATTCTAGAGCTTGCTGGGTTCCTCTGTAACTGTTCGGTCTCTAAGCCAGCAGCTATAAATCTTACCACAGGTTCTCCCTTGTACTGTTTAATTAGCCCAGTCTTTTTGTTCTTGAGAAGAGCATCTCGTGCTGAAAGAGAAAGTAGAACAGGTTTTTATACTTTTCCCCCTTCAAAGCCTCTCTTCTTAGGTGGCTTTCACATTGTAATAACTGTACATGTGGCCTGTCCATTCATTTCCACTCATACATGGAGTCGTGCACTTGGCAATTCTCTAGTGTACTGAAAAGTTTACTGTCTAGCTGGTAAGATGAGGCAGTCTGATTTGGTAGAGAGAACACTGGACCAAGTTAGTCCAGAGACCTGGATTCTATTTCTGGGTCTGCCACTAACTTGCTCAGGACCTGGACCATTTCCCTTGCCTGTACCTCAGTCTCCTCATCCATCAAGTGGGTTACTGATTTTTATCAAGGAAACACATTTTTCAGACAAAATCTTAGGCAGAATTTCAGCATAAAAAATAGTTTACAAGTTGTGCTGCTCTGGCTGAAGTGGAGTCCTCTCATGGACTCCGTCATACCTTTTTTTATTACCTACTCCCAGATGACAAAAATGGCCCCTTCTACATCTGGCATTTCAACTCAGACACCAGAGAAATGATCTAGTCAGTGCAGGCATCCAAAGGAGAAAAACCAAAAACAAGTTGTCTTGCTATAACTTGCTTCCTTTTCCCCCATGATTCTAAATAGCTGGTTTCCATTTGTCTACCACTGGAGACCTTTCATTGGTGGTAACCCAACACCTGAGGTCCTTTGAAATGACATGGAAACCCTGAGAGGGAAATGGCTAGATTTTTGGAACCTATACTCCCCTTCTTCTGCCTCTACCTCTCCTATCTCACCCTCATTTTACCAGTCTTTCTCTATGTTGACTACTCTGTTGTGTTTTTATAAGTTTCTCATCATTTGTTCTTCCTGCTGGTTATGATTAAATCTGTGTGAACACCATGAGTCAGGGTTTCTCCACCTGGGCCCATATAGTCATTTTAGCATCGTTTCCAGGAAATAAACAATACCTTTAGCACAGTCATTTCTTTAAGATAAATATATAGAAACATCCAGTTACATCATGTGCTTAGACAGGAGTAAAAACAGTTTAACAAATCAATTTGTTGTGACAAAAGGATGATTAGTAGTCTCTTCCAAGATAATTGCAGTCATTGAAAGGACTGCTCTCAAAAACCATTGCCCTAGTTATTCATTCAGGCATTTGAAACTGTGTGTCTGAGGTCTGGGAATACTTTTTAAAATTCATTTGTTTTCCTCTTAAATAGAAAGGTTGTATAATCACTAATGCAATGTATAAATACAGGGATCCTAAAGGGCCATTTTCTCCCTGGCCTTCTCTACTCTTAAGCCAAGTTTAGCTTTTTAACCATGCTGTTGTTGGTATTTCCACTTACCTTTCCTCTGCATCCCTATTCATTTTCTCCAAGTAGCTGCTTTGGCTTGGTTGGAAATGTCAGAATAAGATGCCAGTGTGTTCCAGTCAGGATGTGCCTGTGTTCAAACTGCTGTAGCCTGTTACTTGGCTCTTGCAGGAAAAATACTGTGGATATGGTGTCTCCAGTTGGCATTGAGATGTATAAAGCATCTGCCTGGTTTCTTCAGCTAATGAGGTTTCGCTGAAAAAAGAGTGTAATGAAAAAATGCTGGGTGTTGGCAGGACCTGCTGATGAAGGCTGATGAGCATAAATGAGTTTCTATAAGGCCCCAGAAGCAGAGGCAGAGAATGTTTCAATGCACTGCCCTTGAGGCAAGACCAGCCTTGGGTGGGGTGTGACCCGTATTTATTGGCTTCTTTTTTTCTTTCCTTCTCTCCCTCCTCCTGTGTCCTTCTTTCAGTAAAAGACCTACTCAAGCCAGCCACAGTAGATTACTTTATGCAGCATAGGGCATATTAAAAATAAAGCTACTTAGACCAGAGCTTAATACAATGTTGCAAAAATAAGAATTATGAGTTTTACATACTGTATTCATTATTCATTAGAAGAGGTAATTTTTAAATTTAATTGCCAAGAATTTAAGAAATATATTCTATCAAAAAGGAGATAAGAAGGGCTTCCCTGGTGGCGCAGTGGTTGAGAGTCCACCTGCCGATGCAGGGGATATGTGTTCATGCCCCAGTCCGGGAAGATCCCACATGCCGCGGAGCGGCTGGGCCCGTGAGCCACGGCCGCTGAGCCTGCGCGTCCGGAGCCTGTGCTCCGCAACGGGAGAGGCCACAACAGTGAGAGGCCCGCGTACCACAAAATAAAAAAGGAGATAAGAAAATAGATGTTTTGTAGACACCACTTGGAGTTGAGTTTTCTTTAGACCTGATGTCAAGTGAATGAAGAGTGACTGTTGGTAGAACACAAAGGCTTTTGCTCACCACTCGGCTCCCTGTGACTGTAACACATTTCTACAACTGTGTGTTGGTTAATTTTATGTGTCAACCTGGCTGGGACATGGAGTGCCCAAATATGTGGTCAAACATTATTCTGGATGAGGGTTAAGATGTTTCTGGATGAGATTAACATTCAGATCAGTAGAGTGAGCAGGTCAGATTGCCCTCCCTAATGTGGGTGGGCCTCATCCCAGGAGGCCTGAGAGAACAAAGAGGCTGACCCTCCCCCGAGTAAGAGATGATTGTCCCTGCCTGATGGCCTTCAAACTGGGATATTGGCTTTTTTCCTGCCTTTGGACTAGAGCTGGGTCTTGAGCCTCCTGGCCTTTGGACTAGAACTACACCATCAGCTCTCCTGGGTCTCCAGCTTGCCTACTCACCCTGCAGATTGTGGGACTTGCCAGACTTTGTAATTACCTGAGTCAGTTCTTTATAGTAAATCTCTTTCTTCTCTTTATACATTCATAAACACACGTGTGCGCATGCGTACGTGGACACACACACGCACGCACACACACGCACCCTGTTGGCTCTGTTTCTCTGGAGAACCTGAACTAATACAAACCACAGCAGCAAGCAGCACATAATTCATGCAATATATACCATGACAGGCACCATATTGACTTTAGACTTAGACATATCTGCAGTCAGGTTTAAGTTCTGCCACCGACCTTTGACAAATTATTTCACCACTCTTCACTTCAGTTTCCTGATCTTTAAAAGTAGGAGTTTTTGTGACAGTACATATGGCAGACTCTTGAGATACATTAATTCCTTGATATTCTAAACTGGACGACAAAACCAATGTAATCAATAAAATAATACTATAAATCTTATTACTAGGCTGTCATGTTATCTCCATGAATAAGTTATAAATGAACAGAATCTATACATCTTTCTGTGTGCCATTCTCCTAGAAAAGACTCACATGCTTCCCACTGTCCCCTCCCAAAATCCCATCTTACTAATCTTTTCTAGTAACAGTCTTCTAGTGCCCCCACATAAGCCAGCGGTAGTAATGCCTCTGAGTGTTTTTGGTTGAGTGGTTGTTCTGCTCTTAGAAGCAGAATTAAAACGTGATGTTTAATGGTTCCACGATTTAACTATAACCATGTTCAGAGATTTCAGTTGCAAAAGGTTGACTAGCCTTAAATGCTAAAAGATGTGAAAAGATGACATTAATAAGTATGGGACAGGGGCTTCCCTGGTGGCGCAGTGGTTGCGCGTCCGCCTGCTGATGCAGGGAAACCGGGTTCGCGCCCCGGTCTGGGAGGATCCCACATGCCGCGGAGCGGCTGGGCCCGTGAGCCATGGCCGCTGAGCCTGCGCGTCCGGAGCCTGTGCTCCCCAACGGGAGAGGCCACAACAGAGGGAGGCCCACATACCACAAAAAAAAAAAAAAAAAAAAAAAAAGTATGGGACATATACAAAATAAGGGTATACTAAGCAGTTAAAACAAAATATGAGGGTATGTTCTGTGTACTAATATATGATATATGATTAAGTGGGAAAAAGTGCTGATAGTATGCTACCGTTTGTCTAAAATATGAGAAAGTAAGATTATAGATTCTTGTTTGCTTTTATAGGCAAAAGGAAACTCTGGAAAGGGGCATAAGTTATCATAGTAATTGCCTGGTTGGTAGGTGGTGGGGTGAATGCATGGGCCACAGGTAGGAGAGAAACTTCACTGAAAACTTTTTCATAATTTAAAATTTTTTGAACCATATGAATTAATTGTCTATTAAAATTGAATTGAAAAAAGAACAAGGGGAAGGAAAACCATTAGGGTACATTCACATTTAAATTTCTCTGTATACCCTTTGAAAGTTGTATTATACTGTTTTATTTATAGCTCCCAGCTGAAAATCTCCTAGCCTTGTTACTTTGACCTGATTTGGGTAATTTGAAAACTAAAATCTAGGCAGATGTACATGCAGTGTTTTAATTACCATAGTTTAAAATTTTGAGCAAGATGGGTTGCAATATTAATACAGGTAGTGCCCAGCTCACCAGCAAGTTATACTATAAAAGTTTCTCTTCCACTGTTCACTTAAAAATGATTAAGATAGTAAATTTTATGTTATGTGGTTTTTTATCTCAATTTAAAAAACTGTTAAAAAACCCAATCTGACTTTATTCATTTACAGAAATGAAAGTTTTAAATCAGAATATTTTCAACTACAGGTTGTTGGTCCTGAATCATGTAGTTAAAATGATTCGTACAATCCTTAATAGCTTATAAAAATATGTAGGCATTTAGTTATGATTCTTTCCCCTTGTTAAAAATATCTTGTTTATATTTGCAAATATTTGTCCTTTTTGCTCAAGGGAAGATTTGTATATTGCTAATAAAAATGTAACAATACTTAAAAAAAATATTTTTTTTCCAGACCACCAAATGAGTGCCAACTGCCTTCTTTTGGTATAATGTGCTGTGTACATGCTAAGTGAGAAAAGAGCATGAGGCATCCGTCAAGGGTGCACTCTGTAATTATACAGACCACTCGTAAGCATGAAAAAAGCCCTGGCAGAGAGATGGCAAGTGACTCATGCAGACAGCACCTGCTCTTGCTGATAGAGACAGAGACGTCTTGGCATCCTGATGTTTGGGGGACGTTATGGAGGAGACTAGGTTGAAAGAGTGGGCCAGGAACTGGATAAGCAGAAAACAGAAGGAACAGTCCAAGTGTAGGACAGAGGACAGAAACTTGAGATGGACATGATGAACTGCTTTTTATTTTTTTAGTGGAGTGTTCTAAGACAAACAGGGAACTGCAGGTAGAAGTGAAGTTGTAAAGGTCCTCAGGAAGTTGGGGCTTTATTTGGGAAACACTGGTTTTGGAATATAAAAGTGATGTCCTAAACATGACAGAAATATGCCTGTTACTCATCTGCCCACCCTTCCTTCATTCATTCAACAAATATTTTTTCACCACCTCCTTTGTGAAAATCACTGATACAAGAAAATTTCCCTAACCATAAAGCACAGAAGATGGGCAAAGGCAAGTGTGAAGCAGGAAGTCCAGAAAGTCTGTAACAGTGATCCAGGATTGTAGTCATGTTACTGGATTGATAAAAGGGCTAATGTTTTTTAAACACTTAAGAGTATTTGCCAAATATTTTATCATTATTGTAAATGGAGTATAACTGTTAAAAATTGTGAAACACTGTATTGTACACCTGTAATTTATATAATATTATACATCAACTATACTTCAATTTTTAAAAAGCATGTATATTACATTGAAAAAAAAAGAGTATATGCCAGACACTGTTAAATGCTTATATATGTTATGTATTATCCTCATAACCCTATAAAGTAGACACTTTTATTATCCCAATTTACCAATGAAGAAACTGAGGCTTAGAGAGGTCAATTAATATAGTCACACAACAAAGAATAGTATAAATATCATTTGTTTAGCAGATCAAAGTTTGTAAGTATTTTTATAGGCCCTCTTTTGTTTGATCCTCTGCCTATGTGTTAGGCCTCCTAAATAGCATTATTCTCATTTTATAGATAAGCACAGAAGAACATAGAGAAACTTGCCTAGGCAGTCATTCATCAGACAGTAAGCACGTACTGTGTGCCAGGCATTCTTCTAGGCAATAGACAAGATAGATCAAGGTGCTTGTCCTCAAGGAATTGTTTTCTGGTGGGGATGAATAACAGTGAATATATAAGTAAATAATACCAACTAATTTCTGGAGATGACAAGTACTGTGAAGTAGACAAAATAAGGTAAAGTAATAGAGGGGGGCTGGCCACGGTAGAAAATGAAGGCCTGTCTAAGGAAGTGATGATGGTTGAGACCTGTATAACAAGAGGGCCTCATGCAACAATCTGAAGGGAAAACATTCCAAGCAAGAGTGCAGTAAGTACAGAGGCCCTGAGATAGGAACACAGTTGTCATTTTCAGTGGAGAGAACCCAGTGTGGCTGAAACATGGTGAAGGAGAGGAGGGAGAATGAGAAAGAAGAGATAGGCTGGAGCTTGTTTATGTAGGGACTTGTAGGCTGTGGTAAACAGTTTGGTTCTTATTCTGTGGACAATAGGAAGACAGTGGAGAGTTTTAAACAGGGTGTCTGTGTGTATGCATGTTGGGGGGTGGGGTGACATGGTCTGATTTACACTTTTTAAAAAAACCATCCTTGTTGCTGTTTGCAGGATAGACTGTGTGAATGGTGGCGTAAGACTGAGGTAGGTAGAACAGTTAGTTGACCAAGTGAAAGATCATGGTGACTTTGAGTAGGGTGGTAGTAGCAGTGGAGTTGGAGAAAAGTGGTGTGTTTGAGATGTGTTTTGGAGGTAGAGACAGTAGGACTTATTGGTGAGTTAGCAGTGTGTTAGAGAGGCAGACAGTACACTGTAATGTTTAAGAGATAGATGAGATTGCCCAGATTTGGATCCCTACTTTGCCACTTACTAGCTATATGATGTTTAGATAAGTTTTTTAACCACTCTGCATCTCAGTTTTCTCCTTAGTAAATGAGGATAGTTGTAGTAACCTACCTAATAGGGGTGTTTTGATCAGTAAATAATATGGCTACACAGTGTTCAATAATTGTTGTCTTTTTTGTTTGTTTTAGCTGTTACTGGTTATGAGGTTTGAAGGAGAAAGAGGAATCAAGGATAACTTACACATTTGGGGCCAGATCAAATGAGTGCACAGTATGGCATCTTAAAGAGATAAGAAATAGTGGTGTTGGGAAAGCTGGACAGCCTCATGTAAATCAATGAAATTAGAACACTCCCTCACACCAAATACAAAAAATAAACTCAAAATGTTTTAAAGACCTAAATATAAAACATTACACCATAAAACTCCTAGAAGAGAACATAGGCAAAACATTCTCTGACATAAATCATAGCAATATTTTCTTAAATCAGTCTCACAAAACAAAAGAAATAAAAACAAAAATAAACAAACGGGACCTAATCAAACTTGAAAGTTTTTGCACAACAAAGGAAAGCACCAACAAAACAAAAAGACAACCTATGGAATGCGAGAAAATATTTGCAAACAATGCAACCGACAAGGGGTTAATTTCCAAAATATACAAACAGCTGATACAACTTAATAACAAAAAAATACGAACAGCCCAACCAAAAAATGGGCAAAAGACTGAATAGACATGTCTCCAAAGAAGATATACAGGTGGCCAGCAGGCACATGAAAAGATGCTCAACTTTGCTAATTATTAGAGAATGACCATCATCAAAAAGTCTACAAATAATAAATGCTGGAGAGGGTGTGGAGAAAAGGGAACCCTCCTACGCTCTTGGTGGGAATGTAAACTGATACCGCCACTATGGAGAACACTATGGAGGTTCCTTAAAACACTAAAAATAGTTACCATATGGTCCAGCCAGTCCCACTCCTGGGTATATATTTTGGAAAAGACAAGAATTCTAATTCGAAAAGATGCATGTGCCCCAGTGTTCACTGCAGCACTATTTACAGTAGCCAAGACATGGATGCAACCTAAATGTCCATCGACAGATGAATGGATAAAGAAGATGTGGTACATATATACAATGGAATATTATTCAGCCATAAAAAAAGATTGAAATATTGCAATTTGCAGCAACATCGATAGACATAGAGAATATCATACTAAGTGACGTACATCAAGTATGATATCACTTATATGTGGAATCTAAAAAATAATACAAATGACTCTATATACAAAACAGAAGTAGACTCACAGATAGAAAACAAACTTACGGTTACCAAACGGGGAAAAGGGAGTGGAGCGATAAATTAGGAGTATGGGATTAACAGATACAAACTACTATACATAAAATAGATAAGCAAAAAGATTTACTGTATAGCACAGGGAACTATATTCAATATCTTGTAAAGACCTATAATGGAAAATAATCTGAAAAATATATGTATATGTATAACTGAATCACTTTGTGGTACACCTGAAACTAACACAATATTGTAAATCAACTATACTTCAATTAAAAAATAAAATTTAAAAAAGAGAGATAAGACATACTTTAAGGGTGAGTGAATTTAAGGATGGAAATCAGTAGTTCAGTTTTGTCCATGATAAGTTTAATGCTCCTATTAGATAACCAGGATCATGGGAGAGGAAGTGACAAGAATGGAACTTGTTTTGTGGGTATTTCACTTCTAAAACTTGCCCTCTTTCCACTCTTTGAGAGGCAGAGTAAGTGAGTGATTATGAGCACAGACTCTGCAGTCAGACTGCCTGGATCTGAATTCTAGCTCTATACATCCATATAGTGTAGTGTATTTACTAGCTTTATGACCTTGGATTAGTTACTTAAACTTTCTGCACCTCATTTTTGTTACCTGTAAAATGGGGATGGTTTGTTAAAGCACTTAGATCAGTGCCTCCTTACACACAGAATGTACGATGTTCTGTAAAGTGATTGTTGCTATTGTTGTTACTTTTCAGTCCTGAATGTAGCTATAGAAATGAAATGAGAAGAAGATTCAAGCAAGGTATTTTATGAAGGAAGGATTAACAGGATTTTGGTGACAAATTGGATATTGAGGGTAAAAGAGAGGAGTCAAAGATGGTTCAGAGGTTCTGAGCTAGAGTGAGTCTATTTGGGGTAGAGGTAAGGTTGATAAGGAGTTGAGTTTTAGACCTATTAACTTTGAAAATAGCCAAAAGAAAATGTCCAGAAAGCAGTTAAAAATGTGGGAACTAGATAGAACTCAAGAGAAAGTTCAAGACTAGAAATATAGATATGGAATCATCTGCTTAGAAGTGATAATGAAAGATACCAGAGTGAATGAGTTTGGTGAGAGAGAAAGAGAAAGAAGTGGGATGAATAGAACAAGGACTTAAAGGGTAAGGACTTCCATCTCACAGGCAAAGCAGGATAGATGGCAGAGTACAGAGCTAACAGAGACAAGGAAGGTAAGGAAATAGTGGTAGTCTATCTTTGAGAAATAAAGGGAGGGAAAACTGGGAAGGTGGTAAGTCATCTGAGGATTTCTTTGAAAAGATGTTTGGAATTATTTGGAGAAGAACTAGTCATAAAAAATGGGATAGTGGATGGTCCTAATGTCTTAGAATGGTGGAAGCCAGTGGGGTCTAGGGCAACATAGATGTTACAGCAAATCTCAACAAGGAAGAGAAAGCAGCTGCCCAAGATAGGTATGAAAACTGTAAGTACAGCTGCAGGAAATATTAGTGCCCTTTATTGGTACTATGTTTCAAATACTGTACTTGGCACTTTGTTCTCCCTGAATCCTCAGGATTCTCCGAAATATTGGAAACCACCTAAATGTTATCAAAATAAACATGGCTTGAATAAATTATGGCACATCCATATAATGTAATGTCTTTCAGCCATTTTTTTTAAACTAGGTAGATCTATACTGGCAAAGGAAGATATCAGTGGGATACTTTTCTGTGGTAATAAACACATTTGAAATCTTATCTATTGCAATAGACTAAACTCAAGGATGGGCACTGGGTTGTATTCATTTTGTAATATCAGGGTCTAGCGTGGATTCTTGTATGTCTTAACTATTGGTCAAATGAATAAGTGCATACATGCTTATAAAATGGAGAGCACTAGTACAACACTGGGCTTGAGTGTGTGTGTGTGTGTGTGCGCGCGCGTGTGTACTTTGTGAACCTAAAAGCAGAAAATATTATAATATTATTAAGGAAAATACCATTCAGAAATAGAAGGTATTAATTATTATTAGGCAGTTTTCAGAGAGACTTCATTGGTTTAGAGAGTAATTTTGGTGATTTGAAGAAAATTATGAAAATAGAGAAAAGATAGTTCCAACTTTGTCAGTGAAAGGAAGAAAATCGTTGGGGTGGGACAGGCCACGCACAATTCTTTTTGTGGGTGGAAATGGGGTGAAGTGTCCCGCTTGGGCTGGGGTTAAAGGCCTGAGCTCATTATGGTAGATGGTTTGCAAACTGGAACTTTCCGAAATGCTGACTTTTCAAATGAAAGAGTTCTTCAACCATCGAATAGTTTCCTAATCAGATGCTCACTATGATTCAACATGTGTAGTGGGCATTTTAGATCTGAGTGCTCTGTCATACAAATAGAAACAACATTGTCTTAAACAGGCCTGTGATTCAAAAAGAAGAAACCAATTTACCAATTAAGATCTGTAAGCTGCCTTATTTATTGTTAGTGGAATAACATCTGCATTCTAATATATGTATTTACTTGCTTTTTATTTAAAAACTCTAATTGCCCTGAAGATTATAGATAATGGCCCACTCTAAGGTTACTTCTTTTGATGAATGGGAGATTTCATCCAAGAAAAATAAAGCTTAATGTTTTCGTTTGTTAGAAATCTTGACGAGACTCTGAATAATTACTTTTTCTCATCCTTTTGAGTAACATCAACTTTTAAAGTCTTTATCAAATAAAAATAGAATTTATAGCATTTTTAATGTCTATTTATTTCTGTGAGGTTGTTCCATCATATTTTTCCTTATATATTCATTTAAATCACATTGAAGACTGCCTGAAATGGCATTTTCACGATGATTCTGGGAACCATCCTTTGACTGTATGTTATTTACTGGTGATATATGTATTCTGGTGTTTCTTGCCTTCTATCATACATAAATTCTACTGGCATATTGAATACCGTAGAGAGGAACTGACTGATAGTAAATCAAATGTTTTACAGCATACTATTGGGAATGTTGGATTCATTACTATGAAGAAATTATATTTGATCACAATTTTCAGAGCTTCCTAATACTGTAATTTATTGGTGCTTCTTAATGTTCTGTGTTAGTTATATACAAGCTCAAAACTGGATTCACTTTAGCAATGCATAATATATGCTATAGTCAATCTTTTCCACACACACAGAAAGTAGCAAATATCCAACACTATGTTTGATTAGAACTATTAAGTCCAACAGCTTGTATTTAACTAACATGGTGGTAATTATATAGTCAACTGGGTAGTTCATTCTCTACTGTAGAAGCTATGTATTAGAATAAAGCTATTTTGATGTATCAGGTGCCAAAGGAAAATTGGCTAACAAGAAAGGGAATAGCTTTATGTGGTGAAGATGTCAAATGAACAGTTTTAACTCACAGTCATTTTTTTAGAGAATATGTAAGTTAGGTTTTTATTTTTAGTTTCCACTCTTCCCTTCATAGTTAAATGATGGAAAATGACTCTCGGTCCCCAAACTACTCTTATGCATCATTCAAAATAGCCCTGACAGGCTAGCCCCTCTGGTAGTGGTGAGATTTATGGCTTTCCATTCCTTGGTGTTCCATTACTCTGTCTACACCATCAAAGTGATTAGTAGGCAGTGGAGAGCAAGGCAAGAGAGGCAACTGCTTAGAGCCAGCTGGTGTCCATTGTCTTAATGAACTGCTTAGAGATGGTTGATATTGTCCTTGATTCTCATTATAGTTGATGATGAACAGATCTTTTAAAATGTTCCCCCCTCCCTTATTCTGTATTACAGGGCCCACTGGAAAATGATTTGGTTGTTTATGTAGCGCTCATAGCAGAAAGCCAACGGTATGAAATCCAGATGGGTGGCATGCTCTTTTGAGGGGGAGGGAAGGGGATTGATTGCTTTAGGCTTATAATATTGAGTGTGGTGGTAGAAATTAACTTCATAGACCCCTTCACAGGGTTTCAAGGATGTCACTAATGTCACTTTAGGTGCCAGAATAACATTCTTTTCATGTTTAAAAATAATTTTGTTTTAGTTGGTGTTAATTAAAGTCTGTGACCAGTGCCAGTGTTGCCTGGTGTGTAGGTTTGAGAAATTAATGCAAACAAATTATGGGGATCCCCCAAGTTAGCGCTTACCTCTCTGCCAGCCCCCAAAGCTCACAGCTAATGCTTTGTGAAGAACCCAAGAGGGCTCTGGATTCCAGTGCAGATGACATATTGCTGACATTAACAAATGAATAATGTGCTCCAAACTAGCATAGTCGTTCCCCTTTTCTCCTCCTCCTTCACCATTGTCCATACAAATGCATTACTGAAAATGTCTCTTTTTTTCCCTGTGTTTTTTAGCCTTCAAGTTTTCCTCAACACATATGGTATTCAGACTCAAACTCCTCAACAGGTAGAACCCATTCAGATCTGGGCCCAGCAGGAGCTTGTGAAAGTAAGTGATTCTGCTTCTTTACTGTCTCCTTTGTGTAGGTACTAGAGCATGATGATTACACTTAGTTTATAGTCAAGAAGCATATTTAAAAATCCAATTCTAAGATAGGGTCATTGATCCAAAGTCTTTCTGATTAAGCTGAGAGACCCATTTTATCAGACACTGTTACTGAAACACAACTGCATTGTGTGTGTGCATTATATTCATAGGTCTTGTTGATTTCTGCTCCTTGCTAAAGTCTATTACTAACCTGGACTGACCACTTAAATAACAAATCAGCCTTAGTTTTAGTGGTGGTGTATAAAATTAACCTTTACATTTGATTTATTTTCCCTTTTATTAACTATTAAAGAAATCTTCTCACCTAAATATTATTGGTAATAACTACTTCCCTTTTTCTCTTGCCTTACTATTTGGAGTCTGAAGTAATTCCTATCCTCTTTGGTTTGCTGGGTCTCAAAATAATTATAAAGTGACATCTGAATTTATCTTTGATGCAGTTACATACCTATTGGATTGGATTAAAAGATGACTTTTGAGGCCTTTTGTATGCACTGCCCTGCAGCATATGCCTGAGTTTAGGAATATAACTGCTCATTAGGGATGGGAAATTGTTGATCTCCACTAATTATTTTTAAACCACTGTTTTTATTTGGTAATCATTAAAAACAGTACAGGAACAAAGTCTGCAGTATTTGGTGGAAATGTTTAGAATAGTCTCTCTCAAGTGATCAAGATTATGTCAGTTAAGTTGATAAAAATGTTTTTGATTAAAACCTTGATGTTACAACAAAGAATAAAAGCTCAGAGAAGTGAGGTGCACATTGCAGGGAAAATGCAAGGCCCCAGAGTTGTTGCTAATCAGACTGGACTTCATGCATTGGCAACAAAACCAGAACCTGGATGTTAGGTCACCCAGAGCACCAGCTCTTCAAAAGTCCCTAACAAATTAGAGCTCTTTTCTCCCCCTCGATTAAAGAGACATGGCTAAAAATGCAAGGAACCCTGGAGTAGGTAACACTTTAATATCACACTAAGAAGTAAACGATGGAAAGCTAGGTTTCATTGTAGAAGAGGATAAATGAGGCCAAGAGGGAAGTAAGGATCCACAAGGCAAGGAGAGGAGGCTGTATGGAAGGGCAGAAAATCTAAGGTTGTAACACTGTGCACTTATCATTCAGGTGCAGGCTGTATTTGCTGATACACTTTTATGGCCTCTCACTGAAAGCTCCAGAGAATGGTAACAAAGGTTATTATACTTTGATAAACATGCTCTCAAAACAAATTAACCTGAATCTGTTTCTTCAGGCCTAATGTATATTAGCACCTCTTTCTGGTAGCATCTGTACTCGACCAGACAACATGCAATCAAGATTTAAAAGACCAACATGGCTCCAAATAACTTGAATGTGGCATTTTATTCATTCATTCATCAGTAGCACCTGCTCTGTGCAGAGTACTGTGTGGGGCACACAGATAAAATGACTCTGTCCCTGTTCTCAGTCGGTGACCTCTGGGTCTGTTGGGATGACAGAAAAAATAGTTAATGACAATCCACTTTGATCGGTGCTATGATAGATGTTAGTACAAGATGCTGAGGAGTCACAGAGGTGGTAGGAAGCATTCTGTTACAAAGTGAAGACTTATAACAAGTCCTGACTTATTTTATACTTTGTTGTTTTAAAGATGGCATTAACACATGATTTACAATTTGGGTGTGTGTTGTGGCTAAAAAGACAGATTTGTGACCAGGAGCCCAGCTTCTCTGTGCACGTGTCAGGATGGAAAATTCTCTGTGGCTACAGCCTCTGTGTTTCAAGCTAGCTGCATTTTGGGATTCACCCTCGAAGATATACTGCCGACTACATTGCTTCTTATAGTCTACCTTTTAAAAGTGAAAATGTTCCCTCAAATCTTAGTTAATACACATATTCTTATGCCAATGGCTGCTTATTCTCTTCTGAGAAGTTGCACCCTTCCTCAGCCCACTGAAGAGGGTGTGAGGGCAGACAGCTGAGGGCAAGGCTTTCACTGTGTGTGGTTAATGTTTCATAATGTGGTAACTGTGGTTTGATTTGCCTCATGGGAGATCTGAATACAGTGCAGATCTAGAATGAAGTATTTCTGTACTTCCAGGTGGTTTGGTCCCTGCTATGTATTTCAGTGCATTAAATGGTGTGAATGTAGGGATGGTATTATCTGTACCCTAGAATTCAGGGAGCATTCTGCATCTGATTACTTAATTGTCATAGACCTTCTCTACCATGGTTCAGAAAGTTAAGGAAAATGCTTTTACTATAATAGAGTAGTATTTAAAGATTTCCTTTAAATCTACCTAGATCAGTACATTTTAACTTGTGCATGGTTGATTAATATAATCATTTGCCTAAAAGAAGAAATCTAAAGTAGTTTAGGCATAAATATTAATTTAAGGGAAAGTGGTCTCCATCTAGTGCTGTGCACTGTAGTTTCAGTGTAGCTATACAATGCTATACAATGCTTATAGAGTACTTTTTCTAGCCAGTGGACTTTGTCTAAAACCACTGCTGTTCCAGAATTAATATGCACAGCACATGTGGCTCAGGAGGACATTCACTTGCTCCCTCATTCATACATCAAGTATTTCCTGAGCACCAGCTGTATGCCAGGCACAGTGCCAACTCAGGGGGTGCTATTTTCTAGGAACATTCAATGCAGAAGGAGAAGGAGACAGAGCTAACTCTGACATACATGCGTACACCATGGCAGAATGAACAGAGCTCTGGTGATGACATTAATTTTGTATATGTTGAGGTTGATATTTGAAATCAGTTCAAATGATAATCAGTAGATTGGGTAGAGGCAGTTGGTTTGATTTTCCATTAGGTTAGATTTCTACTTCTCATCAGATACAAAAATAAATTCCAGACAGATTAAAGATTTAAATATTTTTTAATGATTTAGATATCACTAAAAAAAAATAGAAGAACAGTTTACAACTTTGTGAGGGGAAGTCCATTCTTAGAGTAACACCAGTGCCAAAACGTGATTAAGAAAGTGATTGACAGATTTAACTAAATATAGTTGAAGGTAGCATAAACAACCTGGCACATCAAAGGTGCTTGTGAAATTTCCTAGCAGAAAAATGTTTAGATTGAAATACCAAATGCTGAAGTGATGTTTGAACTACTATGCAGTCATTCTCACATTTCATAACAACATTAAAGATGAGCAAATTGAGTAAAATATTTGATAAAATGGTAATATTCTTAACATACCAAGATCTTTTACAAATGAAAAAGAATGACAAATGCCCAGTAGACAGGGGAAAAAAGGAAAAAGTGCATAGAACATACAAATAGCTATTAAATGTATGGGAAAATGGTCCACCACAAAATATTTGAATACAGTTGTTTAAAACTAAAATGAAATGTCATTGTGACTCAAGAGAATGACAGAAATGGCCTATGCATAGTTAATGTCGATGTAATTGGTCCATTATTTCTGGAGGATGACCTACCTGGCAGTATGTTTGAAAGAGAATGTGTATTCTCTTTGATCCATCAAGTCTAAGAAATTATCCTGCAGAAGTAATAGTATACTGTCCAAAGTTGGTTACAGAATTAGTTTTGAAATAACAAAAAATTGGGAGCTACCTTCATCTGGGGATCCATGTTAAACAGGGTAAGGAGACTTCTTGATTGGATTAAGTGCTCGGCTCTGGCACTGATTAACCCCTAGTTCATTCCAAGTTTATCTGTTTTTACTTTGTAGAAAAACAATATTAAGTTTAAAAAAATGGAACACCAGATTATATAGTATATGAACCCATTTATGTAAATATATATACATATATGTGTGTATGTGATATGGGTATTTATCTATGCACTGTTAAAAATCTGTAACCCTATCTTATGCTTCTGGTGTTTCTTAGGAATCACACAATAAATTACACTCCTTTTAACACATACCAAAGTGAAATAGTTGTTGCCTAAGGGGTTACGAAAGTAACAGGACCATTCACTTGTAGCATATGGATTAAATTTTTCATAAAATTCATATAATAGGAAAAATCAGTAAAGACATTTCCATGTTGGTGGGAAATAATTGAAGGTGGGAATCTGGTAGAAGTTATGTGGCCCTGTTTTTTAAAACTTTAAAGAGCCAAAATTTTTATCACAGAGGAAGCATTTGTTTCTCTGTGTGCTTGTATGAATCAGATAGAGCCATGCAAGTTATAAATTCATGACATGACAGTGTAAGAACAATGTCAAATTTTAGAATGTTGCTAAATGGATCTGCAAAAGTTTTGCTCTCTAATCTCCCAGTGCCCCCAAATCTAAGTTGATGTCATTAGCTGGCTTGTTTTCCTACAAGTCCATTGAATAAAGTTTCCCTGGCCTCTTTTTCTCTGGAGAAATCAGAAATTAGCAGGGCATTAGTCGAGGGGGGAAAGGGGGGCCAAAAAGGAAAAGCATGAATTTTTGTCTGGCTCTGATTTACACATTTGTGTCTTACAGGCTTATTTCCATCTGGGGATCAATGAAAAATTAGGACTCTGCGGAAGGCCAGATAGGCCCATTGGCTGCCTCGGTACATCAAAGGTACTCATGAAATTTCCTTGTAGAGCAGTGTTCAGATTGTAATACCACAGATGGGAATGATGTTTGACCTGCTATACTTCCATTCTCACATTTCATCATATACTTGGGCTAATTATCTGAATTATTATTTTCTACAAGTAAATATCAATAATTAGTTTTGTGTGATACCATGAACTCTTCTAAAAATAGATAAGCATCTCACTGCTCTATTATCTCTGAGCCTTGTAAGATACCTGATTATAGTAGTATTTCCTCAAACGGAGGCTTTTTCCCTTATAGTAGAGGTGGACTACTTTATTAGCATATTGAGTCAATCAAGAAGCTGTACCTTCTTAATATTATGTAGATTTTATAAGATTATTTTGTTTGCTTATTCAGAATTAAACATCAGTTTTAATTTTTATTAGGACTTGTAGTACTGGACCTTTGCCTTTGGTCTGTTTTTTTAATTTATTTATTTATTTATTTTTCATTTTTAAAAAAAAATTTATCCCTTACAGATTTATCGCATTCTAGGAAAGACTGTGGTTTGTTACCCTATCATCTTTGACCTAAGTGATTTCTACATGTCTCAAGATGTTTTACTGCTGATAGATGACATAAAGGTAACTTCAGAACACCTTTTAATTGAAACGGGATGACTTTGTTTCTAGTGATTTCTGTCGTATGTTGTTAAATTAAGTGCTCCTGGGTCTATGATACTGGGTTAATACAGTATCAAATATGAAAGTAAAACAACATCTGCATAGCTTTGGGGAGTTAAATTACTTGCAGCGTTAGAATAATAGATGTATTCTGTTTTATATAAAGTTGTATGACTTTACTTGTCTACCTTCTACAAATGGAACAAAAGGATATATACTGTAGTTGTAAAAGCAGAGGGGGAACTGTTTTGGAAACGATGTTCATACGACAGTAAGTTTATTCCTTTTTGAACAAAAGTTGAGTTACCAAAATGATTTTATTTATGAAGAATTTCAAGTAAAACCTCACCTAACTCATTATACCCACTCAGTTAAAATCTCCTCCACTCCCTTTTCCATTTGCAGAGTAGAAGAGCTTAGGGTCATGGCCCAGAGCATGAAGTCTGGAGCCAGATTTCATTTGTTAACATCTTGACTCTACTGTTTACCAGCTCTGTGATCTTGGGCAAGTTAGTTAACTTCTCTGTGTACCTGTTTTCTCATCTGTATAACTGAATAGGACTGTCCTGAGGATTAGGAGTTCATATATGCAAAGCCCTCAGAATAGTGCCTGGCACGTAGTGAAGTGTTATGTATGTCTTTGATGGGATGATGATGATAATGATAATAGAAATTGAGTCAAATAAAGAACTCTTCATGTTTCCAATGTTCTGTATAGATTCACCCCAATTTCTTCTACCTGCTATACCTGCTATACCTGCTAAATCTACAGTAACGTGGAGTGAGAATTAATCTTCTGGATGATAACCCTGGGTTGATTTTCCTTCCCCGGGACCATTCTTGAACTGTATTTATTAGGCCTCAAAAAAAAGTCGGGGGGGGGGGTGCAGCCTTAAAACATGTGCGATCTGACTATTTTTAAGAAAGAAGTTTAAAATCAAAATGGTTTATAGCTTAACTTGTATGTATTAGAACATTTCTACCCCTAAGTAGTCTATCTTATCCAAGGTTTGATTGTGAATTATCTTGATGTAGAAAAGTTTTGTTAGCTCTTTGCCACTAATGGTTAAGCATCCTGATTAGCTCAGATACTGTGCCATTACATCCTGCCTCATTCTTATGTTTTAATAGAATGCACTACAGTTTATTAAGCAATACTGGAAAATGCATGGACATCCAGTTTTCCTTGTTCTCATCCGGGAAGACAATATAAGGTAGGTGGATGAAAGAGTTGAGGTGCATGCATCTCATCACCGTTAACACTGTGAACCCTTTGGAAGCAGGGCCTCCTTGTATTTTTATATCCATCTCAGCGTGTGACAGAGTGTTTTGCGTATGTAAAGGGTACTTAGTACTAGATTATTAATTTCTCATTCTGTTGTTAATATGCACATTTTGTTTATCTGTTTATATTTTTCAGAGGTAGCCGATTCAATCCCATATTAGATATGCTGGCAGGTTTTAAGAAAGGAGTGGTTGGAGGAGTCAAAGTTCATGTTGATCGTCTACAGGTAGTCTTCTGAATTTCAGTGTTTCTGTTTCCAGCACAATTAATCCACAGATACTATGGATTCTTAATTATATTCTGTGGAAGATTTTTGTCTGAAGGTTTTATTCTGTCTACCTTCCCATTCCTATTGTCATCACCCTGTTTATCTGATCCCTCCAATCTGATGCTTGAGCAATTGCAGTGGTTTCTCACCAGAATTTCAGACTTTAAGAGATCATCTCTGACCTCATTTTTGCATTTGAGGAAGCTGGGGTCCAGAGTGGTGAAGTGACCTGTTGTATAATCTCAGGTTCTTTGACTCCCTGGTCCAGCGCTCTGTTCCCTACCACACAGTGACATCCAACCTGTAGATAATCCTTGTTCCATTCAGAATTTTACAGCATTATTTTCATAGCTCCTAAATAACAGAAGCCCTTTGTGGTTCCCTATAACCATAGCAGCCTCTCTGCACACAGTTATCTCCTACTAAACATTCGTTCTGCTTCAGCCAATACAGATTACTTACTGTGTTCTCAACTTTGTGAGGTTCTGCCCCTTTGTGCTCACTCCATTTCCTCTGCCTGGAGTAGCTTCCCTTCTTTCAACATCACTGGGCTTTGAAGTCTTACCAAACTTTAAAGACCAGTTCTGCAGAATCACTCAGACCAGAAATGATACTTTTCTTTTTTAATATCCTTTTATGGCCTTTAACATAAACTATTCAAATTGTAGTCCATTATTGACTGATTTCCTTTAAAAAGTTGTGATCATTCCATAGTCTTTTATGTAGTAGATGCTCAATATTGAGTAAGAAAGAGGAAAATTTATAAAGAGGGACCTGTGTATGTCATGTGCTAAATGGCATGTTTACATAGTCATTCAGTGGTATTGGCTTGGCCAAAAAGTTCATTCGGGTTTTTCCATAAGATGTTACAGAAATGAACTTTTTGACCAACCTAATATTTTGCATACTTGATTGATTTTTACCTAAGTTTTTATCTTTTCCCCTTATTTTTTATTGTTTTGTCTTTTTGTAATGCTTCGTGGGGCAATTTCTTTGTTATTTATCATGTAGCTCCTCTGTTGAGTTTTGTGTTTTGGCTATCATGTTTTTAATTTTCCCTTTCATAGTATCTTGTCCTTTTTTGCCTGGGTATTATATTTTGTCTTATCCTTCTGAGAACATTAACTAGAGAGCTTTGGAAATTTTTCCTTTCTACATTATCTCTTTCAGGTTTTTTTTCTCTGTTTTTGGGGGCTCAGTCTTTCATGTTGGAGACATTTATCAGATGTCTGGTAATCTTTAGCTATCCCTTCATTTTTAAGAGTGAAAGAATAAAAAGTTCATTGGAAGCTGTGTGTTTGGGAACAAGGATCGTTGTCATGATGAATTTACTTGTAAGGTAGTCTGGTGGCAAAGGCCCTTTTTGCTGGGGAAACCCCAGGTGCCAATATCTGGAGATTTTTTTCTCCTCTGCTCTTCACTTTCCCCAGAAAGTAAACATTTAGCCTTCTGCTTGAAGGACATACATTTTGCTTCCATGTCCTGAGAGCAGGGTTGGGGAGGGGAGCCAGGGATTTTGCACTGTGCTGTATGTTATCAGAAACATCTCTCATTGGGACAGCTGTTTCACAAGTTGTCTCTCTCTACCAATGCAGATTCAGAAGACAATAAAACAGTACATTATCAAATTGTCCAGGATACTTACAACAGCACAGATTATTTTCACGTAGACAGCACAAGTGGCTTAATTCTGACAGCACAGATGCTGGACCACGAGTTCATGCAACACTGCACTTTGAAAGTCAGAGCAACGGATAATGGCTTCCCATCACTAAGCAGCGAACTCTTTGTTTATATCTACATCTTGGACATAAATGAGAGCTCTCCAATTTTTAATCAGCTCATTTATGAGTCTTTCACTTAATCCATTGTTTAATCTTTTTATCTTCTGCTCTCTGCTGTGCCCTATATGTACCCTTGAATACAGAGTCTTAACCAGAGAATAAGCCTCTTTCCATCTTGTAAAACTGAAACTCTATACCCATTAAACAACCCCTCATACCCCCATACCAGCCTTTGTCTTCTCTTTAATATAGTAAATAAAAATGGCACCTATGTAACTTCTCTGGGATTTTATTTCAGGCCCTTCCAAATGTCCTTAGCCTATGGTCCACAATCTCTCTCATCACTGGGCCTCAGCGTCACTTCCTAGCTGCATCACCCAGGACATGTCTTCATGCAGTTCATTCCCAGCCCTGCTTTCTAGTCCCCAAGTATACCGAGTACTTTCAAAATCTTTAATGAAGTTGATTTTTTTTTTCCTGCTCATGCTGTTACTGTATTCTAGAATTGCCTTTTTCTTTTTTTCCTCCTAAGTCATACTTTAATTTTATAACTTAGGTCAATGTCACCTCTTTAGCGAAGTCTCCAAGACTGGAATTAATTTCTCCTTCCAGTGTGTTTCTGTGGCATTTTCCTTGAGCTTTGCTGTAGCTCTTATTTTAGGTATGGCTAGTTTCTTGTGTCTGTTTCTCTGTGTAGATTAAAAACTCTGTCAGACCAGGCTTTACTCATCTCTGCATTCCCAGAGTACTCTGCTCACTACTGTTCTCTCTGTAAGAAGTATGTAAATATTGGTTCATTGATTCAAGAAATATTTACTGAGTGCCCTCTCTAGGCAGTAGACATACAATGGTGAAAAAAATATACAAGGTCCCTGATCTCATGAGACTTATTCTAGTAGGGGAGCAGAACCAAATATAAAGCCAGATGGGGGGGCAGAATAATGGGGTGGAGTACAGTCTTGGGTGGTATGTTCAGTTGGAAAAGGCCTGGTGGGATATAATTGAATATCACTGAGCAGGATACCTTTTTGAATATTATATTGCATTTGACACATATATATCAATATTAAGTTATTTAAATACCATCAGAACTGAGGTATTAATGCCTCGCAAATTAATTACAATACTTTTTATAAAACTAATTCAGCCAAGATTTTATAATACCTATACATGGAGTATAACCTTTAAAAATTGTGACTCACTATACTGTATACCTGTAACTTATATAATATTGTACATCAACTATACTTCAATTAAAAAAAAACTAATTCAGGACCCTGTGCAACCAATTGAATTTTTTAAATTGAAAGCTCTAAAGCTTATTAATGGAATGGAATCTAGAACTTGTCTGTTAGTTCAGATTAAACATTTACTTTATGAGCTGAATTAAGGTGGGTAGGCTAATAAAAATAGAAAATATTAAATCAAAATTATTTTTCTTATGTTTTCAGTATTGGCTATCAGCTTTGAGAGTTAAAAATTCTTAACTCTTTTTTTCATAACCCACATTACAATCCATTACCAAATCCAATTTTCTCTACTTGCAGATTACATCCAGAATCTAACCACTTCCCTTCACCTCTAGCACTAACATCATGGTCCAAGCTGCATCGTCTGTCACCTAGATTTTTATAGTAGTCTCCTAAATTCCTATTGGCCATAACACAATTATTAGCTTCTTCCTACTCTACCTGGTCATAGGGCAGTTAGATTATGTCACATATCATAAGCCTCTAATGACCTCCGCTCTCACACTAAGTGAAAACCAGAGTTCTTCCAATAGTGATGCCCATGGTCTGGACCTTCTTCTCTGACCTCATCTCCTACCATTCTCCCCTATCTACTCTACTCAACCACACTGTCCTCTTTAGTACTCCTAAAACATACCCAGCATGCTCCTGCCTCAGGACCTTTACACTTGCTGTTCACTCATTCCTCAGATCCATATTGTTGACTTCAGTCTCTACTTAAATGTCAACCTATTAGAGAAGTCTTTTCCAATCACCTATAAAATGGCAAACCTGCCTCTTCCTACTTCTCTGCCCCAGCATTCCCCATCCCCTACCTTTCGTATTTCAACTTTGCACTTATCATCTGACATAGCATACTTAGGGTTTTTTTTTGTTTTTTTGTTCTTTTTAAACATCTTTATTAGAGTATAATTGCTTTACAATGGTGTGTTAGTTTCTGCTTTATAACAAAGTGAATCAGTTATACATATACATATGTCCCCATACCTCTTCCCTCTTGCATCTCCCTCCCTCCTACCCTCCCTATCCCACCCATCTAGGTGGTCACAAAGCACCAAGCTGATCTCCCTGTGCTATGCGGCTGCTTCCCACTAGCTGTCTATTTTACGTTTAGTAGTGTATATATGTCCATGACACTCTCTCACTTTGTCCGAGCTTACTCTTCCCCCTCCCTGTATCCTCAAGTCCGTTCTCTAGTAGGTCTCTGTCTTTATACCAGTTTTGCCCCTAGGTTCTTCTTGACCTTTTTTTTTTTTTAGATTCCGTATATATGTGTTAGCATACGGTATTTGTTTTCCTCTTTCTGACTTACTTCACTTTGTAT